>NC_142351.1:46317624-46692624 GCF_059441175.1 Urocampus carinirostris
AGACACATTTACCGACAATTACAATTTCTTTTAGTGTTTCCGAATGCCAATTTGTTGCACTTTGGAATGACCTCACGATTGTTTCATGTTCTTGATCTGAGTTTTTGCAAGAGAATAAAATGTGGGTGAGGGCTTGGCTAAGACTGGTGATTCCATACTTTTTGCTGGGGTTTGTAGTCTGGAAAATAGTCAAGTGTTGTTTATTAGAATAGCCCTTAATCACAAGGAGACTCAAAGGATTAATGCAAACTACATACTGTTATTACACCATCCCTTGATCTAAAACCTACATGAGGGCAAGGAAAAACTCAAAAACCTCAACAAGAGGAAAACTAAGAAACCTTGAGAAAGGACCGCACATGAGCATCTCATGCTCACCCTTAAAAACGCTTAACGATTCTAAAAAGAAAAACCTCGACTCGAGACAACCATTATTCAACAGTTGCTTTATTCTGAAGCAAGACTAAGTCTTTGTGGGTAAACCAGGGTTACTACGGGTCTTTGAAAAGTCTTTACAGGCATTGAATTCATTATACTAAAAACAAGGCCTTGATTGGCATTAAAATGTCGAAAATCCCATTTTTGAAAGTCCTAAAAAGGTGAAAAAAATTGTGATTTATATTTGTTTGAACTAAAAAGATTTAGTAAAAACTAGTAGTTTTTAATGAATCATGATGAAAATGCTTCATGAATGTAGGAGACGAGATCGTTGGAATGAATAGTTATCCGACAGTTTTGATTGAGGATCCATCAAGTACTGTAAAAATCCTTTTTATTTCTCATTTCCTATGTCTAAAACTTCCGCGAGAGTGTTTTTCAATTGGAAAGTTTTCACCTGGATCAGAATGTGATTTTCACAAAAAAAAAACTGTTTAAAATTGACGAATTCGTGTGTTTTTGTTTGTTTCAAATGTTTTTGTGTGTGTGTGTGTGCGCTTTGTCGACTTGGTTTTAGATTTTACCTCAAAAGGCATTAAAAAGTACTTGAAAAGTCTTAGAGTCTTGAATTTAACTTGGCTTGAGCTGTAGGAACTCTGGTGAACAAACTGCTTGAACAATTGCATTTCCATTTTGGCACAAGCAGGTTTTTTGTTTTTTAATATTTTGAGGACCGATTGTTTTTCACTCGTAAAAACGAAGGGTGCGCGGTAAAATTGACCGCTTTTTAATGTCAAAATGTGCGTAATGTTCGGAGGTAAAGTGCTCGTCTTTGGCTCAAGAGGTCGCAGGTTCGATTCCCGGCTCCTTTGTGTTATATGTCAAAATGTCCTTGGGCAAGACACTGAATCCCTAATGCTCCCAATAAGCAGGTAGCTGCCTTGCATAGCTGACGCTGCTATGGGTGAGTGTGTGTGTGTGTGTGTGTGTGTGTGTGTGTGTGTGTGAATGGGTAAGTGTAAAGCACATTGTAAAGCACTGTGGGAAGTCTTCATTGACTTGAAAAGCGCGATATAAATGCAGACAAAATGCAGACCATGTATAGTATATGCATACCTGTCAACCTGTACGGTTTTGCCGTACAAAGTACGTTTATTATGCATTTTAAGACGTGTATGACGTACTAGAAAATCTGTACGGAAAAACGCAAATTTGTCAATTATGGGTACTATTCGGTATACACCGACTATCACGAAACGGCAAGTCAAACAAAGTTGCCGCGGTAGTCTCTATCTCGGTATCGTTTTTTTTCCCGTTGCAAACGAAGCAAGCGGTTTGATGTAGTGAAAGGAAGTCCGTCTCTTTTTAGAGAACCGTTTTTTTTTTTTGGGCTCAACTCATTAAAGAGAGCCGGCTCTCAAACGGCTCACTTGCTTTGATGCATTATATTACGAATTATTATGTTGTATAAAGAAGTTAAGAAAGAAAGGAAATATGAAATGAGAAAATGAAAAAAAGACAGGTTTGTGGTTATCCCTTTAATCAGTATATTACCAACCATAATTTAATGCAGAAAACAAATTCATAATTTGAATAAGAAAATGTATTATTCTACTTAGTCATATTTGCATGTATTTTTTTCTTCTACAGTGAACGTCCAAGCTACTTAATTTTTGAACTTTTTTTATAATAAACCTCATTCATGTCGAGCAACTCCGTATCTCACAACAAAATGTTAATTAACAATATATATGATATAACGAAACACATGCACAATAGAACATGTTAAACTACATAAATAGACACGTTTGAAAAAAAAATGTGGTTTAAGATTATTTTGTCTTTTGTAAGGGAAAATACAACAGTTCGTAAGGGCATGGAGCCGTGGAGGTTGAAAGGTATTATATGAGAACCTAGCAAAGTTTATTGAAAAGAAAATAATAACTAAAATGTAATTCTTTCTCCTCTAAGTTGATTTTCGTGGACTCAGCAGGGCTGGGTACAGGCGTGGCCACAGGTTGTCTTGCAGCATTTCTGCTCTCCTGGACATTGACCGTCATGGTAGCAGAATTCTGCACACATGGAAGTTCGTTGGGGCAAAGCACAGCGGCCTCGCTTCACTAAAACGACACCGTAAAGATTTTAGGATTACAGGTGGAAAGGTTTCCCTGTACAGAACATCACATTTCCCACTAACCCCTGTAAGGTGCCATGCAATCATGGCCGCAGCCGTTGGAGCAGCATTTGTCGTCCTTTGGACAGTCGCTGTCCTCATAACAAGACTCCGCGCACGCTCCCACGCCCCAGATTCTACGAGGACACACTCCTGGTTTTCCTGAAAAATAACAACACGGTGAGATCTTTCTAGAAATGTCGATTACTGCTTAACTCTAGGATGCATGACTGTCATGGACACATTCAAGCACTTTCAAATGTGACCTGTACTGTGTTTATCTGTAACTATGAGCTAACTCGAGGGCGGAGAGTTCAATTATTTAAAGATTGTCACGTTTTCAAGCAAAAAGTATCAGTATCACATTGGAATCGATCGGTACTACGCTGTATTACCTCGGGTTGGATTGATAAAGTTCACTGTATTGCCACTTATAAAAAAAAACTAAGTTATATTTTATTTAACGTAAATGTTATGGCTTTTGGTGGATTGGTTCAAACAATAGAAGAAACTCAAGGTTTCTTCATTTCCCTCATGTTGAGGTTTTTGAGTTTTTCCTTGCCCTTATGTAGGTGTTCGACCAAGGGATGGTGTAATAATAGTCTGTGGTCTGTGCAGCCCTTTGAGACTCTTTGTGATTAAGGGCTATACAAATAAACACGACTTAGTCGACTTAGTAGTCATTTAGCGCGCACGTTGAAAAGGGGTGGTGGTGTTGCGCTAATCTCTGAAAAATCGCTCAAATTTAATCCACGTACCTCTAATAATTACAAAACGTTTGAGGCTCTTGTGATGCGGTCCTCTCTATTGTCAATTGACGTAATAACTATCTATCGTGCACCTGGGCCATACACAACTTTCTTAGACGAATTTGCTGAACTTTTGTCTGAACTAGTAACCTATGCAGACAAAATTATAATTATGGGAGACTTTAAAATTCATATGAACTCCCCACACAGTTCACTTACTATTGCGTTTAGTTCTCTAATTGATGCATTTGGTTTTAATCAATTGGTTGATTTGCCAACCCATAAAAATGGGAACACGCTAGACTTGATTCTGACTCGAGGAGTTTTAACCTCAAACATTATGGTGTTACCGTGTACTACCGTTATCTCTGATCATTATTTAGTGACATTTGAGGTGCTAACTAAATGTAGTGTTAAAAAAGCTGAGGGATTTAGCGGACGCAATATAAGCACTGGCACAGTTTCTGAGCTCTTTCTGAGCAGTTGCGTCCTTTCCTAAATACAATGGCTCGATTGACTCACTCATGAATGAGTTCAATACCACCCTGACTAGTGTGCTGGATTCAATAGCGCCCATAAAACTAAAATCACGTCCTAAAAGACGCACACCTTGGTTTACTGATGAAACTAGAACCCTTAAAAAAGAATGCAGGAAATGGGAGAGAAAATGGCGCGCTACCAAGCTTGAGGTTTTCCATAAAACCTGGTGTGACAGCTTGTTAAAGTATAAAGCGGCCCTTGCCTCTGCAAAATCGGCCTACCTTTCGAAGGTGATTGCATCTCAAAAGAACAACCCCAAAGCCCTTTTTGACACTGTAGCATCCCTTACAAGGCAACAGACTATCACAGATAGTTCGACACACTCTGCTCAGGACTTAATGGTCTTCTTCACTAAGAAGATTCAATGCATACAGGAAGAAATTGCAAAAGATATTGTTAGTACCACACGTATTAAAGGACTGAAATTTACAGATGCACGACAGGGTGGCTGCCCTGGGAAAATGGCCGGTTTTAGTGAACTGTCACTTGATGATCTCAAACAAGTGGTGAATGCGGCCAAACCGACAACTTGCCAGTTCGACCCGCTCCCAGGTTCACTTATTAAAAGTCTTTTTAGCGTCCTTGGGCCTTCAGTTCTAAATATTATAAATACATCACTCTCCTCAGGTGTAGTTCCAGCAGCTTTTAAGTCCGCCGTTATTAAACCCACACTGAAACGACCCAACCTTGATCCAGAAATCTTAAGTAATTACAGACCTGTGTCAAACCTACCTTTCCTCTCTAAAGTACTCGAAAGAGTAGTGGCACAGCAGCTGAATGCTTTCATATCTGAGAATAACCTTTTTGAATCCATGCAATCAGGATTCAGGGCTAACCACTCTACTGAGACAGCTCTGATCAAGGTAACAAATGATCTCCTAATGTCAATGGATTCTGGCGCTTCATCACTTTTGCTGCTGCTGGATCTTAGTGCTGCTTTTGACACAGTGCGCCACAATATCCTACTAGAACGGTTGGAAAAATGGATTGGTTTCTCAGGAACCGTCCTCTCGTGGTTCAGATCCTACCTCTCAGATAGGACGCACTGTGTTAAATATGGTGAAACGACATCTGAGCCCTTTAATGTTACCTGCGGTGTTCCGCAGGGTTCAGTGCTCGGCCCCCTACTTTTCAACATTTACATGCTTCCATTAGGTGATATTATTCGCAAGTACAATATCAGCTTTCATTGCTACGCAGACGACACTCAACTATATATTCCGTTGGAGGAATCTTCCACACTAAACTGTGGAAATTTGGAGGCCTGTCTCACTGAGATAAAAGAGTGGATGTCACTCAATTTCTTGCGTCTTAACTCTGAAAAGACCGAAATGTTAGTCATTGGTCCTTCTAAATGCCGTGACTTATTCTCAAAAACTGCTGTGAACATTGACAAATGTCACATCACACAGAGTGACTCAGTTAAAAATTTAGGTGTCATATTTGACCCTGATCTATCCTTTGAGATGCATGTAAAGCAAATTACTAGAACTGCCTTCTTCCATCTTCGCAACATTGCTAAAATCCGTTCAATACTGTCTCAGTCTGATGCGGAAACAATAATTCATGCATTTGTTACCTCCCGTCTCGATTACTGTAATGCACTACTCTCCGGTCTCCCGAAGTCCAGAATCAAGTCTCTTCAGCTAGTACAAAATGCCGCAGCGAGGCTTTTAACTAGGACAAAAAAGTACGATCACATAACACCGATTTTGGCTAACCCAGTTAGCCAAAGATGTGACTTCAAAGTTCTCTTAGTATTGTACAAAATCATACATGGTCTTGCTCCCTCTTATCTTTCAGATCTGATCTGCCACTATGTCCCGGTCCGAAGCCTACGATCTGAGAGTGCTGGTCTTCTGATGACCCCGAGAGCAAAGAAGTCTTCTGCTGGTACGAGAGCGTTCTCCATCCGGGCACCGGTGCTGTGGAATGCTCTTCCCCCTGAGATCCGATCTGCAACCTCAGTGGAAATGTTTAAATCTAAACTTAAAACTCACTTCTACTCCATTGCATACGAATAACCTACTCCTCTTGTCGGTTGAAAATAGTTTGTGTAATATAGTGTAACAATCTGTGAAGCCCTTTGAGACTCTTCGTGATTTAGGGCTATACAAATAAAAATGACTTGACTTGACTTGACTTAACACTATCAGGGCCATTTTTTCAAGTACCTTCAAAGGAAAAAATCCAGCGTTGATCAAAGAATATTTTTTCTTATTTGCAGACTAATGACTAAAATGAAGTTGCTATCTTGCTGCTAGAACATACTTTGCGCTATTTTCAACAGTTACTTTCGATAATCGATGATCTCTTTGTGTTAATGAGCTGCTATAAACTGACATAAATTCTTCCAATCTGCCTCAACATGCGCATCTTCAACACGTTCTACCTGTTTATAAAGATGGAAAGGGATCTACAGTATATGTGTAGGGTAATAATTGATCTCAACATAGAAAGACAAATGAGCCAAATTCGGGTTCATTTTAATGATATTGATTGCTGAGAAGCAGAGTGCATTCAATTTTAGAGACCGTTGATCTTTTGCTTTTCGTTTTACTTATTTCAATGTACACGTTTTTGTGTGTTTTTCACAGTACCTGTGTCTAAATTGGTTTTAGTAGAATTGTAAATATGTTTGGGGCATTTTATCATTGATAGCACTGATGAGTTGATATTTGTCATTTTTATTCGTCTATTGGTTTAGAATTCAGGGTCCTGAGCCCTGTCTGGCACTTGCAAGACTAGGTGCCAACCATCTGGTCTACAGTATCTACTCCTTTTTTGGTGAATGTAAAGGGTCTGCATTTATATAGCGCAAGTCAATAAAGATCCCCCTTCACACTTTTCCCTTTTTCACACTAACTAACCAATAGCACCGTGAGACATGCAAGGCAACTACCTGCTATCGGGGGCATAAGGGATTCAGTGTCTTGCCCAAAGACCCTTCGACACACAACACAAAGGAGCCAGGAATCGAAATTTAGTGACATCCATCTTTGTATCTCAGTGAGGCATGCCTCCAAATGTCTAAAATGTAACAGAGCGGTTCTCTCCAGTGGCAGATACAGTTGAATGTCATCTGTGTAGCAAAGGAAACTAATATTATACTTGCCGATAATATCACCAAGCGGAAGCATATAAATACTAAGAAGAAGGGGGCAAGTACATAGCCGTGTGGAACGCCACAGGAAAAATTGAAATTTTTAGAGGTCAGATTGCCATAGGTAACATACTAACTAACCAATAGCACCGTCAGACATGCAAGGCAACTACCTGCTATCGGGGTCATTAGGGATTCAGTGTCTTGCCCAAAGACCCTTCGACATATAACACGGAGGAGCCAGGAATCGAATCTGCGACATTTTGATCCCAAGACGAGCGCTCTACCTCCTGAGCTATTGCCATCTGGTCGTAGAAGAGGATCACTTCTGTTTTTTTTGCCACCATATTGTTTTGGTCCACTGTGCTAAGGATCACAGCAACCTTTCCCTTTTTTCTGACATAGCTTATCTTTGTCATGCTGCCATCAAACCCGAACTCAAGACTGTGGACCTCCTTTGACCTGTTAGCCTTCATGACTGGAAGTATGTCTGGCTCCAACAATACTCGAACCCTTCCCAAGGAGATGCTCTGCAAGAGGTTCACTGGTGAAGAAGTCAGTGGTGATCTTGAGACCTGCGTCCAAATCTACTACATAACTGACGAACTGTGTTTTTTCCCAGATTTTTCTAGATGCCCTCTTCTGGTTGTCTCACTGTGTACATAACCCCTGCAACTCTGGAGCTAGCTGAGTAGTGCTTACTTTGTACCTGATGTGTGTGGGTTTGTGTTAGCTGATCACACTGTTAGCTAACAAAAACTAGTCTTCAGTAATTGGACATTTAATGTTACTAAGTAACAAAGGTTCATAGGAGATTCCATTGGAAGTATTTGAGGTCATGGAAGAGTGTAAAGATTCTGCCACTTGCCCGCTAATTTCCCTCACCTGCGGTCACTCTTTCGGTCCCAGCTGCCACTAATTTCCTAATTACCCCTCTCCCTATTTAAGCACTTCATTCTCTGTCACTCTTTGTCAGTCAGTCAGCGAACCTCAGCACATGCAAGGCAAGCACATTTTTACTCTGGCTCCCGTTTTGATTAACCTGTTCCTGCATTTTGCCTGATTCTGTCCTCTGTCTCATGTATTGATACCCTGTCCCCGGCTTCCCGATCATCTCCGGTTGCCTGACTTACTTCCGATCCCCGACCACGCTTCGTTTTCTGTCCCGGCCACCTGACTTACTTCCGATCCCAGACCACGCTTCATTCTCCTGTCCCGGTTACCCGACCTGCTTCCGATCCACGACCATGCTTCGTTCTCCTGACTTGCCACCTGTCACCGGCCGCGGGAGCTTCCTGCTCCTCCTGCCCAGCGGGCACCAGATCACTGTCTTTTTCCTCTTGCCCTGACTTCCCCGATCCCTTAATAAAGCGTTGTCTGAAAAGTTACGCATTTGAAAACCAAAAACTTTCTAAGACTTTATGGGGGAAAAAATTAAAATACTAATGGCATCATGTCATACCCATTTTTTATGAGGAAAACTTGGACTGTGACAATATTACACCTTTTATATTTTAAGATGTCGAAGAATAACAACCCATGGTGTTATTTTTTTACCCCACTTATGCATCCAAGACTCAAGCCTTCCATGACAGGGTACAGCAAAGCATGCCAGGTCACGGTCATCAGATACAGGGGTTTGGTTTATATGCGCGTATTCGGTTGTCATCAGTAGCGAATGGTAGCCAGCACGTGGGGAAGGGGTGTGGCTTATATTGGAACAACGAAATCAAACGAAATCAATACGCTAATAGGTGCTTAGTTTTGGTCATTTTAACCTTGTTTTGAAAAAAAAAAATGTATTAGACTAGATACTCACCAAAGACTAAATGAATTTGGAGGGTCTCGGCTAAGTGCAAATTTGCAAACTCTCGAGATTACACAAGCAATGTGAAGTTTTAACAACTTCCACTGGTTAGTGTACGGTTTTTCTTCTATTTCTTTGATTAGGTGGCTATTTTTAAGCAGTGATCTATTTCAAAGCATATAGAATAGAATAGAATATACCTTTATTGTCATTGTTACAAAATGGGTTGAACATATTGTGACAATGAAATTGGACGTGGCACTCCAGTTTCACATTTATCAGTAAGGAAAAAAGAAAACAAAGAAGTGTACAGTGTTTTGGAACCAGACAGTTACTTTCAGGGTAACATGCTACTTATGGGTGTCAGTATTCAGGGGGGTAACACAAATACTTTTTCAATGAAGTAACTAGTAACTGTAACTTATTACTTTGTTGAGGAACACGTACAACACAATTATTTGGCGCCTGATAGAGGTACAAATATCTTAGTTTAAATAATAAGCAGAAATAAATTAACTACCATTTATGGGCACATTTTAAAAATACTCGTAGGTTGAACAATTTGTATTTATTTTAAATAACATCAGGCTCGCCTACTGTATATAGGGTGACAAGATTGTAGTCCATCTTGCTGCTACAGGTACACACAAAAAACTGCCCTTTTTCTTTTCTCTGAGGTGAGTTTCTTTTCTTTCATTTTTTCCCTCATTTCTGTCTTCTTTATTCTTTTCTTTTTTCATTGTTCGCCCTTTTTCCTTTATTTCTTTTCACTATTTTTTATTTTGTTCATTTTCTCTTCTTTAACTCCACCCGGCGGAGTAAAGGCCCACATTAAACCACACTCCCTACATTGCATATTACTGTACTTTTATTGCAGTGTGTATTTTATGTAGCACTATTTAAATACTCTATACAACACGCTACAGTGGGTATTAGCACGTCACATTGGGTATTTGTATAATGTATTCCTTTTGCTTTATTATCGTGTTGTTCTCAGCGAAGGGATGCTGCTGGAAATGTGAATTTCCCAGCGGGGATGACTAAAGTATCTATCTATCTATCTATTTTCTTTTTTCATGTTATTCCCTTTTTCGTTTTATTTTACTTTTATCTTTCTTAATTCCCTTTCTCTTCTTATTTTTTCTTTTATCATTCTTTATAAATCTTTTTATCATTGTCATTCTTTTTTTCTCCCCATTATCCCCCTTCTCTTTTTTCTTATTTTTCCTTTCACTTTCTTTTTGCCCTTTTTCACTCTTTTTTCCTTTAGTATTTTTACATCTCTGTTTTTCGCACTTTTTTCATTTTTAAAACTTTTCCCATTTGTTTATTCCGCTCTCTTTTCTTTTTATCTTTGCTTGCAAAGGGACTGGCACAAAAATAGAAGAACAATGGTGCGGTTCGGTCCCTTTGAGCTTAAGTATTTTCTATTTTTCCTTGTACTTGGAAGCAATCTGCTTTTTGTTGAATGACGCAATAAAGTGACATCTATTGGTCAAAGTTCCCAACTATCCCTTTAAGAATGAAATCCTGTCCCCTAGATAATAGGACCGAAAAAAAGGCCAACATCTTTGAGTAAAACTAATGCGGCTCTTACTGAAAGAAGGAGGCACGCAGACAGCTCCGCAATCAAAGACGCAGCATTTGTGTATTCCGGGACAGTCTTCATCGCAAGCGCACCCTCTAAGTGATGGAACCACATTCAAAAGACGGGGACATTGTCCTGCTTTCGGGAGGATCGCTGAGAGAACAAAACAAACAAACGATCGAACATGCAAATACCGAATAAGACCAGTAAAATCTGCAAAATCTTACCAGTAACATTTGCATGAGAACCCTGTGCGAAAACGGCATTCAATTGCAAGAATACATTAAAAGCTAAAACCATTGAGCAGATTGTTGACTTGTCCATACTTGCAATGACACGCAAGAATCTGCTGCTTTTGGCATAAAAACAATTTGAAGCGTGCGGCAGCAATAAAGAGGTTGCTGGGTCCTCGTGCCTGTTGCATTACATTCCAACACATCAATTCGCTGTTGTCATAGTTGCAGGGCCGTTTCCAGAATGAGTACTGTGGTGGGCAGTTGGGTGTGTTTGGCACAAGTGACATTACCCCCGCAAATGTTTTTGCACAGCACTGTTTCTAGTGTTTTTGGGGGAGGGATGCGTTGATGAGCGTTTTTAAAAACGTACAGTTCATTCTTGTATTCTGTAATTTATTTGTTGTTGCACATGACAAGTCACTATTTTTAACAGACGTTGTGTTGTGGCATGCAGGGTTTTCAGTTTAAAGTTTCTTAATCTAAAATAAGTTTAAACAAGTTAAAAATTAACGGCAGAGAAAAAAAAGTGATTCTAATTTAGTAGGATAATGGTTTGGACACATGGAGAGGATAGATGAGGAGCGAATGTTGAAGAGGATCTACAGAGCAGAAGTAAATGAAAGAAGACCAAGAGGAAGGCCACAATTGACGTGGATGGATGGTGTTTTGAGTGCACTGCAGGAAAGAGGTCTAAATATAGTGGAAGATGGAGCTCTTGTTGATGATAGGAATGAGTGGAGAGGTGTTGTGAAAGGATAGTGGGATGTTTAGACTCGTTCTAAGGGATGGGCAGGGCACCTGTATGATGCGGCAGGGGTAAACTAGTGAAAGCTGTCAGGCCCTGCTGTTGAGCAGAAGAGTGTGTTGTGTCACCCTGACCCGAGTGACATAGATGTTTTCTTGTGTCCCGTTTCATCCGACCAACTTGGGTGTCGAGGTGCTTAACTTGTTTGGGTGTTTGGGCATTTGGGTTGGCCATGGGCAAAAAAAAAAAATGTGTGTGTTTTTTGCTACTTTTTCCCTTTTTCTTTTTTTTTGTTATTGTTTATGTGTTTGTTTTGCTGTCTGTCACCCCTCTCGAGGGGTATGACCAGAGTAGATAGATAGATGGATAGATTTTTATTTTGTGCAGATTATTATATTATTATCAGTAATATACTGAACAACCTAAACCTGTCTTTTTTCGCTTCTTTTTTATTCTTTTTCTTTTTTTTCTTTTTCCTTTAATTTTCTTTTTCTTGTGTGTCCTTTGTTTCCTAGCTTTTGAATTCTTTTTTTCTTGTTTTTCTTCTTTTTATTGCTTTTTTGCTGCTCGCTATATTCTGTTTTCACTTTCCTTTTTTCCCTTTTATTGTTTTTTGTCGTTTTCTCCTAGCTTTTTATTTCTCATCACCCTCATCCTATATATTCAAATAGCCCTTATCACAAAATGTCTGCATCAGGCTACATTTACACCGTCGCCTGATCTTAAACCAACATGCATACAAGGAAAAACCTAAAATCTCAACATGAGGAAAATAAACCTTGAGAAGGGACCTCCACCAGTGGTAATTTCCCTTCATGAATGACCGAGCTGCAATACATTTGGCATTGGGAAACAATTCACAAAACAGTGAACATCAATAAGAAAAACCGGGAGCCAGTGCAAGTTAGCTAATATAGGCGTTATTTGGTCAAACTTTCTTGTCTTTGTCAAAAGTCTCGCTGCCGCATTGTGAACCAGCTGCAAAAACTTTTGATGCTAGATATCGGGAGACCAGAGAGAAATACAGTAATCAAGCCAAGAAGTAATAAACGCATGAATTACAATCTCAGCATCTGATTGAGACAGCATCAGACGAATCGTCGCATTTTTTACGGTGGTGGAAGAAAGCTATTGGAGTAATATTTTCACATGTAACTTAAACGACAGTTTAAGATCAAATATAACACCTATATTTTTGACCGGGTAACTGGGTCATATAATATTTGTCGAGGTTCAGGGCAGTGTCTGAGAACAAATCGCGACAATGAGCTGGACCAAAAATCAACATTTCGTTTTTTTCCGGGTTAAGGCACCAAAAAATTTAGTGACATCTGTCTTTGTATCTCAGTGAGGCATGCCTCCAAATGTCTACAATGTCACAGAGGGCTTGTCTCCAGTGGCAGATACAGTTGAGTGTCATCTGTATAGCAAAGGAAACTAATATTATACTTGCCGATAATATCACCAAGCGGAATCACATGAATACTAAGAAGAACGGGGGCAAGTACATAGCTGTGTGAAACGCCACAGGTAAAATTGAAATCTTTACAGGACAGACTGCCGTAGGTAACACATCTTTAACGTAGGACAAAGTTGCAGAATGTTCATGTAAAATTTCCCGGATAAGTTAGATATTTTTCTTAGAAAATTAACATATAGTCATGGGCAGAATGGGTAAAACTATTTGGGTTAAGTTGCTGTCTAGTAAGTGTCGCCATTGTGTCGAACAAAATGTTTGCACTTTTTTTTTATGTACAGCAATAATCTAAGAGAAAAAGGATGCTTTAGCTGAGTTGAGAGCCACTTTATAATTCAGCAAGCTGTCTCTCACCAGGCCTGTAGAGGAATTTCAAGGTTTGAAGTGCTCCATTTTTGTTTAAGTTTCCAACAACCTGTTTTGAGTGACCCAGTTTCTTCAGTAAACCAAGGTGTATTCTTCTCAGGTCGAAATTTATACTGTAAAGGCGCCACAGAGTCGAGACTGTCAACCAAAGAATTATCAAAGTAATTTGCAAACGAGTCAACAGGCCCAATATACGAAGAGAAGGACGCTTTTTCCTCTGGGAATAGTTCTATTAGAGCTGATACTGTTGCAGGGCGGTTATTGCAGGTGCTAAAACCAAAATTTTCCATTTCACAATAAACTTTAAACAGCACCTCACATGTACCAGAAAATGACAGCATTGGTGTCTGGTAACACCAAAACGTTTGAGGCTACCACGGTCCGGGTCAGAACAAGTTCTAGAGTGTTCCCATCTTTGTGAGTGGGCACTATCTGATTAAAACCAAAAATATTAATCCACGACTTAAAGGCAACCGTACAGGGATTTGATGGGGAGTTATTTGAACATTGTATTTACCCATAATTATAACCTTCTCTGCATAAGTTACCAAGTCAGTTAACAGTTCCGAAAATTCATCCTAAAAATTTGAATATAGTCCAGGTGGGCGATACACAATTACTACATAAATTGGTGGTGACATAGAGGAGTACGTATTAAAAACAGTAGAAGAAAACAGAAATTGTTTATGACCTAAAAGTATGCAATAGCTAAAAAAAAAGGTTGAAAAACATTGCGGTAATATATATAATATATATTCATGCATTTTTGTTACTAGCCAACAGAGAACGCTGTTGTACTAATAGAGAATGTTCCTTTCAAAACCAATTGCCTTGTCTTCCTCGACAAAACCAAGTCACTCTCAATATTTTGCCAGGTTTTATGTGGTCTAAGAATTAAAATTATAACGTTATATCAAAATAACTATACGTTCTCCTTGTAAAATATACGTTTTGTATTTGTTTTCCAATTGTGTCCGCCGTATAAAAAAATTTTGTTTAGGATTTTTTTTTAAATACACATCTTCGTATAATAAGTATTACTGAATTAAATGCAAATGGGGGGAAAAATAAGAAATATGCAGTAAGAATTGTTTTTTGTGACTGTGTTTTCTTTTTGGTAAATCAACTTAACTTGTTTCCACAAAATATTTTTGTTTTTATTCTTCATAATCTGTGTGTTTTAAGGTTTATTGTCGCTTGATGGGGGAATAGAAATCAATCATAAGGGGAGTGTTTGGGTGAGGTTGACAGATATAAAATAACCAGTGTTTTTTTAAAAAGTAATAAGTTATAGCTACTCTCTACTTCTTCAAAAAAAGTAACTGAGTTAGCAACTGAATTACTCTATATTAAAAATACCTTGATACCAGTGAAAGTAACGAAGTTGTTTTATGTCAAATAATTTGACATTTTTTGAGTATTACTTGGGTCCGTTGCACAGAGAAAAACAGAAAAGTAGTTGTGTTATGGAACCTTTTAATATGTATTGCACCTCACCAGCAACAGATTGAGCCTACCCTTCAAGTGTCACAAAAAGAAACAACACAACAAAATAACAATATTCAGTAAACTATATAACATTAGTTTAATTTATTAAATCCAACTCTCACAACCTAAGACAAGTGTTCAGGTAGACATTGGCAACGGAACTTGGAATATTTCGTTCACAACAAAAGTCGATGGTGAAGCAGTGGTCAAGGAACTGGTCAAGAAGACATATGCGACTGTACTTCAAATATTTTTTCACAACAAAAGTAAACAGTTCCACAATAAAATACACAACAAAGTGTGTCTCACTTAGACATTCTGAACTTCTACTCTGTACCCAGACAACCAGACTATCCTACCCCTTATCAAACCAGGGTTGTATCTTAGGAGCAGAAGCTTCTCAAACCTCGTGTCAGATGGCTTTTTCGTCAACACAAATGATATTCGAACCAACGGTTAACAACAAACCAACTTTCGCTGAGTGAAGCGTAGCATAGTGATATAAAAACCTTTTGCTCTTCCAGGTCAGATGCTTGCCCGACAATCCAAGCATTGCTACCTTTACGGTTGGTTGGATCCCTTAACCACTAGGGTGACAGGGGCACCATTTCCTGTGGTGTGTCTTGGGTATGTGCGCCACCCGATGGACAAAACAAGAATAACAATAAATGGCGTACACACATTTTGGCTTCTACAGGTGCTATTCTTGAAGGGGGTGGCAAATAAACAGTAGAGTAGACTAGTTACAGCTGGTAGTTTCTTCACTTTATTTAAAGTAACACAGCTTTTGACCGTCAGCAATTGTAAAAGTGGAAAAAATAATTTGTTAGATTACCCTTTTACTGAAAGAAATAACTCTCTCTCTCTCTTTATATATATATATATATATATATATATATATATATATATATATATATATATATATATATATATATATATATACATACATATCTATCATTCAGCATAATTTAATCTAAACCAGACTTAATAACAGATATGAAAGAAGCACGGCAAACACAGATATTCCTAGTAATGTCGTCGATCCAGTTGTTGCCATCAAGGAAAAGACTGGAAAAAACTTCAGAGTCTTAGAGCCAGAACCAGCAGGTTCAAGGACAACTTCTTCTATCAGTCTGTCAGGATTATGAACTTTCTTACTGCCCTACCCCCGCTAACTCCCATTACCTTCCTCCAAATCAATGCCATACTTCTCTGTTTAGATTCCGGCTCGACTTTGCACATATTTTTTTTTAATAAACTTTTTACATTTTTATCCATACTTTTCTTTTTTGTCCCTTTATCTTGCTGCTGTTTGTTTTTTGTAGTGTGTCTTATTTATCGCCTCAAACTCCTATTCCTGCGTGTGCATCCTGTAAGGAACTGGTGCTAAGGCAGGCTGGAGAAGAGGTCTATAATTTCGTTTTCACCATGTAAATCTATTCAGATGAATTGATTGACAGATACCCTTAAGCATTGAATAGGTTATTATACTCAGTGCAGTGAGCAGTTGAGTAATTTTACCCTCAGGGGAGTGAAAACCTTGCAATTTATATGTCCAACTGCATTGCGTATTGCAAGGTCAGTCCTCATTCTGGACTAATATATTTTTAGTACTTATTGTAACCTGGCAAACTTTTTCAAAGTGTCTCACGTTTGAATAATACACTGTGATTTTATGTTTTTGAGGTATTGGTATAAAATGTTCTTTTGTGTTGGAATATATCATTTGCAGTCTCTCCTTTCAACCTTTACTATTTCCCTCGTGCGCTCTCCACTGCCCCCCCCCCTGTCCTTGGGAATTCAATTATGGAAAAGTGTAGCTGCAAACCTTTCCTCTATGTATTCATATAAGGAGGCTTGGCTTGTAGTTGATATTGTATGTCCTTGAAATGATATAGATGTTATCATTTTCAGTACTGGCTGTCAACATTGCACTTTAGAGAGAAGCCGTGAATGGCAGTTTCTATTGTCGGACAAAACATTCGAGTTAAATGTGTACATCGGCCCCTGAAACTGGTAGTTTAGTGGTCACTTGCATAATGGAAAAGCATGAAAACGTAACTGCAAGAGCTTGTGATGCCTTAATCATTCGCAATAAATCAGCCATTTTTTGAGGTCGGAGGCATCTATCTATCTATCTATCTATCTAGCTATCTAGCTAGCTAGCTAGCTAGCCACTTGCATGCTTGTCTGTGTTGTAACACGGCCGCGGCAGAAGGCACCAACGCCCTATCAGGCAGTGCGCCCGGTGTAGTGTCAAATACAGAAATAGAACCAGCTACAGAGACTACACCTTTTAACACGGTGCACCGTTTGGTTGTGTAAATACAGAGTGTGGTGCTGTGCACTACAAGGCGTTACAGATTAGGGTTGTGGATAAAAAAGGACCCAATACTTTATTTTTTTGTCGTCGGGGCCTGAATATTTTATTTCAAGTCCCATTCACAAACATGAGCATAATTCTTATGTTCGAACTATGTCCACTGTGACCCCCCCCCCCCCCCCATAAGTGTGAACCCTGCACTTTGACCTCAAGTACCCTCCTTGTTGTGCTCCACAAGTCAATCTTGAGTCACATTGTCCATTAACCGGCCACTGACCTCTCCATGCTAAACTCGAATGCCAAATCAGTTCCACTCACAACAGATTCTGATTCGTTGATTCTGTTATCTACTCTAGCCTGGGGCTTCTCAAGTGTCTCTTGTCTAGATCAGCCGAATAGTAGATGACAGAAGGACTGTAAAAAGAAAATGGCAAAAAGTAGACTGAATTATTCACGTGGCACTAGTTCTAATATTGAAATCTGTCACTGGTGATAGTCATAATTTTTGGAGGTTTCAAGTTAAATCCTTTTCATTTTTTTTAAGTCATCGCATCAATGATTTAATCAAAGTGATCGTTAAATGGTAGTTAATGCACCTTATGATTACCCAATTATTCAGATGTACTTATTTACCCTTTTACTTCTTATTTATTCATGTCCTGGTCCAATGCAGGGATTATAATTCATGGGTTTGTTATCTCCCGTCTCGATTACTGTAATGTACTACTCTCCGGTCTCCCGAAGTCCAAAATCAAGAGCCTGCTGCTGGTACAAAATGCTACAGAAACATTTTTACTTAGACAATAAATTTTGATCACAGTACCCCGATTTTAGCTAACCTGCATTGGCTCCCTGTTAGCTTAAAATGTGATTTTAAGGTTCTGTTGCATGGACTTGCTCCCTCATGTCCTTCAGATTTAATGTCCCCCTCTGTTCCAGTTAGGGGCCTTCGCTCTGAAAAAGCTGGTCTCCTAGTGATCCCAAGAGCCAAGAAGAGAACCACAGGTTCAAGAGCGTTCTCCATTCGGGCCCCGATGTTGTGGAATACTCTTCCCCCTGAGATTCGTTCTGCAACCTCAGTTGACATGTTTAAATCCAAGCTTAAAACACATTTCCATTCTATAGCATATGAATAACCTATGTCCCGGCACATCAAAAACTCCCTGCCACTCACACTGGACCCCCACCAGTTTGCCTACAGGGCAAACCGCTCCACTGACGACGCCATAAACACAGCACTTCACACCGTGCTGAAACACCTGGATCACCGGGGGAGCTACGCCAGAATGCTCTTCCTGGACTTCAGCTCAGCTTTTGGTGAAACTCAGTACCCACGTCTCTCCCACCCTAACACTGAACACTGGCTCCCCCCAAGGTTGTGCACTGAGCCCCCTGCTTTTCACCCTCTACAGCTCCGACTGCTCACCGACCCACCCCACAAACACTATCATTAAGTTCGCTGACGATACCACCTTGATCGGCCTCATCTCTGAAGGGGACGAGGCGGCATACAGGGATGAGGTTGAGTCACTTTCAACGTGGTGTTCGGAAAACCACCTCATATTGAACACCACAAAAACAAAAGAACTGATTCTGGATTTCAGAAGGAATGGCAGGAATCCAGCACCACTCATCATAAAGGGAGACTGTGTAGAGAGAGTCCACTCGTTCAAATTCCTGGGCGTGCACATCTCCGACGACCTCTCCTGGTCTGCAAACACCAGAGCGGTGGTAGGGAAGGCCCAGCAGCGACTGCACTTCCTGAGATTGCTCAGGAAAAATAACCTAAAACAGCAGCTGCAGGTGTCCTTCTACAAAGCCACAGTGGAGAGCATCCTAACATACTGCATCACGGTGTGGTATTCTGGGTGCACAGCAGCAGACAGATAAAAGCTCCAGAGGATCATCAACAGCCCAGAGAATCGTCGGCTGCTCTCTGCCCAGTCTGGAGGACATTGCCTGCTCTCGCTACCTTAGCAGAGCAGAAAACATCATCAAGGACTTTTCTCACCCCGGCCACCATCTCTTCGACCTGCTGCCTTCCGGCAAGCGCTACAGGTCACACAAAGCAAAAACGAACAGACTCAGAGACAGTTTCTTCCCCACAGCCATTACCACCCTAAACAGACACCGCACAAAAAACTGAAAACTGTTGCAAAATACTACCTCACACGTATGTAAAATGGTATTCACGTACATGCTGTCTGCACTATGTTTGTTCACTGCTCAAACAGACACCGCACAAAAAAACTGAAAACTCGTGCCAACACTACCTCATACGAATATAATGTTACTCATGTCTTGTTCTTGCACATGCCGACTGCACTACGTTTAATGCTCAAATTGCACAATGTCTGACCATTTCCTGTTTCTGCACTATGATGTCTATGTTTGCACCAATGCATATGCTGACTATTTTTGCACTATGATGACTTTGCACCAAATGCAATATTGCACAACCGTTACGATACCAACCTTATCACGACAACCCTGTATGTAACATCCCACATGCCGACATTTCTTGTGTAAATACCATGTAAATTATAACTATAGCCTTATCCCCCTTGTCTTATAACATTATCTTCTCTGTTCCTTTATCTTCTTGCTCATACCTCACTATGAATGTGTAAAACTGGAGTGTCATGCCCAATTTCGTTGTCACAATATGTTAGCCCATTTGTAGCAATGACAATAAAGGTATATTCTATTCTATTCTATTCTATTCTATATTTTATGTTGACAATATCTGTTTATTATTTGTTATTGGAACATCCATGGCATCCTGGTCATCCTGGAAAGGGGGATTACCTTATTTGTGGTCCCTTCTCAAGGTTTCTTCATTTTCCTCATGTTGAGGTTTTTGAGTTTTTACTTGCCCTCGTGTAGGTTTTAGATCAGGGGATGGTGTAATAATTGTCTGTGGTCTGCAATAATCTGTGGTCTGTGTAGCCCTTTTAGACTCCTTGTGATTAAGGGCTATACAAATAAAAATGACTTGACTTGTTGCCAAAATATATCCATTTATCTAGTAGTCATTATACAGTCTCTTCATAGTTTTCAGCAGTGTTCTAAGTTACTGTTGGAAGGGACACCTTAAATCTTGCAGGATTAGGTCTGGACTGGGGTCTCAAACTCGCATCCTGCGGAAAATTCACTACCTCCAAGACGATAGTTTGTTGCCCGCAAGACAATAGTTTATGGCTCCCGCCTCAAAATGGGACTAATGTTAGTGTGCAACCTCCTTGCTAATTAGGCTCAAAATTCACATGCAAATGTTGTTAGATTGTTTGCCCCAGAATGTGATTGGCTAGTTACTTTCCGATTTGACCCATGACAGTGACAGTGAGTTTAAAAAGATTAGATAATTTGATCAATTGTTTTTTGCGATATGATCGCCAAATATTTTACTTAAATTGAAATGTGAAATGAGGGGGCTTCTGGGTTGTGCCTTTGAGGCAAGTTTTTTAGATTTTTGCACTCATGTTTTTCGTTTCTTGAGTCTTTATATTTGCTATGTTTCTTATTTTATATTTTTCCAGATAAACGTTCTTATTAATTCTTAGCATCGGCTTTTTTTATATCTTATTATTTTGTGTAAAAGATCTTTGAGTACAGTGGAATTTATTTATTGGAGCTTTTTTGTGGAAATGCCATATTGGCCCAACTTCACCCATGCTTTAACTCCATTAGCCCCCCGGTAAATTGAGTTTGAGACCCCAGGTCTAGACAAAAGTATAAAGCTAATGCCTTGGAAATTTTCCACTAACTTCTGTGTTCTTCCCCTTTGATATATAAATGATTGTAAGCCATTTTGAAACCACACTTGTAAAACCATTACAGCATTGTTCTGTACTCACATGCCCAGAATATTCTGGTATGTTGGTTCAAACATGTGGAGGAAGCTATATAAACATTAAATGTGCATCAAAAAAGGAAGAAAACACCCTTCTTTCTCATTGAATATCCTTCACATGTAATTGTGAAGGAATAGATGGCAAGGCCAAGATCAACCATGTGAGAAAATCAACCTAATGGAAGGGGGCTAATACACTCTGATAAGAATGGGAGCGTTTTTTTTTTTTTTGTCATTGAGAGCAATAAACCAGACATTTTCACCCTCCATCATATCTGCTCCTCACACTAACATACAGAGTAATGGTAGTCATACGCTTATGTTTTTAAAGCTACGATAATGCTAATACTTCTAACGATGACGCATCCTCCAAAACGCTGTTTGCCGTCATCCGATTGTCTCCAGTGGTGCTGAGGCCGTCCTTGTCGCCCCTTGGGGGACTCGTGATGTATTCACCCAGCAAGGCCTTGGCAGCCAAAATGAAAACAAATGTGCTGTAATAAAAGCCACAATATGAAGCGATCGTGTGATGATGTTCTCCACCGACGGTATAAATCTGAAAATGGAAGTGGAGCAGCTCATACATGCATGGAGGTTCTGCATACATGCACACATTTGGTGCACTTTTGGAATAATTGAAAAACAATGTACAAACAGTTCCCTACTTACGACTTTTGGAGTTACGAAAAACGGTACATATGAAAAAATGTTTCGTGATGTTGAATAATATCCGTTAGATTTGTATAGTGTGCACCTTTTTCTGAGTTCAGGATTTTGCTGTAGTACTTCTTTCTGCTGCTACTGGCGTGTGGCGCTGTGAGAGCTCACCCGGCATCCACCCCAAAGAAGAAATCCGCTTCCTCTTCCTAGTTTGTGTGCAAACATTCTATACTGTCTATAGTATGTCTATAGTATAGACTCTATACTAAGAACTAAGCACGCTAAGAACTTTGACATTTACATTGTTTAATATCTTGTGCCTCCATTCAATATGGTTGGTGTAAAATGTAAAGAAGAGACGAGCCGTTTCTTTTGAAATGAAAGGGAAATAAGAAACCTTGTTGCGGTTGAGAAAATGGTTGCATCGCTTTTATATGGCCACTTCTTACCATGCAGTAGGACCTCTTGAAGCCCATCTTCCAAAAGTTAAACTCAACTTTATTCACCTTTACAGAGCATAATATTTTATGAAATGTTTATCTTTTAGTACAAACCAATGCAGGTTACTTATACAAGCCTTAAACATACCTGAATTAACCTTATATATACAAAATATAGCACTGAAGCAACTTACGAACACATTCAACTTACGAACAATTGTTCGTAAGTAGGGCAGCGTCCGTACTGTAGTTTTTAGACAATAGGGAACACCTTAAAACCTCGAATTGGACACCAATTTGAATATGCGCCTATAATCCAGTGTGTTGTGTATACCGGCAAATAAGGTGGCTAAAATTGGAAATGTATAGTTACAATTACAAGCACTGAAATAGCCGTATGAACAAATTTAAGAATGGAACTCACTTTTGAGACCCCAGGTTAAAAGGTAGGGCAAATAATTTGAGGTGTGCTTGAAAATGTTTGAAATATTTTTTGTATTGAGTAAGTTTTAACAGGGGCAGCACGGCGGCACAGTTCATGTCATGGGAACCTCCTGCGTGGGTTCAAATCCAGCTCCAGACTTCCTGTGCAGAGTTTGTATGTTCTCCCCGTGCTTGCGGGGGTTTCCTCCGGGCAATCCGGTTTCCTCCCACATTCCAAAAACATGCATGTCAGGTGAATTGGCCGGTCCAAATTGTCCCTTGGTGTGAATGAGCGAGTGAGTTGTCTGTCCCCGCGTGCCCTGTGATTGGCTGGCAACCAGTTAAGGGTGTCCCCTGCCCACTGCCCGGAGATGGCTGGGATGGGCTCCAGCCCCCCCGCGACCCTAATGAGGATAAGCGGTACGGCTAATGAGATGAGATGAGATGAGATGTTTTAACAATGAGTTAAAACAGCGCCCCAAAAATGAGGAACAAAAACCCTCAATAATCGTTTTATAATCATTTCTCATGTTCCTGAATCACGGACAATCAATAATATCCATTATATTTTACGATAAGAAGAATGCGTTTTGATCTACTCTATTCATAAAAGGTGAAGAACATACAAACGACTACTGAGTGAGTATAAAAATGTTTGAACTTTTATTTTCAAAACTGCTGAGATGATGATCTGTTGTAAACGGTGGACAATCTATGAGTGTATCATTCTTGTACTCAACTGTAAAAGTGGCTGTTGTGCCAATGTGAAGTTTCTCCGCTGATAAGTCTGGCGCCACGACAGTACAAGTATGGAAACCTTAATCAAACAATTCTGCAATTAACTGATTCATCAATCCTACCGTCTGTGCTTATCTCCATGTAAGCACCCTGAGATGCTCATGCTACAAACACTTCCGTTTGAATCTTTTTGGGATTTGGAGCAGATTTGACAAATTGAGTTATAGGTTTTAATTATTTCCCTCCTTTTCCACTTTAATTTGACCGCATTAGCTTATTTAAAGGTACCGTATTTTCCGCACTATAAGGCGCACCTAAAAGTCTTAATTTTTTTTCAAAGCTGACCTTGCGCCTTATAATACAGTGCGTCTTATTTATGGATCAACATGTAAATCACAAGGTCTCGCAACTTACGCAACAGCTGCCGACTCGATTTTCCCCCGAACGTGTAGTAGTCCGCGGTGTATGCTGGGATTTATATACCAGCGTTTCATTGGCTAACCAATGTGTCAATCATCATTTGTATCGATCACTATTGGCTGAAGGTATTCGGAGCCTCGGATTGGCTAGAGCGCCAAAACAAACCCTGCAATTGGCCGAAAAAGATGTATCAATCATCCGTTGAATCGATCGCTATTGGCTGAAGTTATTCAGAGCCTCGGATTGGCTAGAAGGCCAAAACAAACCCTGCAATTGGCCGAAAAAGATGTGTCAATCATCCGTTAAATCGATCGCTATTGGCTGAAGTTATTCGGAGCCTCGGATTGGCTAGATGGCCAAAACAAACCCTGCAATTGGCCGAGTTTAGCAATGGCGTAGCAAGCTTAGCAAGCTTAGCAAGCTTAGCAAGCTTGCTAAAGTACACCATAAAGAAACATGTTTTATTAGTCTGTATTTGCAAATAATTTACTCTCCTGGATTCTCTTCACTCACGGTTGTAAGAACACCATGATTGCGTATCATTATTGAACGTGAGAACTTAGGTGAGCTATGCGGCTTTATATTTTCCCGGTATCTTGTTTTAGAACGATCTTGATGTTGCTGTGATGAGTTGAGTGAATTCAACTCAATTCCAAGTGTTTATTGTCATATGCACAGTAAAGTTGCGAGCGAAAAAGAAAATAGAAACTAAGAAATGTTTGGCATATCTTGAATCCCAAGACTTTAAACTTCCGAATGATATTTGAAATGATGCATTTGAGTGACATCGTACGGACACCGCATCCGCACGTGTCTACGACACGTATTTGCTTCTTTGCAAGCTGTGGGAATGTTAAGGGGGTAATCAGTTGGACTGAATCATCTGACTGTTTTGTCGACGTTCCCATTGTAGCGCCTTATAATCCGGTGCGCCTTATCTATGGAAGATATAGGACCAAAAACTATTTTTTGGGGGTGCGCCCTATAACCCGGTGCGCCCTATAGTGCGGAAAATACGGTATTCCCAAACCTAGTTTTCTTCTCCAATTTGACACAAAACGAGTACATTATCTCACCAAATTTTGTTTGTGGATTTCACACAAGAAAAAAACAGCAGCAACTAACAAAACGAATCCAACTATTTGCGCAGAAACCGCTGTAAAATACAGTAATACAGCGACTAAACACATGCCCAAAAGGAGTAGGCCAAAGCCGAAGCTTTTAAGTGCCTACCCGTGTTTTTTTTTTTTCTTGCCGGGAAGACGTTCAAAATCAAAACACGAAAACAGAACTTTACCCCACAAAGGAAAGTTAAAAACAAATAAATTACTTGTCAAACTTGTAAAAATAATATGCTAGTGACTCCTATCACATACAGACGCTCCCCTACGTACGACCATTCGATTTACAAAAAACGGTAGATACAATCATTTTTTTCGGGATGTTGAAAAATATCCAGACATTGTTGTTAGATTTTGTATTGTGTGCACATTTTTCCGAGTAGAGGACAGTACTGGAGCGCTTCCTTTCTGCCGCTACCGGCGTGTGGCGCTATGAGGGCATCCAACCTGAAGAAGAAATCCAGCTTCTACTTCCTAGTTTGTGTGTAAACATACTACATGTACTGTATCTCTAGCGCGCTAAGAACCCTGACATATTTATTGTTTAAAATCTCATGTATCCATTCAATAAGGTTGGGGTAAACTGTAAAGTGTAAAGAGGAGGCGAGCTGTTTCTTCAATAATGAAAGTGGGATAAGAAAGCTTGATGCGGTTGAGAAAATGGTTGGATTGCTTTTTTGGGCCACTTTCTACCACGGAGAAGGAAGTCGCCTAGCTATTGAAGATCATCTTCCAAAAGTAAATTGAACTTATTTTCACTTATCTTTATAGAGCATATTATTTAATGAAATGTTTATTTTTTTAGTACAAAACAATACAGGTTACTTATGCAAGCCTTGAACATACTTATATGAACCTTAAACACACAAAATATAACACTGAAGCAACTTACAAGGAAATTCAACTTACGAACCATCTCATTCGTAAGTAGGGCAGCGTCTGTACTACTCAAAGAAACGTTTGATGTATTTATCTTCTTTGTGTGATTTTTTTATCTTAATGTAAAGACATTTACAAGCTCATCATCCAAATCCTTCCAACAGTGAATGCTGTGCGAGGATAATGGACCTTGAAGTTCTGGATCCCCTGACATGATAAAGTGTTTGTTCTGTTGTGAAACAACTGATGAATATGTGTTGGGAATTTGTGCTTACTTGCTTTTTATACTAACAATAGGGATTTAAATTTCATTATTTCTTCAAACATTAACATGTTGGCTTTTATAAACTGTTTTTATGTTCTTTACGCCCAGCATTATGCACATCCTAAATATGTTCTTCTATAATAAGCAATGCTTTATTGCACTTATACATGTATTTCCCTAAATCTGTATACATTAACTCAAAGAAGGCAACATTTATGACCATACATTACATAAAAGGTAATATGGTCAAATAAATATGTGTCTGCATTTACTTATAACTGCAATGTTCTTTGCTAATTTGGATTGTATGCTATTTATATGGGGTCTCCAGGTATTGTTGTTGTTGTCATTTATTAATCCTGAATACGCATCACAAGCAGTGCAAGGCTTCCTGATCATTGTCAAAAAATTTCAGGAAATGGCAAAATGGAAAAAGGAAAAATGAGAAGGCTACATCAACCACAAAAGAAGTAAATAGAAAACAAAAGACATATTCAGAAAGGAGTGAGAAGAAGCATAGCTTACTAGCTGTCACCCTTTACAAAAACATTATTATCATTGCGTATAGTTTCGTTTTCTTAGTTTAGCATAAAAATGGTGAACGTAAAAAAAAGTCTGCTTCAAATAAAGTCCAAACACTAACCGAAACCCCAAGAAGATAAAAAAAGAGTTTATTCAAGCTTGTTTCAGATATGCATGTAATCGCACGGGCATCATCAACGGGCTTACTGCAATCATGACTTTAAGCCAGGAGATCTCAGCAGAATAACAAACTTTCAAATTCCGCACAGCTCCTTTGGGTATCTGTGTGAGCAATGCCCAACTGATTTCAAAAAGTCCTTATGTGTAGTTTCCACTGCGTCTATTAGCTTTCATCATACTTTTAGCGAATGCGTTTGGGGCGGAAGACATGAGGTAAGAGGAATGGGGGTGGGGGCTTTTTCTGTAGAGTGATGTCATTCTCGTATCCGCAGGTTTTCTTTTTGAAAATGATGAAAGCAATAAAAAGCCTGCTTTAAAGAACATCCAAACAATACCACAAACCCGCAGAAAGATTCGAAAAAAGAGAAGTTTATTAAAGCGCGTTTAATCATAACTTTAAGCCAGGAGATTGTGGCAGAGAGTAACAAAGCTCCAAATCCATGCAGCTCAAGTACTATTGAGACTTTTTTAGCACTCAAAATACTAAATCGCCTGTAAAGGGCGATAGCAAAAAACAATAGTGAAGCATATTCGAATGGGTGCTAATTACAGTATCTAGGTAAATGTTCCGCTGAGATCGTTCAAGATTTAAAAATCAGGCATTGATTAAAAGGTAAAGAAAGCCTGCCCCTGTTTACATTGTGTTGGATTTTCGAATCAATAGCAAAAGATGGGTGTTTCCTTTGTCCTGCTGTATTCACAGTTTTTCCTCCACCCTGCACTCTTTTTTTCACCAGCAAAAATTGAACACTATTTGAGATATTCTCCACTTATTACCCGGAAAAAACAATAATAAAGAGAAAATGCATAAAAAATAATTGATGCCTAATAATTTGACAGCATGTCTGGAGCCCCCACGCCACCCCCTGGCCGGGAAGGGAAGCCTGAGTTGTTTATTTCTTCCTATCCTTTCCTTTCTTTCTTTTCATGTCCTTCTCATTTTACGAGCCATGAGTCAACACAGCGCACGTAAATGATATTTCGACACACGGCGCCATGAATAATGCATTTGAATTTACTTTTATGCCAGAGTTAGACCCCTCTCAGCAACCATTCTCTCCATCTACCTTCCCTCCTCGCGATCCCTTCCCCCTTTTATTCTTAGCCCTTTCCCCCCATCTCCCTCCTCTCCTCACTATTCATCCTCATCAGAGCTCAACCTCATTTCTCTTTTCCATAACCCTTCCTTCTCTTATGCCTCTCGCTCTCACTCTCTCCCTCCCTCTCTACCATCATTGCACAGAGGAAACAGTATACAGGATAAGACTCAAGCGTTTCAATATTTCTTATCAAGGTCCTGCTCAGGTGGCTGCTTACTGACACATTTTATAATCAGGAATTGGTGCGCATCAGAGATGCACCTGATTTACAATATACGAGAAGTCTTCCCAGTGCTTCCCATATTATAGGAAGATTCTGGCTGGCCACCGGGGTTTAATTGGTCCTGCAAGTGCCTCATAAACTTATATTATTCAGGCATGAAAATGGGTCAGGGTTTAAAAAGGTGAGAAGGTTGTGGAGGAAATACCGTATTTAATAATTTTATGAAAAATGATTTGGTTTGACTGTTTTTCTGCTCAAAGTAAGCGTTGAAAGTGACAAACACATACCTGTCAACCTCCACGGCTCCATGACCTTACAAACTTGTTTTCCCTTACAAAATACAAAATAATCTTACACCATATTTTTTTTTCAAACGTGTTTATTTATGTAATTTAACATGTTATAATGTATTGTACATGTGTTTCGTTATATCATATATATCGTAAAGTTCTAATGTGTATGATAAATTTTGTTGTGAGATTCTGAGTTGCTCGACATGAATGAGGTATATTATAAAAAAAAAAAATCACAAATTAAGTAGCTTGGACCTTCACCTCAGAAGGAAAAACTACATGCAGATATAATTAAGTAGAATAATACATTTTCTTATTCAAATTATGAATTCATTTTCTGCATTAAATTATTGTTGGTAATATACTGATTAAAGGGATAACCACAAACCTGTCTTTTTTCATTTTCTCCTTTCATACTTCCTTTTTTCTTAACTTATTTATACAACAAAATAATTCGTAATATAATGCATCAAAGCAAGTGAGCCGTTTGTGAGCCGGCTCTCTTTAATGAGTTGAGCCGAAAAAGACGGTTCTCTAAAAAGAGACAGACTTCCTTTCACTACACAACTGCGAACAGTAGCATCAAACCGCTCGCTTCGTTTGCAACAAAAAAAAATGATACTGAGACAGAGGCTTCCACGGCGATCTTGTTTGACTTGATTGATTTGCCGTTTCATGATAGTCGTGTATACCGAATGGTATTCATAATTGACAAATTTGCGTTTTTTTCTGTACAGATTTTCTTGTACGTCATACACGTGTTAAAATGCATAATAAACTTACTTTGTACAGCAAAAACGTACGGATCGACAGGTATGCAAACATTGTTGAATATATCTGGCCATGATTCATATGATTTATTGTCAACAATGAATATAATACTAATAGCAAAATAGTCAAGTTTTTTGTATATGTCTTTATCACAAAAAGGATGTACAGAGCACAACAACAACCCAAAAATATAGTTTTTGTAGTGTAGTGTTTTTTTTCGTGCTGCATGGAAGGACGATGAGCGGCATACAAATACAATTTAAGATTTATTTATTTCATGTCCTTCAAAGTTTCATCACCAGATCCAACAAAGAATTGTTTCCTTCACCGTGCTCCTTTGCCTTTATTTATATCTTTCAGGAGGACTTTCTCTTTTCTACATTCATGTACAAAAACTGTGTGATAATGAGATAAGATCTAATGAGCGTTATTAATAAACACAGTACTCTGTCCGTTCGGGCTACACTGACTTGAATTCAAACGCACCACCTCAATTTCCCGATTGATTTGGGGAAATCTCACAATACCCTCTTCCCCACCTCCAAACATATTCTCCTTGGAGCTATTCAATTTACGTAGGTCACGCTTTTTGACTTTCATTTCTCCCAAAGGTGAGATATTTTCATGCCTGTCATTAAAAAATATAATATTTTAAATAGACATTACCGTTGAAATGTTTGGGGTCACTCAGAGAATTTTGTGTTTTCCATGAAAAAAATTAAACTTTAATTTATCAAATGAGTTGTCCAATGTTTGTGTTCTTTCGCCCATATGAATCACCAGTCTATGAAATGGCTTTTTCTTTGCCACTTTGCCTTCATGGCCAGAATCTCAGAGTTGCCTCTTCACTCTTGATGTTGACATTGGTGTTTGCGAGTACTATTTTAACCAGCTGCTAGTTGAGGACTTTAAAGGAATTTAATTCCCAAACTGGAGATTCTTATGTACTTATCCTCTTGCTTGATTGTGCAGCGGGGCCACACACTTGTCTTTCTACTTTTTTCAGGGCCCATTTGTGTTGTTCTCTGAAGGGAGTAGGAAACACTACTGTGGGAGATCTTGAGTTTCATGGCAATTTCTCACATATAACAGTGGTTCCTAACCCTGTTGTAGCTACCGAACCCTGGCAGTTCCATATGTGCATCTACCAAACCCTACTTTAGTGTAAGAAAATTATCTGATTTATTTTCTTGATTCAAGACATATTCTTTTCACACTGGTACACAAAATGAACCATGCAGTGATAAAAACACTACTGTGCATGAACTCACATTTTACGTAACTGAAAATCTGGGTGACCTACGCTGTTTCCTTTTAGAGAACAGTTGCTGTACAAGTGCTACTCCAATGTAATTTCACTGCAAAGTCAGTTCCTTTTGTCTTCATGTCAAATCCTCAAAAAAGGGTGCTTGAGAAGATTTGTAAAAAATGGTATAAAAAACTCTTTCTTGGCACTATATGGATACTTTTCTATTTGATGACACCAAAATGTTTAGACTAGAACCTGGTTCTGCTGAGTTTCTATTATTAGGTTATAATTAAGTTTTCAGCATTGACCTCTGTTGCCTCAACATCAAACATGAATGGCTTTCTCGTCTAAGCTGGATATAAGTCTCGTCCAGGGAAGTATTCGCGGAAAACGAGGCATATTATTGTGTAAAGACATGATGACTGTGTGTCTTGACCCCCAGAGCATGGGCTCCACCTAAACCCTTTGACTGACTCAACTAACCCTTAGGGCAGGGGTGTCCAATATTTTCAGAAAGCAGGCCAGATTTGGTAAACTGAAAATGTGTAAGGGCCAACTATTCAACCTGGCATTCTTTGATTAGTCTTTGATAAAGTCATCCTCAGTGAAAGGTTTGCAGTGCTCGCGGATTAGCGTCACGACCCTGGGCTTGCCTTTGTAGCATTTTTATTTGAATCGCAGTGTCTCGTGAAAAAGCACTTGTGTTCCGTTTCCAGTGAGCTTTTTTGTTGTTTTGTCTGGCAGTGCCTCTTAATATTAAATTCTTTGAAAACAACCACAGTATCTTGGCTTTTTGGGCAGATACAGTTGTTTTGGATTTCGCTGAAAAGATACTCCAATTTCCACTTGTCCTAGAAGTGGCAGCCCTTTCAGTCAACTTTCCTTTTTTATTCACAGTCACAACGTCTGGATAGGGGTGGGCTAAAAGGCTCACAGAAAGCCATGGGCTAGGTGGCCAAAGGACTACCGCCATCATCTGGTGAAATGGTGTTTTTTATTTAATATTTTTTGTACAAATTTAATTTATACTGCGCTCAACAATACTGTCAGGCCGCATATTATGACAGAGTCCGCGGGCCAGTAAACATTTTAAAACAGCCCGTAACTGGCTCCCGGAACCGGACCTTGAAAATGCCTGCCCTTGGGTTCAATGGAACCTAGGTGAAGAACCATTGTCTTAGAACAAGAATGAACTGTCAAGTTTCACATGAACAATCTCTTTTTTTGGCCTTTCAGAGAGTTTCATCACATCCACAAATGTGATGTTACATCAGTGGTGGGATGTGAGGGTCTGCAAGGCCTTCTCTGCTGGCCTAAGAAATATCTGAATCATGTGATGTTAAATATATTTTGTCAATACTTAACGTTAATTAATATTTAATGTTTTTTGTGTGGTTTGCCTGAATAAAGCCACAAATCTTAGTAAACATCGTAGACAATAATACAATTTCATTATTACTTGTTGCAGAAATCTGCCCAAAACCCTGCAATATTGTATGTGCAGGTGTCCCTGCAGCACAACAATGTTGTGATATCGCTGTGGGTTCAGCCAATAAAATTTTGAATTTAGGACTACAATCGTGACACAAGATGTCGCTGTGTTGTGTTACTCATTTAAACTTTGAACTTTTTTATACTACGCAACTTTAATGTCCACTTCAAGCAAATAAGAATCCCCGAAAACACACAACATGTTCATTAAAATGTTGAGTATACAGTGCAACGACAAATAAACTATGTAATACAAGAATAAACTTTACATTTGTTACGTAAAACAGATGGCATGAAAAGTCAGGAAACTAAAAATATTTACAACAGTAGAAAAAAAGTACAAAACAGTTTCAACCTTGTTTCTCCTCAACAAATTTGAAGTCAACAACACAGAATGGAAAAAAATGTGTCGTTCGATTTAGTTTATTCGAGAACGACAAATCAATGATTCAGACTGGCGTGAAGGCATAGGTGTAAACTGCACGGTCTGCCACTCCGTTCTATATACTTAAGGAAGGTCAGTTTTATAGCAATGCATTCAGTGGTGCGGTGTTTCAATCTACCAACCCACCCGCTGCCTGCAATATGATTAGACAGCTGGTTGAAATGTGACATTGATGAGCGGCCCTAAGTTTAACATGTTTTAACTCTGCGCAACCTGAAAAAACTTTTAGCTTGAGCGTTTCGCACAAAAAACTTGCCCAGCGAACAACCACATTGCCTGCGTTTTCAATAAAGAGAGTAAAAATGTGGTGCTGAAATCACAAGCAATTAAAAAAATTGCTGAGAGCAGGAAAACACTTGATTGGACACGGACCCTAACGGTAGCTAATAAGTGGTTCCTTGCATTAACCTCCTGTAAACCGTCGAAGAAGAACCCGCATCCTGTCATAGCAGCAATCCCAAAAGCAGCTGTGCTGATATTTAACCATACCTGTCATCCTGTACGGTTTTGCCGTACAAAGTACGTTTATTATGCATTTTAAGACGTACAAGAAAATCTGTACGGAAAAACGCAAATTTGTCAATTATGGGTACCATCCGGTATACACTGACTATCACAAGACGGCAAATCAATCAAGTCAAACGAGTTTGCCGCGAAAGCCTCTATCTCGGTATGGTTTTTTTCATTGTAAACGAAGCGAGCGGTTTGATGTAGTGAATTGAAGTCCGTCTCTTTTTAGAGAACCAGCTTTTTTAGCTCAACTCATTAAAGAGAGCGGGCTCTCAAACGGCTCACTCTCTTTGATGCATTATATTCCGAATTAACATGTTGTATAAAGAAGTTAAGAAAAAAAGAAAGTATAAAAGGAGAAAATGAAAAAAGACAGGTTTGTGGTTATCCCTTTAATCAGCATATTACCAACAATAATTTAATGCAGAATATGAATTCATAATTTGAATAAGAAAATGTATTATTCTACTTAATTGTATTTGCATGTGTTTTTTCCTTCTACAGTGAACGTCCAAGCTACTTCATTTTTGAACTTTTTTTATAATAAACCTCATTCATGTCGAGCAACTCGGGATCTCACAACAAAATATGAATTAACAATTTATATGATATAACGAAACACATATACAATATCACATGTTAAACTACATAAACACGTTTGAAAACAAAATATGGTGTAAGATTTTTTTTGTATTTTGTAAGGGAAAATAGGCATGGAGCCGTGGAGGTTGACAGTTATGTTTAACACTGTTATTTACCAAATCACCAATATGAGTCGGTTTACTCGCCGATATGATACTTTAAAATAATACATCATCAACATGGTAATAGCAATAGTTATTTTTAGTCAAATTAGATGACAAGCAGATTTGTTTTGCAAAAAACTCTTCCGTTTACCATGCTTATGGGTGTGACTTGTTTGCTATGTCATTGCCTTTCATAACTAGTGTATTCATGATACAATAGTCTACAAGGGAACACGCTCGTCAAAGATCTAGTTTCCTTATTTTGCTCAAAAAAATGCACCGGATCAGTTGAATTAAAAATGCACAAAACTCCACCCATCAGGGTTAACAAAATTCGAAGGAAAACAGAATTGTGTTATTCCATGTGGAAATAGGAAGCCAAGTTTTCTGTCTCTGATGGTTGCAGCAAATGACGCCAGCACATTTAGGTTTGATATTTTCATGTATTTAAAGGAAATGATCTTCACAAGAGAGGCATGAATGCAACACTGATGAAGACGACAACAAATTTATCGCCTGTAACTTGATGTACTCGAATAAAGTCATCAGCAGCAAGCAGCCGGATATAATGGAGCTAAGGTGTAAACACCGCGAGGGGAAGTCGATAAATCCCTCACAGGGCCAAACTGCCATCATAAATACTTCATTAACAACTGAAGTTGAATCAAAAGTAGGCCTATATATACATTTAAGAATCAGAACAGGGTTTCTCCAGAATGTTTAAGTTGCCTGTGCTGGTGTTGTTCTATCCAACAAAAATACAAATACACATTAAATAGACATACACATTTGCATGGGAATGTTTTGTCCCTAAGTGGGTCCATTTCATTTTCCATCCGGAGATTAGTTTCATTCTTGAATGTAGATGGCTTAAACATTACTGTTTGAAAGAAAATAGGCTCTTTTCTTTCTCCTTTGCTTATATCTTGGTAGTTATGATCGTTATTCCCAGGGCCACACGGCGGCGCAGTGGTTAGCGCGTGTGCGGCACAGTTCTGAGGTCTTGCGATCATACCTCCTGAGTGGAGTTTGCATGTTCTCCCTGTGCTTGCATGAGTTTCCTCCGGGCACTCCGGTTTCCTCCCACATTCCAAAAACAGTGTGGGTGAACGAGTGAGTTGTCTGTCTCTGTGTGCCCTGCGACTCGCGGGCAACCGGTTCAGGGTGTCTCCTGCCCACTGCCCGAAGATAGCTGGGATGGGCTCCAGCACCCCCGCAACCCTACTGAGGATAAGCGGTGCAGATAATGGATGGATGTTATTCCCATTTGGCAGAAGTACTCATGGATGATAATGCTGTAGCGTATCTAGCAATTTGAAAGTAATTGTGCTACCGGAAGCTGAATAGAGTTGTCCAAAACCTCACTTTCCCACCATTGAATGCTTTCTGTGCTTTTATTTCTTGGCTGCAGGAAAGATCGTGGAAATCGAGCATCCTCGAGAGATGTGCTTGAATTCGAATCCCCTGCAAAATCTTTTCATGAGACTTTCCTTCTCATGAATGCACACTATGTTTTCGACGGAACGGGTGTCATGATCGTAGTCTGTATAAGGTGTTTATGAAGGAATATGGATTGGCTTGATTAAAATAAACAAACAAAAAATAAGATCATAGTCTTTATGTTCAGGCTTTGCCATCCGTTTTAGTTATGTGCGCTGGCCCTTTAAGAAAAGAGCAGGTGGAGGCTAGAGAGCAAAGTGCATGTACTATTTGGACACAGCAGACGGCCATACTTGTTTGTAACAGTGTGTACGGTTCTGAAAAAGCATTCCCTGTAAATATGAAAGTAATAATATGTTTACGTTGAAAAGCTACATTTAATGTTTCTTGCTACCACATGTGAAAGCGTCGTTTATAAATGTCATTGTTTTGGTCTCCTGACTTTCTGTTGCGCTAGCGCGACATGCTATCCTCCTACCTAAAATGTTTTCGTATTGTTTTTAGAGTTTCACACCTGCCATATAAAAACGGGTCAAAACCATCCAGGCGTTTGTGACTTTTGTGTGGAGGTGTTTAATGGCTGGATAGTGGAAAAAGTTTCCATAAGGCCATAATCAGCACCCTTTTGTGCAGTGCGCCTTATGTATGTGTTAAATACAGAAAGAATACCCGTTACGGAGACTGTGCCTTTTAACATGGTGCGCCCTATGGTCGTGAAAATACCGGAGATAAACTAAATTTTGTCAACATAAACCAACCATGTAACCTAGAAAAAGAATGTAAGGAAAACAAAACTAAGTCACTGCTTGTAGTCCTACTTTTGTGGGAGAAGAACAGTTGTTTGGGAAGAACAGAATTTTGTGGAATTGAAAAATAAATTTGGGTTACTATTCCTTCAATTAAAAGGCTACTATCACAAAAACATAAAACTGGGGACGAGTCATAAGGTCATAAACCTGTTTGAAAGAGCCTATTGTTGGGAATTAATTATCAAAATGTACCGTTTACCAAATTGTTTGAATTAGTCATGTGACTCCATTAACCAAACACAACCTACATTCACCCAATAATTTATGCACGCTCGTTTCTTGAGAGAAAAATTATCAGGAAAGCCGACATTTGCACACGAGGCGGATTTATTTTCCCTAACTGAAGAACTAAGTGTATTTCATCTGAGACGGCCGAAGAAGTGACGACGTTGGAGTCTGTGGGAAGCCCTCTTCTGAAGTTCTTTAGCTTTCTCCTATTGGCTATCTTCTTCCCGCATGATGACGTCTCGGGTCCTCCCATGGGCGTGCCAAGCCGTTGTTTTGCGCCCACCGTTCTCACAACACAGCGCCTTGATGTCTGGCTTCTCAAAACAACGCCTGCGTCAACAACGTCTGGATGTGCTGATATGCTATCAGCAGTACCTCCCGTTCCTGTAAACAACATCTTCCACCAGCCTGCCCTGACCTTGTACAGTGCATCCGGAAAGTATTCACAGCGCTTCACTTTTTCCACATTTTGTTGTGTTACAGCCTCATTCCAAATTGTATTAATTTAATCTCTTATCTCAAAATTCTACACAAAATACTCCATTATGACAATGTGAAAAAGTTTTTTTTTCCTTTTTTTGAATTTATTAAAAATAGAAAACTAAGAAATCACATTTACATAAGTATTCACAGCCTTTGCTTAATACTTTGTTGATCCACCTTTGGCAGCAAATACAGCCTCAAGTCTTTTTGAATATGATCCCACAAGTTTAGCACACCTATCTTTAGGCAGTTTTGCCCATTCTTCTTTGCAATAAGTCTCAAGCTCAATCAGGTTGGATGGGAGACGTTTGTGCACAGCCATTTTCAGATCTCTCCAGAGATGTTCGATCATATTCAAGTCTGGACTCTGGCTGGGCCACTCCAGAACATTCACGGAGTGGTTCTGAAGCCAATCTTTTGAGATCTTGGCTGTGTGCTTTGGTCGTTGTCCTGCTGAAAAATGAACCTTCGCCCCAGCCTGAGGTCAAGAGCGCTCTGGAGCAGGTTTTCATCCAGGATATCTCTATATATTGCTGCATTCATTTTTCCTTCTATCCTGACTAGTCTGCCAGTTCCTGCTGCTTAAAAACATTCCCACAGCATGATGCTGCCACCACCATGCTTCACTGTAGGGATGGTATTGGCCTTGTGATGAGCGGTGCCTGGTTTCCTCCAAACATGGTGCCTGGCATTCACACCAAAGAGTTCAATCTTTGTCTCATCAGACCAGAGAATTTTGTTTCTCATGGTCCGAGAGTCATTCAGGTGCTTTTTGGCAAATTCCAGACGGGCTTCCATGTTCCTTTTACTAAGGAGTGGCTTTCGTCTGGCCACTCTACCATACAGGCCTGATTGGTGGATTGCTGCAGAGATGGTTGTCCTTCTGGAAGGCTCTCCTCTCTCCACAGAAGAACGCTGAAGCTCTGACAGAGTGACCATAGGGTTCTTGGTCACCTCCCTTTCTAAGGCCCTTCTTCCCCGATTGCTCAGTTTAGATGGCCGGCCAGCTCTAGGAAGAGTCCTGGTGGTTCCAAATGTCTTCCATTTACGAATAATGGAGGCCACTGTGCTCATTGGGACCTTCAAAGCAGCAGATTTTTTTCTGTATCCTTCCCCAGATTTGTGCCTCAAGACAATCCTGTCTCGCAGGTCTACAGACAGTTCTTTTGACTTCATGCTTGGTGTTTGTGCTCTGACATGCACATTCAACCGTGGGACCTTATATAGACAGGAGTGTGCCTTTCCAAATCATGTCCAATCAACTGAATTTACTGCAGGTGGACTCCAATTAAGCTGTAGAAAGATCTCAAGGATGATCAGTGGAAAAAAGATGCACCTGAGCTTCATGGAAAAGGCTGTGAATACTTATCTAAATGTGATTTCTTAGTTTTCGTTTTTTAATAAATTCAAAAAAAGGAAAAAAAAACTTTTTCACATTGTCATAATGGAGTATTTTGTGTAGAATTTTGAGGTAAGAGATTAAATTAATACAATTTGGAATGAGGCTGTAACATAACAAAATGTGGAAAAAGTGAAGCGCTGTGAATACTTTCCGGATGCACTGTACATTGAACTAAAGCACAGTATTATATTAAAATGAATAATTTCTAGTTAATCACATAAAATTCTTTATAGTCAAATGTATAAAATCCTTTACTATAGAGGTAAAACTTTTAGAGCAATTTCCAATATGTATGAATGTTTGATGGCATGTAGTTGGAATTCATCACTCTATATCAAAAGACAATGGGAAAAGGGGATGGATTCCAAAAAACACAGGATGAGGGGTGGAATATATGTCAAACACAGTGCACGTCCACTAGCTCCCAGATTTTGAGGGAATTTAACTGGAAGAACCTGGTCAAATTTGTCTACCATCCCCAAAAAGAAGAGAGGTTTTCTGGAGATTCAACCATGCTGGTGTTAGGTTTAAGTCCCCATCATTTTTAATAAAACGCTCTGAAATAAAAAAAGACATAGAGAATCGGTCATTGAGAATTGGTTATTTTATTAATCATTATAATGAGAGCGGCGGAGACCAGGCTGTTACAAATCTCCTCCTCACTCTGAACAAGTCCCCGAACCCTCCCTTCTAATATTAAGGTTCTTGGTGAAAAACAACTTGAGTTAGGGCATGCACAGGTCAGGGTGCACCCACTGGGATGTGAAACAGACAGAAACTCATGGCCTTAAAGAACAGCTTACGGCTGAAAACTATACAAAAAGGGCTGAGAAAACTTATAAGATATTAATGTCAACTGTAGGATAAATATATGTATATAATTCCAACAGCTGGAGAACATGTGGAGAGGAAGATGTGGACCACATGCATATTCTTTGGCTTTGCCCAAGAATTCAAGATTACTGGGGAAAATTATAGTTTGCTTTGAAGAAAATATTGGTATATGGAAAACAATTCAAGGTGCTCTATTTAGACCATTTAACTGTTGAAATATTACAGGGAAGAGATGAGTACCTGGTTAAAAATTTACTGACAGCTAGCAAAACAATAATAACATGATTATGGCACGCACAAGATCTCTCCACCTTGGAGCAATGGGTGTACATTGTGGAGGAAATATTTGTAATGGAGAGAACCATATTTCGTATAAGAATACAGGAGACCCAATTTATGAATAGAATAGAAAGTGCTATTACCTGCAACACACTCTGACAAACATGCCTAAGTGAATAAGGTGTCAGTCTATAATCTGCGCAACAGATTCAGTTTATCCATGATGTCGTTCCTGCGTATGTATAAACCTAATCTCTCTCTGTTTCTCTCGTGTCAGTGAATAAAACTATGACACAACTCGTCTAGCGGCGCATTATGTATACCAAACATGTTTTCGATAAAATAACAATCCTGCAAAGACATTATTTTAACGGCCTTTTTTCTGTAACTGTAACGGAGACCAATTACATTTCATTTGTACGCCGATTACACGTATTCAGTTACTCCCAACCCATGGTCAGACAAACGCTTTATTTCACCGACACAAATAATTTTTCTATTCGATTTCCGAAAACATTCAAATAGCTGGTACTTCAGACGAACGGTTTTGAAGCTCCCATGTCTGTGCTCATTATTACTCATTATTATAGTAGCGTTTTAAATGCTGAAATCATGCTGAGCGCTGACAATCAGGAAAGCCGGGCTGCATAATCTGCACGCTCCTCATCATCCATAGAGTAGTTCTCCATTCATAATTCACGGATTCACCCCAACCCCCCTTCCCATTACATCTAATGAAAGCCACTGACCTGAAAATACTGCGTGAATGAGCTTGTTCCAATGCGAGGCCAGCATTGTTTTGCACCGCTCTCTACATGCTACTGGAATCCGTGAGAGGCCGTTTGGGAAGTAAATCATACTTACTCTCACATATAACATATCACACATGCATAACTATATTCTCACACAAACACAGCCAATACCCATGCAAAAACAGTACTATATTCTCTCACTCCTACTACTATACTCTCATACACTCACGACTATATTATACAAGACTACTATTCTCTCTCACAATTACTACTACTATTCTCTCATACTCACACTACTACACTCTCATACACACACCACCATACCGTCATTTTCAAACTTCTATACTCTCTCACACATAATACTATACTTTCATACTGAAGGATTTTATACATTTGACTATAAAGGATTTTATATGATTGAATACAAGTTACATTTATTGAGTTTAATACAAGATATTCACTGACTGGGCTTTACTTCAATGACAGGTCACGCTGTTCCAAATGCAGAATATTTTGACTAGGGAATTTTGATAACAGGACTCTGACTGAGAACGGCAGGCGTTGTTTTGAAAACAAGGCCCTGATGACGTAGAAACACTCGGTGTTGTCTTGAACATTCCAGACATCGCGGCGAGGTGGTGGAGCCCACGTTGGGCTTCCTTGGCATGCCCATGGGAGGAGCCGGCACACCATCTTGCGGGGAGACGTGGGCCAATAAGGAGAGAGCTAAGGGACTTCAGAAGAAGGCTTCCCAGAGACTTCAACAACACTAATTCAGCCGTATTTGATGGAGTACACTTAGTTAAATGGTTGATGAAATTAAATCTGCCCCCCTGTGAAAATGTCGGCTTTCTTGTTCATCTTTTCCATCAAGAAACGAGCGCGCACAAATTGTTGGGTGAATGTAGGTTGTGTTTGGATAATGGAGTCAGATAACTAATTCGAACAATTTAGTAAACGATACATTTTGATATTTAATTCCCAACAAATTGCACATTACAATACATATTACTGTTCTCTCTAACTCTCACCACTATACTCTCTCTCACATACTACGGACCACTTATAGACACACTATTATACGCTCTCATGCATACTACTACACTCTCATATGCACATTACTATATGCTCCTACACATACCACTATACTCTCATTCATGCACTGATATACTCTTCCACACATATTACTATACGTTCAAGCACGCACTATTATACTCTCTCACAAATATTACTATAGTCTTATACACACAATATTATACTCTCTCAAACAATTTATTTTACTGTCATACACCCACTACTGTACTCTATCTCACATATTACTGTACTTTTATACACATACCAATATACTCTCTTCCACACAAATTACTATACTCTCATACACACATTGCTATACTTTCTCACACATACTATTATACCCGGACAAGAGCAAGGACCGTCAGCTGTCCACTTGCTGCAGCCTTCAAAATGTTTTTTTTTTTTTTTCAACTTTTAGGCTGTCTGGTATCCGGCCCTTTTGGAGGATGTTATGATGGGGTCTGGTGAGTCACTTTTCAGAAGAGGGTGCCTAATAGGTTTAGAATTGGGACATGTGTATCCAATCACCACACACCAGTCACTAAAAACCCAAAGCCTTCATTAGGACATTTTGGACACACCCTGTAGTAGGGTTATTCACGATCAGCAACACCCTTTCCCAGTTTACTTCTGATTTGTGAGGTTTGTTTTTTTGTTGGTCCAGACAATTTTATTGTGATCTTTGACCATTTTTTGGTTTCTTTGTTGAGGAGTTTTGTGATTAGATACCATAATCTTTCTGCACCTTTCTATGCATCCTGCGTTTGGGTCCACCGCAAGTATAGTCATGTTTGTACATGGGTTGGACTGTGGCTGTATGAGAGTGGAGTTGTGCATGTTTGAGAGTATGATGTTATATGTGAGAGCAAGTATGACTGACTTCTCAAGGGGCCTCTCATAGGAAACGTAAACCTAAAGTCATCATTTGTACCTTGGAAGCTCAATTTTAGGAAAATGCAGCATGCAACTGCAAGACCCAATCACATTTATATGTATGTCGTAAACGTAGCTTTAAAACATCGAGTGGTGGCTTTTGGTTGTGTTTCTATTAGGTTCCAAATGATATTTTCATGTCCGTTTGGAATTGGAAAAGCTCTCTAATGTTCCTTTTTTTTATGACCCGAAAATACAATTCCCTGGAGTGTTCAAAAAGTGCAGAGGCAGAGAATATGCTGTGACATTTATTTTATTATGTTTGTAAATTGAAACACACAGTCGATGCACATTAATAATACTTATGGAGTTACCTGCACGGATATTTTGGTGGGCTAGTGCTGCGAAGAAAATGAAGGGGTTGCTTATGTGCTCTCCTTTATCCTAAAAAGCATACATGTAATTAAATATGCACTATATATATATATATATATATATATATATATATATATATATATATATATATATATATATGTATATATATATATATATACATATATATATATATATGTATATATATATATATATATAAAAAGGTTTTCGAAATTTTACGACCAAGGTTTACAGCGGATCCAACATGATTGAATAACACTGGGAGTCCTTGATGCAAAAACTGCCGGTTTTCCATGTTGTTTCTAAAACAGGGAAACTCATTTTAGCTCTGGGGCCATATGGTAGCAAAAAAACCTTTTCGCTGGTGAGAGAGAGAAAGAAAGAAAGAAAGAAAGAAAGAAAGAAAGAAAGAAAGAAAGAAAGAAAGAAAGAAAGAAAGAAAGAAAGAAAGAAAGAAAGAAAGAAAGAAAGAAAGAAAGAAAGAAAGAGAAGGAAAGAAAGAAAGAAAGTAAGAAAGAACGAAGGGAAAGAGACAGAAAAAGAGAAAAATAAAAAGGCAAAAATAGTAAGAAAGTGTGAGAAAGAGAGAGAGCAAATGACAGGAAAAAAGAGGAAGAGAGAAAGAAAATAATGCAGCTACTGTTGCTTTGGGAGTGGCGCTTAATTTTGGCGACATCAAGAGGACATATGTCAAGCTGCATCTAATTTTTTTCTCATATGCCTCTCCCAGTGTTGTCTAACGAGACGAATTCAAACCCTGGGTGGGCCTTTCGACAGAACTTGTGGTCAGGTCGTTTTCTTTTCCTCTGTCATTGCTTCTATGGATGTAGTTATTGTTTTGGACTTTTTGCCTGTTGTTTGGCACCCGCTTGGTTTTTTCCCGTTTGTTTGTTACTTTTCTCCATGAATTCCCACTGTCATGCCATGTTTGTTGTCTTTTGTTACCAAATTCTGGTTTGGGCATGTCACTGGTGGTTTACTGCACACTTGTTTGTTACTTTGTTCCTTGCACTTTACATTTCTGGTTTTGATCTTTGTTTTTTGGTTTAATTTAATCAGGTTTGATTTTGTTAGGACATGTCATTTGTTTAGTCCCCCTAGTTTATTTGTTACGCTGTTCCTGGTTTTGTTAATGTATATCAACCTTTTTTTGAGCACGCCAGCCTCGGTTTCTGCTTCCCCTCCCTGCGGTCCATCACCTAAGAGAGGGGAATGATGCAATGTTCAATAAAAAAAAAATATATTCCAACATGTTTTGCACAACTTTGGGTAACTTCAGCCACCTTAAAATTAATAATAAAGTAATAAGGTCAGTAGTTGTCTATCACCCGGTGTTTCTCAACATTTTTCGAGCCAAGTTATCTTGGGGCACGCTGTCCCTCAAAAATGTTTTCAAATTAATTACCTGGACCATTTTAAATAAGAGTAATTAAAGTTTAAATCAGGAAAATGATTTGCCAGCGTTTTACTTTAAAAAAGTTTTTTTAGTAATTTTTGCAGTATAATCTTAAACATTTTCATCAAACATGATATGTTATTAAACACATTTCCCTATATTATCTCATGAACATTTAATCAGTTTATCCCCCCTCCCCAAAAATAGTAATATTCTGCCACCTACTGATATAGGTGAGTGTTGCAGTTAATCGACTGATCACAGGAAGAAGGCAAACGTCCTAAAAAATGGCATGCTTTTTTTCTCTCCAAAGATAAAAGTGGTCATTTTCCTGGGGCACACTAGACAAGGTGTATTATTTGTTATTGCAACAACAGCCTGGTCGTCCTGGAAGGGGGATTACCTTATGTGCGATCCCTTCTCAAGGTTTCTTCATTTACCCCATTTTTAGGTTTTGAGTTTTTCCTTACCCATTATGTAGGTTTTAGATCGGGGATGGTGTAATAATAGCCTCTAGTTTGCAATAATATGTGGACTGTGCAGACCTTTGAGACTCTTTGTGATTAAGGGCTATACACATAAACATGACGTGGCTTGACTAGTGTGCCCCTCACACTGGTTAAAATATACAGTCTTAATCCGTATTTAACTGTCTTAATTCAATTCATGCGCAGATTGTGGACATTTTCGGCCTAATGTTTTCTCATTTTTGTAAACGAAAAACCCCAATAAGAATCTTCACAAGTACGCACCACCTAGTGCCTGTTTGTGCACACCGCTATAACTAATGTGACCCTCCAGCAGTGTTTTCCCCAAATCTTCCGACACCCTTTCGCAATAACCTGGAGACACACCGTGAATCTTCCGATTCCCTATAACGCTTCGCAAACACACGGTTTATCTTTTGCATAGATTTAGAAAGAAATAGGACCGATCATTTTACATAAACTGTTCTCCAGTCAAAGAAAGTTCAGGGCTCTCCTTTTTCCCCCGTCTCTTGTAAAACATGACAGGCTTTCACATTAAATATATAGGCTGTTTAATCTCAGCTAAATGCATTAGTCACCGTGTTAGCCCGAAGCAGAGACTGTGTTCACGGCCCATCATTGGCTGTGATATCTCAAGCTACTATATCCCTCTAAGCTAGTTTCACTGAGAGCATTTCTTGTTGCAGTTAAGTGCATATTTAAGAGACGTTCTAGTTTATCCTACATAGTTATTCATATCAGCCTCTTTGGTGATAACACTTTAAGGATATAGCCTTCCTCCAAAAAGTGGAATAAGAAAAGGAATCTCCAACATTGTCAACACATACTGTAACCAAGCTTTTATAAGACTAAAATGAGTCGTATGGGATGATGAGTCATGTTCAATAGAACAACACAGAACATTACAAAGAAGGGAAACTTTATTTCCAAGTCAGACTGTCAAATTCAAGACAAGTCATGTGTATTTGTATAGTCCTTAATCACAAAGAGACTCAAAGGGCTGCACAGATCAAAGACTATTGGGTTTTTAAGGGTTATTGATCTATCTTCGTTATTCATTATCCATTATCCGTTATCGGTCAGTTCATAATATGTACAAAGCCTAGGAGCCGGGACACTTATTCTCAGCCAAAAGGCCAAGATAAGGTCCTAGCCCTAAAGCCTTGCTGCGATCATTGCGAATGCACCGTTCCCGGAGGTACTGCAATACCGGGCCGATGCATGGAGTGGACAGAGCAAGCTCATATTCCATCTCCGAAATGCAAAAATCAAAGAACCAATAGGCCAAGCAAAGCTAAGGTCCTAGGATAGTCCAAATGGCCAAGCTAAGGACCTAGCATCAAAGCCAAAGGCCAAGCTAAGGACATAGCATCAAAGCCGTCATAGAAGAATTTCTTGCTGTACACGCAAAGCCAAACCAAAACTTAGCTGAAGTCAGACTATTATTACAGACTATTAAGACACCATCCCCTGATAATGTCAACATAAAATATAGGTTATTCATATACTATAGAATAGAAGCGTGTTTTAAGCTTAGAATTAATCTAAGAATTTCCCATACTTGCACGCGCAACGATGCAATGATGATTTGAGCAAGAAGATGGAGTCAGTGAGTAAAATATTTTTTTAAATTACAGACCAACAAGCCCAAGTGAGTAATATTTGACCAGCATGCAACAACACAGCACACAAACATGGCAGCGACTTCTGTAGGGTTTCCACCTATATAAAAGAAATACAAATTTATTGACTCATGATTTGTTTTTGTAAGAAAAAACATTGATCTGATGGTTATGTATATTGGCCAAATATTCAAATCAATGTTTTGTTATTTTTACTCAATGAAAGTTTTTGTACCACCAGGAGGCACTAACTATTACACACTTAAACAAGGTGCGAAAATAATTATTTGGTAAAAATGTACAAAAACAAACCACTGCAAACAAGAAAGATACTTAAGTGTTTACGGGTTTGGCTATGTGTGTAGGTTTCTGCAAACCGCTACTGCTCACCCAAACAAATTGCTCTGGGTACTTGGCTGGCGTTTTGGGGTTTTTACAGTTTTTTCTGTGGGTTTTCACCATAGACTGTCTTAACAATGAACATAGATTGTTTAATGAGCTTTCACATCCAGAATTCCATAGACATAAGGCCAAACAGGATGTCTTGGTGAAACGCTGTGACTGTAAACTGTGCCATATATATTCTGAACTGAACTTTGCCACTCTGTTTCTCTTTGACTTGACATATAAACTTTCTAAATTAAAAAAGAAATTCAAAACTCACCTGAAAGGGAAGCAGCAGCTGCAGGGATATGGAGGTAGAGTTGTGTCTTTATTATTCAATCCGGGAAAAAAAGTTGTTTCAATTAAACACCATATTTTCAATCCAAAATATTGTTTCAAAACAAAAAAACATATATTTGACACTCAAAAAATTGCATGTGAACCCTTTTTGGATTGAAAATGTTTTCTTTGATCGAAGTAATTGTTTCTGTGTTTGGGTCATGTTTTGGGCAGCACATTTTTTTTATTCAACCAAAACAGAAGTTGTTTCAATCAAAATAAACATTTTCAATCAAAGAAAAAAATGTTAAATGCAAAAAATATTATTTTTTGAATGAATCATTTTGACACAAATATCCCGCAGTGGGCGTGTGCTTCCCCATTGGTCAGACATGTTTGAGTGACAAATCTCTTCACCAACAACGTCTTTCTGACGAGGAAATCACGGTTGCCACCACTCCATGGTGGAGTTGTTGGTCAAGTCATGTTTATTTGTTTAGCCCTTTATAACAAGAAGTCTCAAAGGGCTGCACATACCAAAGACTATTACAGACGATTATTACACCATCCCCTGATGTAAAACCCACATGAGGGCAAGGAAAAACTCAAAACTTCAGCATGATAAGGTATGATATATATTTGTATGACATGATCCTGAAAAAGGCATTTTTTGAAGGTATATGTTTTGGAAAAGTAACATGTTTACCTTTTGGTTGCAACTCGTGTTCTGCAGGGTGAGACTATTTTTTCATGTGTTCATGTAATTCGTGGTGTCACCACAGGAATTACCGGGCATTGTCCTTTCAAACCGCATTGAATGGGCATTTTAAGGAAATTGGGGAAGGAGCTAAGTATTGATCCCCGTACAATATAATCGATCTCGTCCAGAAACTTGAATGCTTAGTATCGATAATTTTGATACTTTGATTGATCCGCTCAGCCCCATCTGATTGTATTAGGAGAAACGAGATAAACTATTTTGAAATGACAAAACAAATACCCTTTAGAATTACTCCATTGGTAGATTTTGCTCTGTCTAATGGCGATGTTTCTATTTTTAAGATACGTTAACTCATATTTTACTAATAAAATTAAAACAATTATACACAAAATAAGCAAAATAAGATGTAAATATAAAAAAAACATTAAAATTTCATAGGAAAATAAATACTTCAATAGGTCACAAATTAATCCAAAACCAGCTGGGGCAGCAGTTAAAGAGACAGTGTGTATTGTCTAGTGCCTCCTTGTGATAAAAAAGTCATACATTAAAAAAAGAATATTGATTTAAACCAATGGGCAGCATGGCGGCGCAGTGGTTAGCGCTTGTGCGGCACAGTTCATGTCATGGGAACCTGTCGTGGGTTCAAATCCAGCTCCAGACTTCCTGTGCGGAGTTTGAAGGTTCTCCCCGTGCTTGCGTGGGTTTCCTCCGGGCACTCTGGTTTCCTCCTGCGTTCCAAAAACATGCATTTCAGGTGAATTGGCCGGTCCAAATTATCCCTAGGTGTGAATGAGCGAATGAGTTGTCTGTCCCTGTGTGCCCTGCGATTGGCTGGCAACTGCCCACTGCCCGGAGATGGCTGGGATGGGCTCCAGCCCCCCCCGCGACCCTAATGAGGATAAGCGGTACGGCTGATGAGATGAGATGAGATTTAAACCATTTAAATAGCCTATAAGACCATAAATAGATTTGTTTTTTTTTTTTTAAAATACACAAAGGGCAAGAAATTTCTATTAGTTTTACATATCATAAGAACGTGAGCCTCACCTAGAGGGAGATGACATACAGTATGGTCTTCCATCTTGCTGCCACAGTTAACCCCAAAAATAAAAGACTGGCGAGCGGCTAATAAAAAAAAAATTAAAAATAAAATGTTGCTTTATGGTCACTTTGAGTCTGTTGTTTTCATTCTTACTTGAGATTCTTGGCCCTCGTTTTCAGTTGCATGACAGAATACTACAGAATCCAGTGGTCATATGAAACACTCTGTCCCTTTAGTTTTGTAATCAAGGCCAGTGCCTCAAACTGAATGTTTGCGTTCAAGTAAGTTCAAATCACAGCGCAATGACACCTTACCAGAGTTTGAAGAGGAACGGCAAACGTAGAAATTCAAAAAGATGCACTCAGTTCGGTCGGTTATTGTAATGGCTTCAGAATAGAATAGAATAAAATAGATTATACCTTTATGATCATTGTTACAAAATGGGTTGAGCATATTGTGACAACAAAATTGGCACTCCACTTTCACAGGGGTTTCAGGGATAAGATCTTGGGCCCGGGCACAAATTTCGGGCCGGGTATCTGCTTAAAATGTCTATCTTTCCGGTTGGACTTCTCTCTCACTGCTTTTTTTGTTTTCCTCCTTTTTGGAGGATCTACAAAGCATGCGCATACTTGTACTCGAGTAATTATTTCGATGAAGAAAATGCTTACCAGACAGTCAGTTCAATGCAAAATCAATGAATTCAAAGGTATTGTCCTCCTCAGTGTTGGGGTAAAAGACGCGCGGCTTCCTCCCACCACATCCTTCACGTCGGACATAATTGAGTCACAATTAGCATTAATGTACACAGAATAGTAAACACTAGGTAAAATATTGAAAATGTCCAGAAAGAGCATGACACCAACGACGCCCCCAGCCTGTAAACTAGTCCAGAAAGTCTATGACGGCCACGACGCAGCTTCCCAACTCTGCCACCTGGTAAATACAGGGGTTGACATGCTTCAGGTCAGACGCTGGTCCGCTGACTCATCTCAAATCGTCCTTCTCCTTCGTATCAGCCAGGCAGGCAGTTGGAAAAAGACAGGACAATACAGAATATGAGGTGGGCATCAATCATAAGCTATGGAATAGAAGTGTGTCTTAAGCCTCGATTTAAAAACTTCCGTTGAGGTTGCAGATCTTATCTCCAGAGGCAGGGCATTCCATAACACCGGGGCCCGGATGGAGAACGCTCTCGTGCCTGCAGACTTTTTGGCTCTCGGAGTCACAAGTAGACCGGCATTTTCCGAGTGCAGACTCCGTGCAGGGACATAGGGGGAAATCAAATCAGAGAGATAAGAGGGTGCAAGCCCATGCAAACATTTATATGTTAATAAGAGAACCTTAAAGTCACATCTTAAGTGGACTGGGAGCCAGTGCAAGTTGGCCAATACAGGAGTAATACGCTCAAACTTTTTGGTCTTAGTCAAAAGTCTAGCTGCCGCATTCTGAACCACCTGCAAACTTTTAATGATAGACATCGGGAGACGAGAAAGCAATACATTACAGTAATCAAGCCGAGAAGTAATAAACGCATGAATTAAAACCTCTGCATCTGATTGGGACAGCATCGAACAAATCTTCGCAATATTACGGAGGTGGTAATATTTTTCACGTGTAACTGAAACGACAGATTAGGATCAAATATAACACTTAGATTTTTGACCGAGTCACTATGGGTGATATTACATTTGTCTAGGTTCGCCACACATCTTCGAGATGCGCACCTCGGCGCCAAACCGTTTATTTAGGCGCTGCACTTGCAGTGCTCACTTGATCCTATCTCTAAATGGCTTGCAGCCACAGGCTCCTACATTGCTTTTGAAGAGGCCTATTTCCTCTTCGAATTGCAAAAAAAGTTGTATTGCCGAAAATTGTGATTTGTGCACCCATATTTACAACAGCAGGGCATGGTTTTTTTGTAATTTGCAACTCTTAAAACACAACATAAAAATCTTCTCTCGCTCCATTCAAACTTATCCCGCTACTCCCGTTTTTTAGGGTCAGCAACATGCACGTATCCTGTGATTATCCGGTGATGACGTAGGCTAGAAAAGGGCCTATAAAAAAAAAAGAGTTTCGATTGCCAATGTCAGGTATGACCCTGGTTTACATATATATATATAATATAAGCTACAAATAATAATGTTTCTTCTTTATCAATAAGAACCAAGTCACTTCAAATCTTTGTCTAAGAAAGGGGTCTCCAACATGGTGCCTGTTGACACCAGGTATCCCTCTAAGGACAGCTGAGTAACCCACAGACATATGTCAACAGTGCTGGGTTATTTTGTTATTGCTTGACTGAGACTATTTGGTAATAACCTAGTAACAACATAGTTATAAAATGATAAGTTATTTTAGGAATGTATATCAAACTGGTAGCCCTTTGCTTTCTTTACTAACAAAAAATAGCTCTCAGGTGTGATTTTAAGTGGATGCTAGCGGTTATATTTTATTCTACGATGAAAATGGTGAAAGTAAGAAAAAGACTGTTTCAAATACAGTCCAAACGCCAGCCCAAGCCCCAAAAAGATGAAAAAGGTTTATTTAAGCATGTCTAAGAATTTCACATACTTGCACGTGCATCAAAAGGAGCTGCAAAGATAATACAGTGGGACTTCACTACTTCGCGGTTCCACGTTCGCGGGTTTAGAGCTTCGCGGGTCTAAAAAAAAATAATAATTAAATAAAATGTGATTTTTTTTTTTTAAATCATTTTTGAAAGGGCGTTGCTACTTCGTGGATTTTCACTTTTCGCGGGTGGTTTTGGACCCCATTAACTGGGTCTAAAAAATAATAATAATTAAATAAAATATATATATTTTTTTTAAATAAAAAATAAAAAATTCAAGCATTTTTGAAGGGGCGTTGCTACTTCACTTCACTTTTCGCGGGTGGTTTTGGTCCCCATTAACCGCGATAATCAAGGGATTACTGTAACAGCCAGACTATATTATTTTGACGTTACAAACACTACCTTTAAAAATAAAGGCAACATTTTTATATGTCATTTTATTTTACACTGAATGTTTTTGTAGAGTACATTGAGTTGCATTTTGGTGTCTGTAAAGTCTTTTATCAACACATTTGGATTTGTATCAAGATGATCTTCAAAACACGATCTCGGAGTGTCCTCTGCGGACCAAAGCGCTACTACAAGTTCATTGCTGGATCAATAAGGTACTCAATGCACTCGTTTATTCGCATTCAATTAAAATGCAGAGTGCTGCATAAACCGCGCGACACAAGCCTAAATTTGTTACCAATGCTTTTGACAATAGACGTTAATCAAGCCATCGATTTGTTGTTGCAGCCCTAAAATAAAGTGACTCACCCGTTTTCATTGCTGCAGCTGTTCTGAATCCATACACTGCAATGTTGGTTAAGAGTGCAGTGTATTACCCCATCTTCCTCGATGCATCCGGCCAATGCAGTCGAGTGAACCAAAGCTACAGGCCACCTCCCAATAAAACTGATTTGCTCTGGCATGTATTGTTTTGGAAAATAAATCAGACCACTCTTTCCACTTCATGCACTCATGACATCATTTGTTTCCCCTCTTAACTCAATTATTGTCACTTAGTTCATCTGTAGGCCAACAATGACCTGCAGCCATAGTATAAACGTGGCCCTGCCCTCCCCTTCGTGAAAGAGAGAAATCGTATACACTTAACACTGAAACTTTCGTAGCATTTTCTTTAGGTATCGCAAAAAATGAGAAGACAAATGGTCAGGTTTGGTCACTTTGACCCTGCAATTTGTATTCTTGTTCTTGTCCTGTTCTTTGTAGCTATCACTTTCGGTTGCAGGACAAAATACAGTTACGTTTAGGTGTCTATTATTTGACCAGGATCACAATAATTTACAAGCAATCAGGTAGGTCAATCTAGAGGTGAATGACCCTGCCAAAAAGGGAAATTCCACCCAAAAATGGTTTTACGTCTCAACGCGGGTGTCAAGTCATGTTTATTTGTATAGCCCTTAATCACAAAGAGTCTCAAAGGGCTGCACAGACCACAGATTACTATTGCACAATCCCCTGATCTGAGACCTACATGAGGGAAAGGAAAAACTCAAAAACCTCAATGTGAGAAAAATTAAGAAACCTTTAGGAGTGACCGCACATGAGGTAATCCCCTTCCAGGATGACCAGGCTGCAATGGATGTTGCAATAACAAATAATACACAGATATTGTCAACGTGAAATGTAGGTCACTCATAAGCTATAGAATATAACTGTGTTTTAAGCCTAGATTTAAACTGTTCCACTGAGGTTGCAAATCGAATCTCAGAGGGCAGAGCATTCCACAAAACCAGGGCCTGAATGGGGTACAACCATTCTAGTTCCTTGTCTTTTTTTTCCATGAATTCTGAACTCGCTGTCCAAATATTTAGAAGCTCAACTATCTTCATTTTCATAATTAATTTCCTGGCTGGTTTGCTATTGGTCATTATGTCAACGACTGACACTTAAATGTACTTTTTTACGCCTCTGTAGCGAAGACATAATTTCAAAATGACTTGTCAGCATTGAGCCTAAAACAGTTTCTCAAGTAGTGGGTCTGGACCCAAAGTGGGTCGCAGACCTTTGCCTAATGCAAGGATGAAGAAAACAAAGGGGTAAAAAACGAACGGTCAATTCCACTCTTTAAAAATTGATGCCAATAATGCTCTCTCCGATCTTTTTCCTTTTCAGTCAATTGGCACCTTTCAGAGGGACCACATCTCATTTCACATCTCATGCAAGTACAGTATATATGGTATTTGAAGTCAGTTTCCTGTTGTTTTGTTTAAAAACATATGCATATATTCTATTCTCACTGCTTTAAACTGCACAATTCTTTCATTGGATAAGATTAAAGTGTATTTTATTTTTGTTTATTTGGGTCGCAGTTTAGGGTAAAATTATACAATATTGACTCAAAAACATCTCAGGGGCCAAAGTAAATGTTCTTGCACACCAGTTGTGGCCCACGGGCGATGACTTTGGCATTGGAGTGAGAGTCGCTGTCACAGCCTTGGTAAACGTAGATCATGTTTTAATATTCAAATACGCCACTGCCTTTATTTTAAGTTTATTCTTTTTTAATATTGAACAAATGCAAAGAAGATTTCTTATTTTGACTATCATTGCACAGTGTTGTTTGTTGTTTTGACTATTACATAATAGTAAACATCTTGCTGTTCTTTGTTTTCCACACCTTTTACGGTTGATCTGTTTTTTTGTAACTTTGAAGTTTTAATAAAGGAGGGGGCTCATGTGAGTCCGTCAGAATGGGGAACTGAATTCTCTTATGTGAAAGCTTCACTCTCCGGTCTTCTTACCTAACACCACTTTTTGTCTTCATTCTGTTCTTTTTTTATTTCTAATTTTATTTACTCAGTCATGATTATGTAATTTCAGTTGTGTTCTATTTTATAGTATCTTTCTGCTTTGAGCGGAATACATCAATTGCAGTTTATGAGATGTCTAAACAATCACATTCCTGACAAAATCACATTCACTAAAGTTCAGCTTTTGTCCCTTTTTACAAAATCCAATTGATCTGGTCTTGAAGTCAGACCAGTTGAGAAGCAATGACCTAAAGTACAGACTGCTGTTCGTCATGTGAGTTAAAGCGGCTTGTTTGACTGAGAATAGAACAGCTAGTTAATTATTTAGGATTAAACATGATAGGGCAAATGTTATTGAACGGGTCTCTTGTTGTGTCAATTAGCTGATTAAGTATCATCTACTCGTGGCGGCTGTCCCCAGAAACCTGATCGTTTTTTTAAACAGCGTAGAGAAAAGAGGGAACTTGTGCTCGCATGTGGACGCATACTTGACTGACAGTCGGCTGCTATTTTATCAGGCTTTTACTTTAATTGCTTGCATTTTATTAAGTTTAATCAATTATTGTGGAATTTAATCAGGAGGGATTCAGTGACTTTTGGCAAAAAAGAAAGCAGACGTCGCAATAGGTTTAATTAAAGCAGGCAAGACTCATTCAACCCTGAAAAGACTGGGTTTATTTCACATCATGCCCACCATTGAACCAATAATCTAGAAAGGATTTCCAGAGAGTAGTTTTTCTATTTGATAAAACAATATTGTGGATGGATGAATTAAAAAAAACACTTATGTTAGAATTAATGATCCAATAGTCTGATAATAAATGTAATCTTTTAAAAATCCAACTCTAGCTCCATCAAGGGTCTTTTACAGCAGTAATCGTAAACTAGTAGGTTTGTAAGAGCAAGAAAACACAGAGGGTCAATTTCACTCAGTAACAGTGGATGGCGATAATGCCTTGCTCGATCTCTGCTTCCTGTTCAGTCAATTGCCATCCTGATGGTGCTTGAGAGGGATCACATCTCATTTAATTGTGTTTTCGTTTGTCTTATTTCCTTCTTCTCATTTAATGGGTCCCAAAAAGTTAGTAATGAGGGTAAGGAAAACTGGAAAACAGTAAAAGTGAAGAACGAGTTGAAGAAGCAATCTGTTGCGAATGTAGAGAAATTTCCTTTAATTATATTTAATCCAAATCTATTCTATTTAATTTACAGATTCGCCCTGCAGTTAGTGCTCGCAGTTTCCTACCTAAATTTTATTGAAATAGCCTCATAATGTCGTCATGTAGAAACTTCAATTGAAAAAAAAAAACACTTGGCTCCCTAGTGAGGATAAGCGGCGCAGAATGGGTGGATGGACACTTACTGTAAAAAAAAAAAAAAACTTTGTTCCAGTTCCCATCAGTCCTCTGCACGACGAGTTGATCGTGATCCTGCCCACATGCCTTTATCCATGTCAAACATTTCTCCAACTGTTTTTGGTTGGGGAATAGGAACAAACCTCACCCCTACCAATCGATCTGGATACCTTTGATCTACATTACAAGTGCCCCAGACACATCGCCGAACCAATTTTGAGCAGTTCGCTCCCCAACATAAAACACTTGTTTCCATTGTTATCAGTAGCTGTAGACTCAGATACAGTACCTTCATCATCTGGTTGCGGCTGTTTTTCAGTGCAAAGCGTCATTCCGCTCCAAAGAGGTAAGCAGGACCTCGGCAATGTAGCAGCATGTGACAATACTGATATGAGATCCTAAATCACTGGCGAAAAGCTATTTTGTTCCAAAATCTTGAGTATCACATCACACGATAGTAATGACGTCACATACTTTGCTTTTACGACATATTAAATGCTCTAAGGTTCTTTGTACAATAAGGAACTTTGCAAATTGGATATGTTTGTCTCTATATCTAAATTAAATATTTATTTGAATAAAAAAATAACCAGATGATACAGAAATAAAACGGTTCCTTCAAAAATAAAACAAATCATTAAAAATATGTTGTACACCAAGAAAAGTAATTCTTTAGCTATTCTAGCACCATCTGTGTGAGGTGGATGAACAAAACACCTCACCAAGCTGGCACACTTGATGCATCTCTGCTTACCTTTTGGCACTAAAGTGACTGAAGGGACGCCACACCCAGGGGGGAGAGGCATGTTTTTGCACGATTGTATTGTCACATGATAGTTTTCCACAACACGTCCACCAACGGTTGGACTACAGCCATTGCTTGGAAGTGGCTCAGGATCTTGCCTGGCCAAGCCGATGAAGACAAAAGAGTCTTTCCACAGTCACAGCCATATCATAAGATATTTAGGTGGGTATTTTCTTTTTTAAAGAATAGTTTGACAAAGAGGGGCAAACGGATTTCTTACAGGAATTGTTTAAGCAAGTGATAGTTCCGGATTAGTCATGGGTCGCGCCTGAACTAAACATCTCTTTGATTTTTTTCACTCTCTTTCTTTTAGACTTCTTGTGATTAAGGGCTAACCAAATACACATGACTTGACTTGACTCTTTCTCTCTATTTCATTATATTTCTCTCTTTCTCTTGCTCTATTTCTCAAGTCAATTCAAGTTATTTTTATTTGTATAGCCCTTAATCAAACAAAAAGTCTCAAAGGGCTGCACAGACCACAGATTATTGCAAACCACAGACCATTATGATACCATCTCCTGGTGTTTTTGGTCAATCCATTTTTGCACTGTATTTTTGTGTATTTGAATCCAATTATATAATCGGAAATATTTCTGTTAATGAATTATTAATCATTTTTCTATTCTTTCTTTCTTTTAACTGAATTTAGCTCACTCTTTCTGAAATAAAACACTTTAGATTACTGAAGTGCCTGAAAAATACTGTTTTTTTCTATATAATGTTCATGTCATAGGCATTTTAATATTTGGGAAATTTATCTTTTGTGCTTGTTGAAAACTCAACCATTACAGATGGAGCTGTAAGAAAAATGCCTCTATCTGATCACATTACAATATATTTATTTGTTTTTCAGTAGGTTCAATGGGGTTCTCTAGACACTATGAGACATTTAAAAATGTTTAACATTCAATCAGTCCAGCCCTCGGCATTTAGCCACATTTTTATTTGGCCCTCTGCCGATTTGATTTTGACACTCCTGAACTAACTAATGACAAGACAAGTTCATCAACATAATCTTTATTTCAACATTAATTGCAATTGCTTGTAATGGTAATCTAAATGTGAAAATAGAATTTTTTTTTCGTGTTCAAGACATCGTCTGCATGTTCTTTCTTAAACAAAAATGGGGATTTGTTTTTTTGGGAATCAAACCATTAAAGTTACTGTTGCTTTTCTCTTTATTTTTTTCTCTAGGGGTTTTTGTATTGTGGTGTTGATATTTTTCTCAATGTTCTCTTCCATCTGTGGGAATGTGATACCTTTCTATGGCTAAAGGATGGGGTGGAGATGCGGGTAGGGGGTTGGGGTATTCTCTAATCCCAGAATCCCTCACATCGAATCATGCAAATTTAGTGCACTTTGAAGCAAATCCAGCTCCTACCATATGCAGAGTGAAAACAACTATCTATTATGCATGCATTGCAGCAAGCTTATGGTAATGCTATTTTCACTGCTATTCCCTATAAAGTCAAATTTGCCATTGCACAACATATCTTAAGTTTCTTTTTAAATAATATTTGCTGCGCGGTGCGAGTGTGTGAATAACATGCAAAGTATTAGGAGGCGGCTGCTGGGGTGTTTTTCAGCGGCGTCGTGCTGCAATTGATGCTCGAAAATAGGAGCGAGAGTGAATATGTGAGTCAGTGATGTTCTCGTGATTCAAGTTGCGCTCTTCATACACAATCAAGCAATTGAAAACTTCGTCCTATTTGTTCGTAACCAATGACGACCCCCTTACAAGTGTTTTCAACCTGAGTGCCCGCCTTGTTCTACCAAAATCGAGCTGCACGTTTTTATTTCATGTTAGAGTACAAACTCCTCCTGCCTATGAAATAGCCAACATGCATTTTAGATTTTTCAAGCCAAGAAGCTGTCAGCTCTCTTTGTTTCTTTCCATCTATTGGCGGATTATCAACACAATGTCCATGATCCCCCCTCTCTTCTATTTGTTCAATGCATGATTAAGACCCGTGTCATGCCAGGAACGATTTTCCTTCTTGGCTCATCCTAATTTGGGGGAGGAATATTGCAAAGTGTAATTGGCACGATGCTCCACGACTGGTGGCTCCCAACGGCACCCTTGCTTTGTTGATGCACACTAATGAAGATAGCAGCTATTAGCATCATTATTTGGTCTATTATCTAAATATACTATACACATATCCATGCCAAAACCTGGTTTTTCATAGAAATTGTTAACCAACTGTAAATGGATTTCACTTGGCTGTTTGTCCTGCAGGATAACTACCAGTGTTGGGAATAACGATTTTCAAAGGGACACGTTTCTGGAATGCAATTACTTTTCTTTTTAACGGATACTATAATACGTTATTATCAAAATTGTATAACTTTACTGTTGTTGCTAATTGGTGCCCTACCACATTACTCTGATACTAAATAAATGCAGATCACTAAGGGCCCGGTCACACAGCCGTTTGCGTCTGTATCGCGGGTAAAATTTTGCGGGTTTTTTTTTGTCCGCGGTTGCCCGCAATGGAAAATGCGCAAAATTGGCCAACCCGCTGTTCATCGGTGGTATGCCCGCAAAACAGACGCCGGCGACTGTTCCGCTTCCTCATCGCGTCATTTTCTCGTGTGGACCACGGGTATAAAAGCTGCCGAGCCGGCGTTATGCCGAGAAATGCATCCTTGCCGAGATTTGCATCCCCTCGCTACTACAACCACTTTTTACCTCATTTTTTAGGGAATCTAATGGCGAACATATAACCAAAACCACTTGCATTTGTTGGGAATGTAATCGAACGGTAATGCACGCCGTATACATATCACTTTTGAGCAGGTAACATGTTTATTTTGCCTTTTTCTATTCAAATCGCTCGTATTGAAACTGTTATGCACTCTACCGTAAAGCTTATTTCTGCATAATAAACTTTACGGTAGAGTGCAGAACAGTTCTCAAAAGTGATTTATATACGGTGTGCATTACCGTTCGATTACGGTCACAACAAAAACAAAGACGGAATGGTTTATGTTGTATTACATTCCCAACAAATGCAAGACAAAGTGGATTTGGTTATATGTTCGCCATTACATTCCCTAAAAGTGAGATAAAGCGAGGTAAAAGTGGTTGTAGTAGCGAGGGGATGCAAATCTCGGCAGGGATGCATTTCTCGGCATAACACCGGGCTGTAGAAATCATAACCGCTCAAGACACAGTCCCGTGAAGATCAAAATTTCAAGCTATGGCACCGAAGAAGCCAATATGTTATTATTGTAATAGTTTTTCATTTTTATTTTATTATCTTGTTATGAAATAAAAAGAAATGCCAAGAAATAAAAATGGATTAAGACGAGGTCACTACGGTGACGGGGATCCATGTCCACCCCTTGACGTCTCGAGCACAACTGACGTGTGCTCGGCAAATCGCGCTGTATATACGTGGAGAAAGGCGTTTGACCGTCACACGCGTAACACGCTAATTTCACGTAATATCACCGCGATACAGGCGCAGAACATGCTATGACCGTGCTCCACCCACGATTACCCGCTGAAATTTCGCGTCCTACCCATGTGTAACCACGCCCTAGCCGCGGCCAGAGCACGTCGTTCCGCGTCATTTCCGCGTCATTACCTCGTGTGCCGCCCGCGGTTAACACGTTGTCTAAAGTTTTGATCAGCGCAAAACTTTTTCGCGCGGCCAACCGCGTGTGAATTTCCGACCGCGTGTAAAGCACTGCTGTATCTCGTCTATATGGCGATCTCAAAGCGTCCAACATCGTCTGCTTCACGGGCAGAAATTTCTGGCCGTGATTCAGCCTCGATATGCCCGTGAAAGGCTTGGTGCCCGGGCCCTAAAGTTCTGAGCACGACTGGCAACGACCAATTAAATTTGAGAATGTTTGTACTTGGGGAAATATAGCACTGTTCTGTTTGAACGAGACAATGATAAAAGCAGACCAGAGAATCCTCTTATGATGAAATTGTTCCAACGTTGGCATGCTTGCTGTTTGATCGTTGGCCTTGTTGTTTCTTGCAAAATATTGAAACATGTTGACGTTTATACAGGTAATCTTCAAAAATTAAAATTGTGTTGTGCCTACAGTAAATGATTGGTTACCATGTCTGAATTACAGTTTAGGTGTCCCTGGTTCAATTCGAGCTACTGGTCTATCTCTGTGGAGTTTGCATGTTCTCCCTATGCATGGGTGGGTCTCCACAATCACATTTCAGTTTCCTCCCATGTGCCAAAAACATGCATGGCCAGTCATAGCAGTTCAAACTTGGCCCTAAGAATTGTATGAATGATTGTATCTCCGTGCCCTGAGATTAGCTGGCATCTAGTTCAGGGTTGCTCCTGCCCACTACCTGATGTCAGCTAGAGTGGGCTCCAGCAACTCTCGCCAGGATAAGCGGCTATAAAAAAAGAGGAATGAATAATTGAGGCAGGCAAAGGGGAAAGAGCCGAGATGAGGATGAGGGCATGCATATAGTTTCCTTATGAAAGTGTACATTTAATGTAAATAAACAATTGTAGTATCCTGACATGTCCAGCACCATGTGTTTTCATTGAGAAGATTCTCTAAACGAGTATTTTAAACATTTTTGCACATTATTTTTATTGCGCATCATCAAATTATAAATTACAACAGGAGTCTATGCTACAAAATTTGAAGGTGTTTTTATTTGTAACTATCTTTGCTCACTGTGGCAACAGTTTATAAAGAATCTATGCCGTTTTGAACATCATCACTTTTTAGCCACAAACCACTTCAATGTCATCTCCCTAGGGTTTCTTTTCTCGTTTTTTTTGTCGATATTATCTAAACATTTACAAAAAAAGTAGAGTTAACCCCAATTTTTGTCAATACAACATGTGTAAACGATCTTGATAGTTTACTATTGATATCAGTAAACTGTTTATTAATTATCTGTATATTGACTACGATTCCATGCAGGCAACATCAAGACAATATCCTGATTAGGTATCTCGTTTTACATGTTTGAGCGAGAAGATTGCTCCTGGCACTAGAATATTTCGTTCATGTAGATGCGTTTAATTTTACATATTCAATGAATCGTGTTTTTTAAATTGCCATGGCACTCATCATACAATACAGTATTTGTTTTTCTGCTACTCCAACACTATGGTTCCTCTCTGAATAATTGTGTTTAGTATTTGTCATGTGTTCACTTCTGCTCAATGGCAGCATGGACCTAGACAATGTCTATATAGATAAAAGTATAAAAGATACAATGTTTGCAATTGAGATAGAACAAAAAAAAAATCATGTGTAAATCCTACATCGAATCCAAATTCACTGTATTTAAGTGAGGGTCTTTTTGTGCGTGGTATGCCATTCCTGTCTACTAGAAAGATAAACAGCCACAAAGAAGAGCTTGACAATGTTCACAAGATGTGTTTATATGAACAAGAAATCTGGTTAAGAAAGTGGTAAATCCACTGTCTTGTTCAGGTTTCTAGAAATATCCCGGTTTCTGTAAACCTTTACATGACCATACGACACAAATGTCATTCAATAGAGTAGGTTGAGTAGGTTGCCCCATGTTAACATAGTCATCTTCTTTACATTCCTTGGTGTATACAATAGCCATCCTATCGCCGGTGACCCCATTTTTCAACTTTTTACTAGAGTAAGCGGACCTAAATGAAGTTTTCCTCACTAAAAGCAACATCATCAGGTTGGAGGCAGTCTATGTCAATGTGTGTGGTGTAGAAGAGGCAATGAAATTTCAGTGAATAGGACCCAAAGAAAAACACACACACAAACAAAAACAGGCAGATGCACAGATACAGGCTTTGTGGTGTACCCGTATGTAGCAACTGTTATGAAATGTGTCAACCACTTTTTTGTTGGCTTGAAATTTTTCTTTAAAACTTTTGGAGTGGTGCACATTGTTCCCGCACATGCTCACTTGAATCAAGATTGACTAGGATTAAATAGTATTAAGTTTAAACTTTAGTAGACACTCAAAATAAGAGAAGACATCAATTTATTTTGCAAGGAGGACCAGGAGTAGAGCGCTCAGATAAGAAAAAATCTATCCCTTCCTGCAGCCCCTCTGAGAGCCCCTTCTTTTTATTAAATCCTCAAGGTTACAAAGAGCAGACCAGCCCTAAATAGTGGAGATATCAAAGGACAGCAACATGAGTGGCCGATAACGCCAATGACAATGGTCAAAACAACAAACAACAGTGGGTCCAAATAAAGAACTGGCGTCTCATGATTTTTTTTGCAATCATCCTAGAGCTTATCGAGGTGAAAGCAGATGCACCCAAAATATTTTCCATGTGGGATGTTGTATCCACCAGACATCTACTATTATACTATATTTGTGTTTTTTGTGATTTTTTTTCCCCTGCAAAAAGTAAAGATTATGGGTACCAATCCCAACGGTTGACCTAAAACATAATTAAAGCTAGTAGGACATCATACCAAAGCAAGCAAGCCACAAAGTTGCCGGTGTAAGTACCAGAAAGTGCTACAAAGCACAAGAAATAATTCAAACAACGGCAATTCAACCTGAACCATTTGACATCTTATTTATTTGCCTATTCCGAGTTCTCCAGCATGCAAGCAAAAGGTTTTTGAGTCTTTGGCTATCCATAGCAGCAAGATGAGCCTAGGTGAGCCTCATATTATGTCAAACCGATACAAATTTCTCGATCTATGATTTTTTCTTTTAAATGGATGTTGACATGATAGTTCATTATATTTTTGCTTATGCAACTTAATATTTAAATAAATATTGATTTTATTTTTAATGACTATTTTTTTTAATTTGTATCACTAGAATGCACGATATAAAACACAATGCCCCTTTCTTTGGCTGCCTAGAATCGTGTCGACAAAGAACATGCTTTCTGTGGTATAACACGGGCAACACGCCGGGTGGGTGGTTAGCACGCAGCCTCACGGCGCAGAGGTCCAGGGTTCGATTCAAACTGTCGCAGGCTCCCTGCGTGGAGTCTATATGTTCTTCCCATGCCATTCCTGTCTACAAGAAAGATAAACAGCCACGAAGAAAAGTTTGATCATGTTTACAAGATGTGTTTATATGGACAAGAAATGTGGAGTTTGCATGTTCTTCCCATGCCCTCGTGGGTTCCTTCCAGAAGTTTGCATGTTCTTCTCGTGTCTGCATTGGTTAACTCTGACATTCCAAAAACATGCATGTCAGGTTTATTGGCCGGTCTAAATTGTCCCTAGGTATGAATGAGCAAGTGAGTTGTCTGTCTCTATGTGCCCTGCAAATGGCTGGCAATTAATTCTGTGTGTCCACTGCCCAAGGATGGCTGGGATGGGATCCAGCACCTCCTCACCTTAGTGAGTATAAGCAGCGCAGAAAATGGATGGATGGATATAACTCTCATTGTTTTACAAATGCATGAGGATTACAAATGTATTGCTGTTTTTCTGTCAAATGAGAAAAAAACAAAAAAATAACATTCATGAAATGTATGGACTGTTTTTTTGTATGTCCACACTTAAGAATAAAAACAAATATAATTTTATCGGTATGAATAAAAATAAATACGCGTCCATCCTATATCACGATTCGCGGTTCACAGATCTCTTAACCCTTTAAGGAATACTCATACTTGGTATGCTTTATCTTTTTCATATGTATTTAATCCAATATCGTAGTGACAACATCAGGCTTAACATTAATCACAAAAGACCCTTTGATGACAGGAGCGTATGAACATATGCACCTACACAGCTGGAATTGTCCTCCTCCTGAGGCGTTCACTGACTCACGCCAGGGAACACTTCATGAATCGAAAGGTTTTGGGGAGTAAAACTGTTAACCTATCGCTGAGTGCGAGGAGGGGCTGGCAAGATGGCCCACAGGGGCAACATGGGGTGGCTTTATCCCTCCAACTGGCTTGATGGAGCACAGCGCTCTTGCTATTTCTTGTTATTGTATGCCAGTAGTGCATTGATTTTCCACACTGTTAGCTCACATTATACACCCTTTCCTTAGAGGAAAATTGCCAGAATAGAAAAAAAGAAAGGACTCCCCATGATCGATTGGTCTGCTGCGCTGCTGTATTCAGGTTACAAGCTGAGGAAGATGAGAAAAAGGGCAGAGATTGGGGGGAGATGCTGAGCAGTTCCTGTTTATATGTTTATGAGGAGATTCTGTGGAACAAATGTGCATCGTAGCAAGACAGGCCAATGGTTACAATTGTAAAAAAATAAGAAAAAAAACATTTACGCATGCATGTGCAGGTATTGCATTTGAACGTTAGCTGCTTTCAACATTGAAAGAAGATACATATCTGCAATTCAACTTGGAAAAGATTTATATTTGTTAACGTTTTGTTCCATTCATCGTTTTTCATACTGTTTCATTCCTGTCAACCACAGCCAATGGTTCTCCTTGTTAATAATTACAATTCCTCTTCTTATGCGATAAAAAAACCTTACAAACAAAATGTGGCCCCCATAAACTCACAGCAAGATAGACTATGTTAACTAAAAACTAAGACTGTGTGTAAACAAGTTTATATCATTTACCAAATAAAAAACACAAACAATATTTTCAGCATCTTTCTTATTTGTTTTGCCACTTTTAGTAATTGCTTAATCGAAGATAACATATGCTAGTGCAGCACGCTGATATAAGCAATCTACGATGACCTTGTAGTCTGCTACCATTGACCGAGACGATCGGATTAGAGCCAATACGAGCAAGACGAAATCGCTCTAACAAAAAACGTGTTTACAATAAAAGAATCCTGTACAAAACAGTTATAGGAGTACACAATTTGAAATGAACGAAAAACATATAAATCATGGCAAAACATCTGCTATTTTGACACACTTATTTACTGTAGCTAAAAGGAGAATTGGTATATGTGAAGGTAATCCAGTGATTTTTACTGATAAAATCACGGAAGCGTTTTACTTTGAAAATGTTAAGTCATTTAATGTTTTTTATGTGCTCTGGTGTCCTCTATTGGTGGTATCAAGTTATCCCTTTATATTTATTTATATACGTTCTAACAGCTGTCTTTTCCTAATTTCTTTTAAATAATAGAAACCCTTCAAGTCATACGGGTCATCATTTAAAGGAGGACGAGATTAATTCTCCTGCGTGTGTTCAAATCAAATCTGGTTTGCGAGACTATATTGGAAACAATTGCTGGAGCAAATCAGTTCAGTTGAGGTTTTTATTACGATAAAAGGAATTAAATAAAATAAATCATTAGCTTGTGAGTGCGGAAGAAAGCGTATCACGATGGCGTCGATAAAATGGCTGACAGGAAACATGCTTATTTTAAAGCATTGGTGGTTCAGTTGAATATCTCCCAAACCCCATTCCTACCCCGGTCCTATGGCCTGGGTTTTGCTGCACTGTGCAGGCGGTTAGATAAGATCCAGAAACTCAAGGCCTCCTCTTCAGCGGACCAAATGTCACTTGAAACTTTTTAGGGACACTATAATGACTGAATGAGACAACAAGCCAAGTCATGTCATATTCATTTGTGCAGCCCTTAAACACAAGAAGTCTCAAATGGCTGTACAGACTACAGATTATTACAGACTCGGCCCGAGTGGATAAAGCTCCTGAACCTGTGGATCTCTACTTGGCTCTTGGGATCACTAGTAGACCGACATTTACATAGCAAAGGCTCTGAACAGGAACATAGGGGGGAATTAAATCAGAATATGAGGACGCAAGACCATGCATAACTTTGTATAAGACTAACAGAACCATAAAATCACCCCTTTAACTGACTAGGAGCCAAAGCAGGTCAGGTAAAATCGGGACAATCTGTTTCTTGTCTTAGTTAGAAGCTTCGTGCAGCATTTTGTACATGCTGCAGGATCTTGATGTTTGACTTTGGGAGACAGGAGAATACATCAAGCAGTATATAAGTTAATAGTTTTTAACATTTGGATCAATAAAATATTATGAGTGAGAAAAACTCATACACTCATGACTCCATGTGTGAATTTCAATATTCAGAGGGGTGCAATTTATATTTAAGTTGCACTAGTCAAGTCAAGTCAAGTCATTTTTATTTGTATAGCCCTTAATCACAAAGAGTCTCAAAGGGCTTCTAAGGTTATTACACAGACTATATTACACAGACTATTACCATCCCCTGCTCTGGAACCAACATGAGGGCAAGGAAAAACTCAAAAAACCTCAACATATTTGTCAATGTTCACAGCAGTTTTTGAGGAGGAAAATGAAGAAACCTTGAGACGGGACCGCACATGTGGTGTCCCCCTTCCAGGATTACCAGACAGCAAAGGATGTTGCAATCCCAAATAATACACAGATATTTTCCACGAAAAGTATAGGTTATTCGTATGCTATAGAGTAGAAGTGAGTTTTAAGCTTAGATTTAAACATTTGCACTGAAGTTGCAGATCGGATCTCAGGGGGAAGAGCATTCCACAGCACCGGTGCCCGGATGGAGAACGCTCTCGAACCAGCGGAACACTTCTTGGCTCTTGGGATCACCAGAAGACCGGCGCTCTCAGAACGAAGGCTTCAGACCGGAACATAGGGGGAAATCAGATCTGAAAGATTTGAGGGAGCAAGTCCATGTATGATTTTGTATAATACTAAGAGAACCTTGAAGTCACATCTTAGGCTAACAGGGAGCCAATGCAGGTTTGCCAAAATCGGGGTGATGTGATCTGATTTTTTTTGTCCTACTTAAAAGCCTCGCTGCGGCATTTTGTACCAGCTGAAGACTCTTGATTCTGGTCTTCGGGAGACCGGAGAGTAGTGCATTACAGTAATCGAGACGGAAGATAACAAACGCGTGAATTATAATCTCCGCATCCGACTGAGACAGTATAGGACGAATTTTAGCAACGTTACGAAGATGGAAGAAAGCGGTTCTAGTAATTTTCTTCACATGTGTTTGAAATTACGGATCGGGGTCAAATATGACACCTAAATTTTTTACTGAGTCACTCTGTGAGATCTCCTCCTTGATCTGCTACCTTATCGTGGTGGAGGAGTTTGTGTGTCCCAATGATCCTAGGAGCTATGTTGTCGGGGGCTATAAGCCCCTGGTAGGGTCACCCATGGCAAACAGGTCCTAGGTGAGTGGCCAGACAAAACGCAGATCAGAAGACCCCTTATGATGACACAAAACTTTGGTCCTCAATTTCCCTCGCCCGTTGGTGGTCACCGGCGGTGAGGGATGCCGTCAAGCTGAAGAAGGAGTCTTATTGGGCCTTCCTGGCCTGTGGGACTCTGGAAGCAGCTGGCAGGTATCGGCTGGCCAAGCGGAATGCGGCTTCGGCGGTTGCCGAGGCAAAAACTCGGGCATGGGAGGAGTTTGGCGAGGCCAAGGAAGCCGACTTCCGAACGGCTTCGAGGAAATTCTGGTCCACCATCCGGCTTCTTAGGGGGGTAAGCGGTGTGCCATCGACACTGTGTATAGTGCCGATGGGGCGCTGCTGACCTCGACCCGGGACGTTGTGAATCGGTGGGCGGAGTACTTCGAAGACCTCCTCAATTCCACCGACACGTCTTCCTCTGGGGAAGCAGAGCCTGAGGACTCTGGGTTGGGCTCTCGTATCACTGGGGTTGAATCCACCGAGGTAGTCAAAAAACTCCTCGGTGGCAGGGCCCCGGGGGTCGATGAGATCCGCCCAGAGTTCATTAGGGCTCTGGATGTTGTGGGCGTGTAATGGTTGAGACGCCTCTGCAACATCGCGTGGACATCGGGGACAGTGCCTCTGGACGGGCAGACTGGGGTGTTGGTTCCCGTCTTTAAGAAGGGGGACCGGAGAGTGTGTTCCAACTACAGGGGAATATCACTTCTCAGCCTCCCTGGTAAGGTCTATTCAGGGGTACTGGAGAGGAGGGTCTGCCAGAAGGTCGAATCTCGGATTCAGGAGGAACAGTGTGGTTTTCGTCCTGGCCGTGGAACACTGGACCAGCTCTACACACTCTTTAGGGTCTTTTAGGGTGCATGGGAGTTTGCCTGTCCGGTCTACATGTGTTTTGTGGACTTGGAGAAGGCATTCGACCGTGTTCCTCGGGAGGCCCTGTGGGGGGTGCTTCGGGAGTATGGGGTACCGCACAGTCTTATCCGGGCTGTGGGGTCCCTGTATGCCCGGTGCCAGAGTCTGGTCCGTATTGCCGGCAGTAAGTCGGATTTGTTCCCGGTGAGTGTTGGGCTCCGCCAGGGCTGCCCTTTGTCACCGATTCTGTTCATAACTGTTATGGACAGAATTTCTAGGCGCAGCCTTGGCGGGGATGGAGTCCGGTTTGGGGGCCTCAGCATTGCGTCACTGCTTTTTGCAGATGACGTGGTACTGTTGGCTTCCTCAGGCCGTGATCTTCAGCTTTCGCTGGAGCGATTCGCAGCCGAGTGTGAAGCGGCCGGGATGAGGATCAGCACCTCCAAGTCCAAGGCCATGGTTCTCAGTCGGAAAAGGGTGGTATGCTCCCTCCGGGTCGGGGAGGAGGTCTTGCCCCAAGTGGAGGAGTTCAAGTATCTTGGGGTCTTGTTCACGAGTGAGGGTAGGATGGAACGGGAGATCGACAGACGGGTCGGTGCAGCGTCTGCCGTCATTCGGACCCTGTACCGCTCTTTCGTGGTGAAGAGGGAGCTGAGCCGAAAGGCAAAGCTCTCGATCTACCGGTCGATCTACGTTCCTACCCTCACCTATGGTCATGAACTTTGGGTCATGACCGAAAGAACTCGATCCCGGATACAAGTGGCCGAAATGAGTTTCCTCCGCAGGGTGGCTGGGTTCTCCCTTAGAGATAAGGTGAGAAGCTCAGTCATCCGGGAGGGACTCGGTGTAGAGCCACTGCTCCTCCGCGTTGAGAGGAGCCAGTTGAGGTGGCTCGGGCATCTAATAAGGATGCCTCCTGGACGCCTCCCTCGGGAGGTGTTCCGGGCATGTCCCACCGGCAGGAGGCCCCGGGGGCGGCCCAGGACACGTTGGAGAGACTATGTCTCTCGGCTGGCTTGGGAACGCCTCGGGGTCCCGTCGGATGAGCTGGAGGATGTGGCTGGGGATAGGGACGTCTGGGCTTCCCTTTTAACGCTGCTGCGCCCGCGACCCGACCTCGGATAAGCGGAAGACAATGGCTGGATGGATGTACTCTGTGAGATATTTGTCAATGTTCACAGCAGTTTTTGAGAATAAGTCGCGGCATTTAGATGGACCAATAACTAAAATTTCGGTCTTTTCAGAGTTAAGATGCAAGAATTTGAATGACATCCACTCTTTTATCTCAGTGAGGCAGGCCTCCAAATTTCCACAATTTAGTGTGGCAGATTCCTCCAACGGAAGATATAGTTGAGTGTCGTCTGCGTAGCAGTTGAAACTGATATTGTACTTGTGAATAATATCACCTGATGGAAGCATGTAAATGCTGAAAAGAAGGGGGCCAAGCACTGAACCCTGCGGAACATCACAGGTAACACTAAAGGGCTCAGATGTAATTTCGCCATATTTAACACAGTGCGTCCTATCTGAGAAGTAGGATCTGAACCATGAGAGGATGGTTCCTGAGAGACCAATCCATTTTTCCAACCGTTCTAGTAAGATATTGTCGTGCACTGTGTCAAAAGCAGCACTAAGGTCCAGCAGCAGCAAAAGTGATGAAGCGCCAGAGTCAATTGACAGTAGATCATTGGTTACCTTAATCCGAGCTGTCTCAATAGAGTGGTTAGCCCTGAATCCTGATTGCATTGATTCAAAAAGATTTTTTTTGGATACGAAATCATTCAGCTGCTGTGCCACTACTTTTTCAAGTACTTTAGAAAGAAACGGTAGGTTTGACACAGGTCTATAATTACATAAGCTTTCTGGATCAAGGTTGGGTTGTTTCAGTGTGGGTTTTATAACGGCAGACTTAAAAGCCGCTGGAACTACCCCTGAGGAGAGTGAAATGTTTATAATATTTAGAACTGAAGGTCCAAGGACGCCAAAAAGTCCTTTAATAAGTGAACCTGGAAGCGGGTCGAACTGGCAAGTCGTCGGTTTGGCCGTATTCACCACCTGTTTAAGATTATCGAGTGACAGTTCACTAAATCGGGACAAATTCCCTGGACAGCCACCATGTCGTGCATCTATAGATTTCAGCCCTTTAGTATGTGTTGTATTAATACTGTCTTTAGCAATTTCTTCCTGTATGCATTGAATCTTCTTGGTAAAGAAGACCATTAAGTCATGGGCTGAATGGGTGGAACTATCTGGGATAGTCTGTTGCCTTGTAAGCGATGCTACAGTGTCAAAAAGGACTTTTGGATTGTTTTTTTGTGACGCAATCACCTTCGAAAGGTAGGCTGATTTTGCAGAGGCAAGGGCCGCTTTATACTTGTCACACCAGGTTTGATGGAAAACCTCAAGCTTGGTAGCGCGCCATTTTCTTTCAGATTTCCTGCATTATTGTTTAAGGGATCTAGTTATAAATATATATAGTTCTGAAATTTTTAAGTATTTTAATTTCACCTATCAACTCCTCTGCATAGGTTGCTTTACATTTATGGTGTCAAACTTTGGCCCAGGGCCACATGAGCGGGGATTTGGCGGTTGTTAATCCAGTTATCTCAAGGCTGATTAAAACTATGTACAAGTTGCTGTACATTTTGATATGTATTAACAATAAAAATTATCACGATTCACGGGCCCCTTAACCACCTGAGTCGTCACAGCACCTCTGAGTAAGGAATTCTGGACAGTTCTCTGCACTGCTGACAGTTCCTCGCCTGACTTCTCCCTTCTCCCTCTCCCACCTTGGACATAAACAATGATTTTGGCCAGTTCTGAGGATCTTGTGACGTGACCATACCACTACAGTATTTGCCTGTGACCAGTTGACCAAAAAAATCTTCATAGCGTCTAATGTGCCCTCTGATGGTGTTGCCCAGTTCTTTTTATGTCTTCCTCTCACCCTGCCCTCTTGGAGTGTGCCCTGGAGAATTATCTTGGCCAGTCCTGATGATCTCGTGACTGTACCAATGAAATTTTTGTCCACGCACAGTGGACAACACTTCTTTGTTTGGTCAGAAGTACACCCTGATGGTGTTGCACAACGTTTCTTTTGTCACATGGGCTATTGCCTAGAAGTTTCCTGTACCATCATATCTCCATGGCCTTGAATTTCTTCTCCAGCTTTGTTGTTAGAGTTCATGTCTCGCAAGCGTTGAGGAAGATGGAAGTAACCAGCGCTTGCATGGGTCTGATCTTTGAGATCTCTGCAATGTTCTTGTCTTTTCAGATGAGTATGCTGTGTGTGGCTGTGGGCTGAGCTATCATGGTCATGATATCTGGTCATGACTCCTCTTCTCATGTGACTGCGCCATGATACAAAATGTTAGTAATGGACATTTTGACAAAGATGCAAAAAGATCTGGCAAACAGGATATTGGCCTTCTCCATGCACAAAATTGCTAGTAATTATGCTGCCAAAGAAAGGAATCCGCTTTCTATGCTTGGACTGAAGAACCATCAGTGTCATCAGCAATGCATGTAAAGTCATGCCAAAGGTCCTAGCAACCAGACTTAAACTACTGGCTGACAACATCCTAACCAAAGAACAGGCAGCATTTCAGGGAAGGAGGAAGCATGTCAGAACACATTTTTATATGCACATTTCATGCAAGAAGTTTCAACAACACCAGAGAAACATCTGCCATGTATTTGTGGATTTCAAGAAGGCATTTGACAGAGTACAGAAAGCAGCCTTGTTGGCAACCATGTGAAGGGACAACATGGGCCTAGTTTGGACCATTAAACATGCCAACAGTGCTGTACTGATCAATGGTACCATTGGAGCACTGTTTCAAACCAAGGTCGATATGAGACAAGGCTGCATTCTCGCTTCAACTTGGACATCTTACTGGAAAAGATCATAAACGAAGCCCTCGACCAGCATGTACGTACATCATTTTAAGAAAACAACGTCACTTACCTCCGTTTTGCTGTTGATATTGCCGAAGAACAATAATTGTTAAATCGCCTGGGCGAAATTAACTCCGTTTCGGATGGAAATCAGCAAGAAAAAAAAACAACCTAACACACCCTAATGTATCACCTCGAACAACGCATTCAACCACCAAGAGCTTGGACCTGTCATCAAATTTAATTGTCTTGGAGTTGTCATATCAGAAGAGGGGTCAAAACCAAAATATCATGCCCAGAATAGCTCAAAACAAAAGCCACACTTGTCCGACTTAAACCCATCTGGTGGGACAAGAACACAGCAGTGAAAAAAAACATCCAAGTTATGCAAGCTCTGGTCACTTCTATCTTCCTCTATTCTTGCGAGACATTAGCCAAAATTATTCTCCAGGGGACTATCAAAACCCCCTGTTGTAAGAGTCAAGGATATCCATTGCACTTGCGCTCCTACTGGTACTCACAATTTTTACGGATTTAAAGAAAGAAGAAGGTTGCGATGCCCCGCGTGTTGGTGTAAAATACGTCGGCTTATGAAACACATCCGTGTTTCAATCTTTTTCATTCGGGAAAAAGACAAAGTGCGCAGTTTGGAATTCATTCCAAAAATAGTTGGTGCTAGTTGATGCTTAGCCATTCACTTTCTTTCAATAAATAATTACAGCACTACTCTCTATCGTGCTCAGCACTCACTCTAGGCAATTTCAAATATTGTACATTTGCCTTTATTTCCCTTCTTTTTTCCTGTTTCAATTTGCACGTGAGGAGAGCTTTCATATCTGGGTTTTGCCTGCAGTGATGCACATTGCATAAACTTATTTTATGTGCGCATAACAAAGCGCAACGACCTGAATCGTTGCTGATACAATACAGGCTACTCCTTGCATAAAAACAACACATTTCCGCCAGGTTTTTATTCCACAGCATCATCTCAAAGCAACGGAGTGCAAAAGATGAAGATTAAGGTTGCATTTGTGGTGCAATTTATTCAACTGACCACAATTTTGTACATGCCTTTTGACGATTTCAGATGTGCTTCCCTTTACTAAAACCTTTAGTTGTGAAGAGGACATACGATTCTTTTCACATTTACTCAACAACCAACATTTGCCAAAGTTGCTGCAACTCTTTAAATGCGGCATTCGGTATTTTCTGTGGACCCCCCGACTACTTTCTTTCATGCCACTGCTTTCCTAAATCGGGCGTTACATTAATGGCGGGTTTTATTTCTTTTTTGTAACTCTTGATTTGTTCCTTTTTTAAGGATTGACACAGGGCATGGTTTGGGCTGAAACATTACATATGAATGCAATATAGTAGGAAATACTTATTTAAAGGTAAATGGGGGTTGAATATAATTAGTTAATTTTAAGAACGATTGTAAAATGGTCTTCGTATCCGTTCAACCATATTGTAGACAGTTATTATCATTGGCCAACCCAGTCCTAGAGAGCAGCATGTTCTGCATTTGTTGAGATTTCACTTCTTCAACTCAGGTGATATAAATTGGCAGCTTGTTAGTGAGAGGTGCAGGAGCTTGCAAATGATCATAGTATTTGGAATCTGCCAGGACTGTCGGGACTGTGCACACCTACCGCCAAGAGGCGCCAACTTGTGGGGAAATGGCTGGACTACGCACATTTATGTCCACTATAAAATCCCCACATTCACAGCCTCTGGTGTTGAGTCATTGCCATTGCCACATCAGGTCTGTTTTTTTTATGAGTTCTGGTTTGAACATTATTTTAAGACCTGTTTTCTTTTGTTTTTGGTTTGTTTTGCATTTTGGTTTACCTGCAAATCCTGACAGCAATCACTCGTATTGGACGATAGAAACAACTCTTGTCCAAATTCTCCTTAGGTGTGAATTTCTGAGTGAGTTATCTGCCTCTGTGTGCCCTGCGACTGGCTGGCAACCAGTTCAGGGTGTCCCCTGCCCACTGTCCATAGATAGCTGGGATGGGAACCAGCACCCCTATGACCCTACTGAGGATAAGCGTCACAAAAAATGGATGGATGAATGGGTGGATGAACTATTTCAAGCATTTTGGGGGATTTATTTTCAGTCTCTTAGGCAATATGATTTGTTCTTTTTTACCTGTTGTACAGTATGAGCTTGTTTTTTTCCTGATAATTGTATGTCATTGAAGGGACAGTGTGCCTTATTTGACCACTAGATGTTGCTGTTTCGTGTATTGTGTGCAACCAGAAAAGAGTGCTAAAACTTCAGAGGCTCAAAGTGACCAAACCAAACAATGTTTTTTCTCTCAATTTTTTTTTGCCAAATATATCGCAAGGATTTTTCATTTCTGGGTAACTAATAGGAAGATGGTGGACAATGATATCACCCACCTCCAGGTAAGGCTAATGGTATGTAAAATAACAAATTTCTTAACCTAAAAGTTTTTTTTTTTTTAAAAAGCATGTGTATATGATAATTTCAGATTTTTTTTTTAAATTACTGGTATTTGATTCAATATCGTTGTTTTAATTAATACTTTTTGGGGACTAAAAGTAGGTGCTAAATAGTATTGAAGGGATAAACAAGGGTTGTAATCATTTTTAACTTAATAAAGATCATTATTTGAGACAGAATTGGAATTTCAAAATGCGCATCAGGCATAAAGTCTGTATGTTATTTCTAGAATGTAACAGACAAAATCATCACAGAAGGAAAAAAAACCTGCTCCTACCCCATAATAACATTATTACAGTAATCCCACACTCAACTAAATTTACAAGCCCCATCTTCATCCAAACAGGCATGGGTGCATTTGTTTGGTGTGTTCATCTATTCGGGGCAAATCGCTCTTCCTGCCAGTGTGTTGGCGATGAACATTGTCACTTTAATTATGTCCAAGTAAATATTTTATATTGGCCAAATCAGATCTTGTGGCTGCAACATTCCTGTAAATGGAATTTTATCTGTAGCCCGAGACCATTAGTGGCACTGAGTTGTGAGGCAGCCTAGAGGATGGTAATTAACTCCACTCAGCCGTGACTAAACATTTTTGACATTTTTCCTAGTCCGGAATGAACTGACAGTGTGCAGAGAGAGTAACCATCTTGTCACTTAGTGTTTACATGAAAAAAATGAAAAAAAGAAAACCCCGCAATAAGTTACATTTTCTTCTTTACTTGAATATAATGGAGGAAAACCAAACAGTTCATTGTCCCTATGCTATAGCTAGCTCCTTGCCTTTTACTTTTTGCGGGGGTGGGGGGGGAATCTGGTCCCCATTAACAGCAATAAGCAGTGAATTACTGTGATCACAGATATCCAAGATTAATATGTTGCATTTGTGGCATTGTGGACAGTGGAAAAAGATCGAAAGCCTGAACCACAATGTGACCCATTTTTGACAGAATGGTTTCTGTGTAAAAACTCCCTCCAAATGATACTTTTATGTTAATGCAGTGAAAACTAGGCCACATTTGACTGCTTCAATTCCACATTTGCTGATGCGTCTCAACCGATAATGTTTTTACCCCATTGTTTTCTACTTATAACCAAGATACAGTGCCTAGCCACATTACAGGCTTCAAACTTAAAGCTTAGTACTGAAAATATTTTCTAAGAATGAACAACATGTGAGGAAACAGCATGAAGTAAAAACAAAGTATTTCAACAATTTATATTATACTTACAACGAAAAAACTAAAAAGGAGGGGTTTCCCAAATCTCTCACCTTAGCCAACTGACCTCATAAAAACCCTGATGTGATCTGAATAATCCAATGTTGACCCAAATGATAAACAAAAGTAAACTGAGTGTATTGGGTCTAAATGTACCTGCCCTGTGATGGGCTCAGAGGTCCTTGAAAGCAAACTCTGGAAAACAGAACCGCATTATGAAGACCAAAGAAGACAGTCCAGGATAAAGTTATGGAAAAGCTCAAAGCAGGAATTCGCAATGTTTACACACTTTGTGATTAATCATAGCAAAATGGAGAGAGCATAAAAAACACTGCAAACCTACCATGACCGAGCAGTCTCTAGAAACATTCAGCCCAAAAATGAAAAAACTAAATAGAGAATAAACCAAGAAGCCTGTGATCACATTGGATGACCTGCAGGCATAAGCAGGTGAGGTGGTAAATCCGTGCATAACAAAACTATTAGTTGTGCTCTGTATAAATCTGCCTTTTATGGAGGAGTAGCAAGAAGAAAATCTTTACTGAAAGAATCCCATATTAAGGCTTGTTTGGCAAGTAGCCACATGGGAAACACAAATAGCACGTGGAACAAGGTGCTCTGGTCATATGAGACCAAAATTGAACCTTTTGGGCTGAATGCCAAGTGTTACGTTTGGCGAAACAGTAATACTGCACATCACCTTGAAGCACCATCCCCACTGTCTAACATGGTGGTGGTAGCATCATGCTCTGGAGTTGCTTTTCTTCAGCAGGGACTGGGAAGATCAAGAGTTGATGGGAAGATAGATGGATGGATGGGTGATTCTGGCAGAAAATCTATTGGAGTCTGCAAGAGACCTGAGGATAGCCCGCGTGTTCTCCTTCCAACAGGACAACAACCCCTAAACTCAAATCAAAATCTACAATGGAATGGTTTAAAACAAAAAAAATATAAAGGTGTTAGAATGCTCGAGACAAAGTCGAAACTTTAGTCCTATAAGGCATTTGTGGAAAGATCTAAAAATGTTGTGCACAAACGATCACCATCAATTTGAGCTGTTTTGTAAGGAAGAATGGGCAAACGTTTCTGTTTCGAGATGAGGAAAGAAAGGAGCGGGCTATGTATGCAGAATTCTGCCCACCACTATCGCTCACCCAATTAAATTGCTCTGTGTGCTTTGGCTGTTGTTTTGGGTATTTAAAATTTGTCCTGTGGGTTTTCAATATAAAGTGTCTCGTCTCAACAGTGCAAATAGATTGCCTAAACAGTGCACAATTGTCAAAATAGCAAATAACAATAAGGAATGATAATCAAAATAATGAAATGGCATTCAATGGGAACTTTTTTCAGGGTTTTAATAGTAAAAATGATAAATTATCAATATCTCCGTGTTGTTAAGCTGTAGTCAGCTTGCTAAGGCTCATAGCCAGTTTTGCTCCAATTACCGGTACTTATTTGAATATATTTTTCTTCAATCTTCAATCACACTATCTTGTCCTTCAAACGAAGCATTTATCACTGAAAGACTATTATTTGTTGTCATTTTACTGTATTTATTCTTCTATTTACTTTACCCTGATTCCTTGTGTTTTTTAATGAGGTGCAATGCTTATTTTCCATAGCACATATTGCATAATACAAATTCATTCCATTCCAACCTTTGCTTTATTTTTTTCCTATTATTGACTTTACATTTTCACTGATGTCTTTATTTACTGAAATAATGAGTTCCATAAGATCCAAAGTGACTTTGAACTTAAGACTGGGTGGATGTTCTCTGTGCATGTCCGAGAAAAACAAAACAACCTCAAAGCCCTAATGGCTCATACAAGCGTTCTATCAGCTTTGAGCAAATTGGATATACTTGCATTATGCTTGGATGTTGAAACTGCATCAAATTGACAGAAAGATGCAATTATAATAGCAGGGGGGATATTGATTTAATAAAAGCATGCAATTACTGTCAAATGGACTGGGGCCGTCTTGCATGAGATGTTAGCGTAAATAAAAATTGTTTGTTTTTTTACCACTTTTGCTTTGATTTTTCATTTACAATGTAGTTGATTAACCCGCTCATTTTCCTCTGTACTCTTTTGCTCTTTGGGTTCCAAATGGAGTCAATAAGCACGAGTTGAGTGGTGTTTGTGTGTGCGTGGAGGTTGGGGGGGGTCTCTTAGGGGGTAAGCCTACAAGAACATTAGTGGAAAACGTTTTCAATGTCACGTGTTGGATTGCGATTTGCGCATTAGAGCAAAAAGCAAAGAAGAGTGCTGCCTGCGTGTAAGCATGATTTTAGTATGAGCAAAATAGAGGGACAATACAAACTTTAAATCTTCCTGTTACATAGCAAGAGAGGGGGAGGGGAGACGGGAGAGAGCGAGAGAGTGAAAGAGAGCAAATACCCCCATAAAAAAGCCATCTCTGCTTTCAGTTCAAATAGGTCCCATCATCTCCATGACAACAGTGGAAATGGTAACATGGAAATATATTAATGTAAAACCATGGCAACGTTCTCCAATTGAATTAAGCAGCACCTGTGTGCAATACAGAAGAAGATAAAAGACAAAAGAAGGCAGTCTGTTCTTGCCAAGCAGCTGTAGCTTTCAGACCCAAACAACATTTATTTCCTCCGCACTTTTGTTTTGCAGTGTTTCTCTTGCCGTTTTACCAGACTATTGAATGTTCTGCGTTCTTACTTGCACAACTAAATCAGCAATAGAATTATTACGCTCTTTCTCCTGTGTATGCATCTGGATTAAGATGATTTTTCCTCTATCTTGACAGCAAACCACGATGTCCAAATGCTTATAATTGCTTTAAGAATCAGCAGCTCTTGTACACAAAGACGCGATGGGGACTGACGGTACTCTCACTCCGCCCTCTTTCTCTTGTTCTGTAAAGAGGAAACATAATCTTTATCAGCATGCCATAAAATTTGATGGATTTGATCCCTCTTCTCTCCTCAATTACCAGACTGAGTGCTAACCACGATGGCGGTGTTGAGTTCACTCCTCGCTGTTACAATTCAGGTCTGCTGGTGTGTTGTTGTGTGCGTGTGAAATAAAATAGGAGAACATACTGTCATGCTTGAAGTGACAATGAATAATATTTGTTGTGATTGTTTACAAAGGTGTCCCGGAAAAAGGTTGGGTCACATTAATAAGATACATAATAATGTAGTTTTGCGAGGTGGCACAGAAGAGTGTTGGCACTAAGTTGTAACACATTCCTGGATCGCAATACTTTTTGTCGGTAATGAGTATTGTAACGTGTTATTTATGGGATTCAGTAATTCAACTGTCGTGACAGACAACATGAAGGTTTTCGCTGTTAATCATTAGGGCCCGGTCACACAGCCGTTTGCGGCTGAATCACGGCCAGAAATTTCTGCCTGTGAGGCGGACGCTGTTGGACGCTCTGAGATCGCCATACAGACGAGATACAGCAATGCTTCACACGCGGTCGGAAATTCACGCGCGGTTGGCAGCGCGAAAAAGTTTTGCGCTGCTCAATACTTGAGAGCACGGGTACACAGCCTTTCACGGGCGTATCGAGGCTGAATCACGGCCAGAAATTTTTGGCCGTTAAGCAGACGCTGTTGGGCGCTGTTGGACGCTTTGAGACCGCCATATAGACGAGATACAGCAGTGCTTTACTCGCGGTCGGAAATTCACACGCGGTTGGCCGCGCGAAAAAGTTTTGAGCTGCTCAAAACTTTGAGCACGTGTTAACCGCGGGCGGCACACGAGGTAATGACGCGGAAATGACGCGGAACGACGTGCTCTGGCCGCGGCCAGGGCGTGGTTACACATGGGTAGGACGGGAAATTTCAGCGGGTAATCGTGGGTGGAGCATGGTAACAGCATGTTCTGAGCCTGTATCGTGGTGTTATTACGTGAAATTAGCGTGTTACGCGTGTGACGGTCAAACGCCTTTCTCCGCGTATATACAGCGCGATTTGCTGAGCACACGTCAGTTGTGCTCGAGACGTCAAAGGGTGGACACGGATCCCCGTCACCGTAGTGACCTCGTCTTAATCCATTTTTATTTCTTGACATTTTTTTTCATTTCATAACAAGATAATAAAATAAAAATGAAAAACTATTACAATAATAACATATTGGCTTCTTCGGTGCCATAGCTTGAAATCTTGATCTTCACGGGACTGTGTCTTGAGCGGTTATGATTTCTACAGCCCGGTGTTATGCCGAGAAATGCATCCCTGCTGAGATTTGCATCGCTACTACAACCACTTTTACCTCGTTTTATCTCACTTTTAGGGAATGTAATGGTGAACATATAACCAAATCCACTTCGTCTTGCATTTGTTGGGAATGTAATACAACATAAACCATTCCGTCTTTGTTTTTGTTGTGAGCGTAATCGAACGGTAATGCACACCGTATATAAATCACTTTTGAGAACTGTTGTGCACTCTACCGTAAAGCTTATTATGCAGAAATAAGCTTTACGGTAGAGTGCATAACAGTTTCAATACGAGCGATTTGAATAGAAAAAGGAAAAATAAACATGTTACCTGCTCAAAAGTGATTTGTATACGGCGTGCATTACCGTTCGATTACATTCACAACAAATACAAAGACGGAATGGTTTAAGTTGTATTACATTCCCAACAAATGCAAGACGAAGTGGTTTTGGTTATATGTTCGCCATTAATTTCCCTAAAAGTGAGATAAAACGAGGTAAAAGTGGTTGTAGTAGCGAGGGGATGCAAATCTCGGCAAGGATGCATTTCTCGGCATAACACCGGCTCGGCAGCTTTTATACCCGTGGTCCACACGAGAAAATGATGCGGAAATGACGCGATGAGGAAGCGGAACAGTCGCCGGCGTCTGTTTTGCAGACATACCACCGATGAACAGCGGGTTGGCCAATTTTGCATATTTTCCATCGCGGGCAACCACGGGCAAAATTTTACCCGCGATACAGACGCAAACGGCTGTGTGACCGGGCCCTTAGATGGGCTAAGTATCTCCAAGGCCTGAATTTTCTTTTCCAGTTTATCTTTGAGAGTCCATGTCTCTCAAGCATAGAGTAAGATGGAAGTTACCAGCACTTGCATGAGTCTAATATTTGATTTCACTGCTATGATCTCATCCCTCCAGATGGGCTTGAGTCTGCCAAGTGCTGCTGTGGTATGAGATATCCTGGCAATGAGTCCTCGTTCTGACCACACCTTATTATGACAACTCCACAATGTTGTAATATGGTGACAGGTTCTATCTCTTTGTGGTTGATGGTGATAATTGTGGTCATACCTTGGGGATTGTTTGTCATTACTTTTGTTTTTTTCCGTGCTGATTTCCATCCCATACTGGCACATGCTTTCTCCAGGCAATTGACAAGATTTACTGTTTCTGTTCGTCTCCTGCCAATCCGGCAATAACGGAGGTTAGCAAACTGTGTCTTCCAATACTGACTGAAACCAAAACTACTGAATAATGGCATGCTTTTTTGCAGAGATAAAATTGATCAATTTCCCCGGCACGCGAGACAAGGTCTCCCGGCACACTGGAGTGCCCTGGCACACCAATTGAAAAATTCAGTTTTAGAATAAGTCAAGCATGTACTGTGGGAAAGGAAATCACCACTAAAGAAACTGGGTTAAGAAAGGAACTGACCTAACGGTATTTTGTGCCTGTTTTGGGTGTTTTACGAAAAACGGTGATAAGTCACAGTTTGGAGTTACTTCATTTTAAATGTAACTCAGTTACACTCCCCTACCCACCCCAGATTACAGACATCAAAAAGTCATGTGTTACTCCGAAAGTAACTATGTAGTTACAAAATACTGTATATACTCGCATAGAAGCCAACCCTTAAAATGCTTTGAAATACCTTCTTAAAAAAGAAAACAAACATGTACCCTAACCTGTGGAAGCAGTGCCCTCTTCATATTTGTTGGCCTGTGCAATCTTGAGAGAATGCAAACAAACCCTTAGCCAAGACATTCCATATCCATTTTGTCTCTTGGGTTCAAACAAATCGAAGATCTCCTTCATTTATGCGTTTTGAAGTTTTCTTTTTCTTCCAGGCACGGTGTATTGCAAAAATAATTTTACAAAAAACTAAAAACAAAATTCACTACACTTCTACCATAAATTCTGTGCTTACATTTGCCTCATTGATTGAGTTTGTTTGTTCTTCCGGTTTAAGCCCCGTCTCCACCACCATGCTAGGCCTACCATTCGCGACTGGTGACACACAAATATGCACATATAAGCTCCATCCCTGATTTAAGCATTTTATTTTATTCTTGCAAATATGGCTTGGATGTTGATTATACACTCTAGGGAGCATATCTGCATGAGGAGAAATTCAGCGTCCTCGCACTCAGTACCAACATAACTGTATTTAGTTGTACTCTGTAGGTAGATAAAGACATGCCCACTCCTTGATAGCGTCGGGTTGAGGGTAGTACGTGACAACATGAGGGTTGCAAAATTATTTAGCATTTGGAGAACATAGCAATCCATTATCTACATTTAAGGGCCCGGTCACACAGCCGTTTGCGTCTGTATCGCGGGTGAAATATTGCGTTTTTTTTTTTTGCCCGTGGTTGCCCGCGATGGAAAATGCGCAAAATTGGCCAACCCGCTGTTCATCGGTGGTATGCCCGCAAAACAGACGCCGGCGACTGTTCCGCTTCGTCATTGCGTCATTTCCGCGTCATTTTCTCGTGTGGACCACGGGTATAAAAGCTCCCGAGCCGGTGTTGTGCCCAAATCCGACTCCTACACAAGCCACCATTTTTATTTTATTATCTTGTTATGAAATGAAAAGAAATGTCAAGGTATAAAAATGGTTTAAGACGAGGTCACTACGGTGACGGGGATCCATGTCCACCCCTTTACGTCTCGAGCACAACTGATGTGTGTTCGGCAAATCGCGCTGTATATACGCGGAGAAAGGCGTTTGACCGTCACACGCGTAACACGCTAATTTCACGTAATAACACCGCGATACAGGTGCAGAACAAACGTGCTATGACCGTGCTCCACCCACGATTACCCGCTGAAATTTCGCGTCCTACCCATGTGTAACCACGCCCTGGCCGCGGCCAGAGCACGTCGTTCCGCGTCATTTCCGCGTCATTACCTCGTGTGCCGCCCGCGGTTAACACGTGGTCTAAAGTTTTGAGCAGCGCAAAACTTTTTCGCGCGGCCAACCGCGTGTGAATTTCCGACCGCGTGTAAAGCACTGCTGTATCTCGTCTATATGGCGATCTCAAAGCGTCCAACAGCGTCTGCTTCACAGGCAGAAATTTCTGGCCGTGATTCAGACGCAAACGGCTGTGTGACCGGGCCCTAACAAAGAAAACGGTGCACAACATCATCAGAGGCCACATTGTTACCTACGAAGATTATATATATATATATATATATATATATATATATATATATATATATATATATATATATATATATATATATATATATATATATATATATATATATATATATATATATATATATATATTCATATATATATTCATTCTCCTGCACCAATAACATGACTACATATATTGAAGCCATGAAGTCCACTGACATTTCATAAAATTATTCTGAGTAAATGAAAAATCCTTGACATTTATCTTGCCCCTGAGTTAAATTGAGTTTTAAACGCCCTGAAGGTTCTCTGTTTCGCAGTCACAGTCAGGCAAGTGATGCATGACAAATAACAGGCATAACTTCTAGTCGTGCTTTAAATACAGTACTCAATTTTTTCGTTTGAGTGCGTGTGTGTGTCTGTGTGCGTGTGTGTTTTATGTCAATTTCTGTACCAACCAATATATGGCGAACAAAACATAAAGTTATAAACCTGTATTCTGAAGTTGCCGAGACTCAAAGACAGCATACAGAAGACATAATAATTGAGATGTTACTAGAATAGTTACGTTACTTGCAAGGTTCATATTTATCTTTACCTAAAAAGCTTGCGTGACTGAATATGATTATTCCCATTGATTATTCCCCATAACAGATAGAAATGTGTGAAGAAAATGCATCCCCACATTGCTGTTAAAGTTTAAAATTTTCACCCATCCGCTTTGCTTGCGCATGATGATTAAAAATTCACATTTATACAGCTGCAATTTTCAGGTTCATATCTTTTTTAGACCTACTAAGCATTTAGAGGTCTTTGTTAGGACAAATATAAGTATGAATGATCTCAAATGAGCCTCTTGTTCTCTTCTGTGTCTTACCAGACTTATATTGCGTTTTGGCAGAAAGGACCAAAATCCAAGTGATCCTATCAGTCTTCCATCCTCCAAATGTTTGCATCTGCAACACATTTTACTTGAGATTAAAGTAGGCCTGCACTTTTGTGCAGCACTAATTGCCACCGAGCTTGAGTAATTAAAGGACAATAAAGCCTTAGTAGTAATTAGTTTCTCTTGTTTGCTTGCGAGCCCATCAATTGTGCTTCAATAATGCTGATCATTAGCATGCGTTGGGGAGTGAAGGATGCTGGGAAAGGAGTTGTGCACACACAGCACTCCACATTCCATTCCCATGAAGCCATGGCACCGAGCCATTTGTTTAACCCATGGTGTACTTGGGATTGGCTGGACATGGAGGAGGTTGGTGCAAGGGGAAATGGACAATGCCTGTCAGTATATGCCTGCTCAGCGTTATAAAACATGTGCCATCCGACATTAGAGTGATAAATACCATACTGTAAAGAAAGAAAAAAACACACATTGATGTGCCCCTCCCAGAATTATGTTTTGCCTACGTCATTGCACTATTGTTATTGTGCTATTGTTCTGATTATTGTTGGGCACATCACTAAAACAATTAAATTACTTACAGTTACTACTTATTCCGGTTAGAAAGTAATGGCATTCCCCCAACATTACTGAAAATCAAAAGTCAAGTCATATTTATTTGTATAGCCCGAGCATGTTACTCTAAAAGTCACAGTGTAGCTACAAATTATCGTATATATACTCACATTAAAGCCAAACCCCTATCACCACTTTAAACCAGCCACATTATAAACGAAATAGAGGAAAACATGTACACCAACCCATGGAAGCAGTAAAGCTTTCATATTTCTTTCACCGCTTCTGCTATCTTGAGAGCTTGCAAAAGCACACTTAGTCGAGACACTCCATATCCATTTTGGCTTCAGATTATTCAAAGATTTACTTCTCCGTTTAAAAGTTCTGCCCTAAAACTGTTTGTTTTTTTTCCTCCAAGGATTCTGTATTGCAAAAATAATTTTACGAATAAAAGCACTAAAATTCGGCACACTTTTACTGTAAATTTGTTGCTTTGATTGAGTTAGTTTTTTGTTCCTGTAAAAGCCACGCTCCCCTCCCGACGCTCTACCTACTATTCATGACTGTAGACACACAACTAAATATGCTCATATAAACTGACCCCCAAATTCACTGTATTGCTTTATAGTTTAAATACGGCTTGGATGTGAGGTTACAGGTTTGGGAGAGTATTTCCACGACGAACAATTCTGTGTTATAATATTATGTGCTTGAGACAGTGCCATTGAACTGTAATCAGGTGTACTTTCAAGCTATATATAAACTTGCTGGTGATGACTGATGTGTTTATACATCGTGTGTAAAGGAGTGACAGCGAGCGATAAGAGGATGTTGTTAATGATGATCTGCCGTTTGTACGTCACAGAGTATCGGAACAAATTATAACACCGTTGAATTACAAAGAATTTACTAGCAACGTATTACAGTACTCCTTATTGAGAAAATTAATCTTGTTCCAGGAATGACTTCCTTTGTAACGCGTTAGTCCAACCACTGGTTCTAATGAACTTACAATTCAGGCCAGTTTACAAGCATTACAGTACATTATAAATATTAACCCAAATATCATCCATTTGTATTTTATTTTTCTCTTTTAAGTATTTATTACATGCTTATAATCTTGTTCTAAACAATGTTTACATTGTTGTTATCAATGACAGATAGAAAAAAAACAACAGAAGATTCGATAATATAAAACAATGAAAAATAAAATTGTTAGTCAAATAGCCTTACAATAAACAAAAATACGTACAAATGTATGCTATACACATAGAAATACTCAAAATATTTTTTTTATAAAGTGCAAAAAAAGAGAGGTAACGCGGAGAATGCTAGTACTTTGTCGTATGTCATCTAATTGTACATTGATTTTTTTATAAAGCACTTTAAGTTGCATTTTGGTGTCTGAAAATTGCTGTATACAGTATTTACTGGACCATAAGCCGCACCAGCCCATACAATGCATAATTAAGAGGGAAAAAACATATATTGTAAAATTCCGAATATAAGGAGCACCTGATTATAAGCCGCATCCTGTACATTTTAAAGGAAAAAACATTTTGTACATACATAAGCCGCACATGACTATAAGCATGAGTTATTTATGAAGAAAGATGGTACACAAAGAGTTTTGAAAATATACGGTACCTTAACCCTTTAACATTCCCAACGGCCCACCAGTGGGCCGCCAGACTTTTGATGAACAAATATGTGTCTGTACAATGTCACCAGTCACTGAAATATGTCATGCCACATGTCATTGGAAAGCTTAAACTCTTGGGATTCAAGATGATATCAGAGGAACATTACGATCAGTCTGAAAGAAGATCAATCAATAGAATCCAGCTGTTTAAAACATTTACTCCAAAACACATGTCTAAATATACTCATCAGAGAACCATCAACTTAATGTTTTTGTTTGTCAGGGGTACTCTTCATAGTAAGTGGGCAGTAAGTGGCAAAAACTATAAAACTGGCATAACTCACCGTTACGTTCCCTGGCCGCCTTCAACTTATTTGAATGTCTGCAAAAAAGCTTTATTACATCAAGAACAATCCATGGAATCCAACCGTGTATAATATTTACTCCTAAACACACGATAATGCGAACAGATAAATAGGAGTCGGCCAAGAAAATTTTGGATATGTTGGACGTTGTTTTTTGTAATCCATTTGTTTCGCCACATTATTTCCGTTTGAAAATAAACAGACTTGTAAAATTATACCCAATATGGTAGTTAGCGCCACCCTTTCGTTTGACACCCTTTCCATGATCAGGGAATGTTCATGCTCGTTATATTCATGCACAAACCGCAAAGTTATATTGGACTTGCGTCTTCCTCCACACATTTATTCCATGTGTCTTACGCTTACATTTACTGCTTGGGGGCCCCCTAGTGGCCGTTAGAAAAATGCACAAATTAACCTCATCGTTGCATAAGCCTCAGCGTTAAAAGCTTGGGAAACGAGTCGCGGCTTATCGTCCTGGAGCACAATTCATGTTTTTGAAGGAAATTGTATACCATAAACATACACGTCATCTTGAAAAGCTATTTGAATTCCAAGTAAAAAGAGAAGAACAGACTGAAAAAGTGTACAGTATACCAAAGTTCATGAAGGTAACGACGTAACATATGAACCGTTGTTCAAGTTTAAGATAAAAAACGTGCTTGAGTAAACTATCTAACTATGTTTCACTCCAAATCACTAAATCAATTCAAATATTCATCCTTGGTGTCATTTTTCAGGTCAACAACTCTCCCAAATCGGGAGGTAGACAATATACCGCTCCCTCCTTTCGCTTACACGTTGCTTCCATGACACTCATCATCAGTTCGCTCCCTGCTAACGCCAAACGTTCTTTTTGCTGCTCGATCTTCGTTTTTCGCTGCATATTTAACTATTTGCAGCTTGTATTCTGCAGAATATGATTTTCATTTCATTGCCATTTTGGTATACTCTTCTCAGTTGTTTTAATAAATTATCGTTGTTGTGCCGAAAAATATCCTCCCAACAACAGGGCAAAGTTAAAATTTTCAACACAGACCTCTTGTAGTTTAGTGTGAAAATAACATGTGAAATGATATACCGGTAAAAGAAAATGTAAAACTCTATATAATAATTATAATAATGTCCACTAATCTTGCATGCAAATTGCACCCCAGGCCAAATTATGAAAAAAAACTGCGACTTATATTCCTAAAAATACCGTGAATAGATTTTGTTTTGGATCAAGATGACCTCGTGCATCAAAATACAGTCTGCAGCGCCCTCTGCTGGGCCAAGTTCATCACCAAATCTTATTTGCAATGAATTCACGTGCTAAGTGCCACACACCGATTCAATGATAAAAATCTTTCACAACGCCCTTTGTTTATCAATCTTAATCCATTCGATTGATTTGTTGTTGCTGCGTTTCTTCGGGTGAGTTTATTTTTTTAAATCTAGACCTTAGATGTCCTATTGTGAAGACTATAATCATGCTTCTCACAAGCCAAATGAGTGTAAGACGGCGGCTAGCCGATTGTGCCGAAAAGTGTATCGCACAGTAATGATGTCGGGCAACCGAAATCGTGCTCCGTTCTGTACTTTGCCTTGACATGATTGAAAGACAATGGCGCCGCGGATAAGCCATTTCAACATCAAATGTGCATGCACATCACAGGGCAAGGGTACACTATCCATCACATTCCGAGAGCTGTCAGCAGCGCTTCTCCCGCATTCTCCCGGCACACATTTGCAACCGTACACGAACGACCACACAAGATTAAACCTTCTTGTACGTAATTCCACTGGCTATTGCGCTCACTCTTTATCTGAGTATGTAGCTGTCACATCGTATGGACGCATGTATTTGTGTTATTGAAATACTTCCCATGTAAACCTAATTGCCGCATAGTAAATTAAAATTAAAGTCATAGGCCTAAAAAAGCACCTTGCAAAGGATGCCCCGTTCGGTTTACAAAGCCCAAATGAACAAGTACAAGGCAGTAGAACCTGGATTGTAATGAAATATCTGTAACTCTTATCTCAATGTCATCGGGGCTGAGCTCAGGACAAGCAGTCAGGAAAATAAATGGAACCCTGTAAAATAGCTTGCAACCCTAATACCAGACTCAAAAGAGAATAAAAGATGGGAAAGCAAAATATATGAAATTTTGTTCCATTTCACAACATACATTAAGTATTCCAGATATTAAAGAGACAATACGTAATGTTTAACCCCTAGATGTCACTGTATTGTGGATTGTAACAAAAAAAAACAGTGCCACAAAGCACAAGGAAGATTACAAACTACGGAAACACACACAGCTTTTCACAAGGTTTTTATTCATGTATTACCCTGGTAGATCATGTATTTTAACTTATTATCATTTAAATTCATGTTTTTGTGTTTTAGGGGTGCTCTCTGTCGTAAGTGGGCAGACACTCATCTTCGCTCCCTTAAGTGAGCCCCATGTTATTTAAAATAAATACAAATTTTGTGACCTATAAATCATAAAAAAATGCATGTTTATATGATAGTTCATGTAATTTTATTATCATTTAACTCAATAATGTTTTTTTTTAATTGAATTTTTTTTTTTCCCACTAGTAGGCGTTAAATAATTCACAATGTCCCTTGAAACAACAAGATTCAGTATGCTAATAAAACCCTTTTAACTGCTATTTGGAATGGCTGGGTTATTACATTTTTGTAAAAGATGTAATGATGAATATTTAAAAAATTGCCTACTGTATACTTTATTGCTGGTTTAAACTTCTAGTACTTACTCTCAAGGACTATAGTGTATAGAGAGATATATATTGTAGACAATAACTAAAGGTCATTACAAGATGAATCTTAAATATTAAAAAAATATATAATATCATACTGTAATAATGATAATAAAGCAAGATATCTTGGACGACTGGCTCTTAAATGGTGGTGCGTGAAATTCCCTAATGGGGGGTAAAAGATGTGAGAATAAATGTAATAAAAAGAAGAAATGGTAATATCCGTTCATTCATTTTCTGTATCGCCTATCCTCATAGGTGTGCTGGAGCCCATCCCAGCTGACCTCAAACAGTTGCCAGGGGACCCCCTGGATTAGTTGCCTGACAAAACTTTTTCCTACTTGCGAAAGGCTTGCTCGCTTCGGCGTTGTACAATCTTTCACTTTTAAATTGACACAATAGCCCTAGCTAATCATAGTTTGTGGAACCGCTGACGGTTCTCAACACCTGCTAGAAGGCGCTCAGACGCCAACTCGGAATCTTATTGGCTAAACCAACAGCTTTCTCGAGGACTGACGTTACAGGACACGGCCTTCAGGATTGTTTGTGAAAGCCTCCGGGTAGATTTCTGTGCCTAGTAACTTAGTACAGTGGAACCTCGGTTCTCGGCCATATTGTATTGTTCTCAGCTCAGGGATGCTGCTGGAAATGTGAATTTCCCTTCGGGGAGGAATAAAGTATCTATCTATCTATCCATCCATCCATCCATCCATCCATCCATCCATCCATCCATCCATCCATCCATCCATCTATCCATCTATCTATCTATCTATCTATCTATCTATCTATCTATCTATCTATCTATCTATCTATCTATCTATCCATCTATCTATCTATCTATCTATCTATCTATCTATCTATCTATCTATCTATCTATCTATCTATCTATCTATCTATCTATCTATCTATCTATCTATCTAATCCGTTCCAGAACCCTGTTCGAAAACCGATTTGGTCGATCACCGAAAATCGTTTTTCCCATTAAAAGTAATGTAAAATCGTTTTAATCCGTTCCAACACCCTGAATTTTTACCATGAACGTAAACATGAAGCCCAGGCCAATCGTACGTTCGCGTTAGCGCCATCTTCCGTACGAAAGATTACGCTAACATGAACGTGTAAAAATAAAAAAAGGATTATGAATAGGATTTCTTACCTTTGTGGTGGACGTTGGGGAGAGAGAAATCATCAAAAGTTTTTCAACCTCTTCCAAAACTTGCGGCAGTTGCTTGCTCATAGCGCTAACTTCCTTAGCCGCATAACTCGATTTCACAGCCTCCTTATTCTTTACTATTGTACTGATAGTAGATTTAGCCATGCTGTATTCACTAGCAAGATCGGAAATTCGTACACCTCTTTCATATTTAGCTATTATGTGTTTCTTAAAGGCAATAGTTGGATGAACAACTTGGTTTTTTTTCACCTGTCCTGCTTGCACCGACTTTCTTCGGAGCCATAATTAGGGGCTAAAACACCCGTACGCGGCTCAGCATCGCACCCTAGCGTACCGGCATTCGAACTCCGATTTTTTTGACCGAACAGCGAAGCAAGAATTTCTCAAAATTTTTGGTCGAACACCGATTTGTCCGAACTGAGAGGCGTTCAAAAACCGAGGTTCCACTGTAGTAACTAATGGCTGAAATGTGATTGGTTGAAGAAGACATGTTTAGGGGCCAGTTACGGCCCATGACCATATTCTACTGACCCGCCGCCTCCAACATACAATTAATAATATGCGGCCTGCCATTGATGTTGACCAAAGTAAAAAATGAATTTGTACACCCCATTTCCGACACGGTGACTGTAAATAAAAAAGTAAAGTTGACTGAGAGGACTGCCGCTTCTAGGACAAGTGGAAATTCAAAATCCAAAACAACTGCATCTGCCCAAAGTACCAAGAGACTGTGGCTGTTATCAAAGAATATAATATCAATAGGCATCACCAAACAAAAATACTGACTACAAAAAGCTAACTTGAAACGAAATATGTGTAAAGGTGAAGCAACTGTAAGCTATTTTAACAGCACTGCAGCGGTTTTTCGTGAGACCTTGCGAGTCAAATGAAAATGCTATTAAGGCGAGCTATGGGGTCGCGATCCACTGCAAACGTTTCACAGAGGGTGAATTTATTAAAGACTGCTCAAAGAATGCCAGGCTGAATAGTCAGCCCTCACACATCAGCTTACCAAATATGGCCTGATTTCTGAAAAGCTTGGACACCCCTGGGTTAAATACTTTAATATGAAAGCACACATCTGGAATAAGCGCAACCAGGGGAAAGCAATGAAAGGAAGCTGATGGAGAATTAGAAATGGTCTATTAAGTATTGATAGACAAAATATAATTTGATTCACATGATTTAAATATGTTTGAGACCAGAAGAGAAGGCCTTGCAGGCCCTCATTGCCCACATCTGCAATATATTAGTAGGAACAAAACAATGATTGATCGATAATGGCTGGAATACGGCATATTTGATCAAAGTGATCACATCATATTGGTAGGAACAGAACAATGATTGCTCGACATAGGTGGGGACATGTCCTCTCTGTTCATGCGAAAAGTACACCCTTTGATAAATAATACGTGGGTCCATTTATTTGTAAATCTGACTGTCTCTCATCAGACAGAACCTCGCTGGTAAAGTCAAACTGAACTACAATATATGTTAGTTGCGTGAAATGTGCAGACAGGGGTCACATTTTACTTTGAAAAGTCACGCAAATAATGAACTCCACCACACAAAACCCCTTTCAAGTGCACATGAACTCAGAGACAATAACCCGTATGCAAGTGTTGATGGAACACTAGCACGGATAATACATGCGCGTGCGGTGCGCGCGCTCTAGAAAATACATTTGTTCCTAATCGGGAGCGCGCAGTTGCAGAAAGGAGCACACGGTTGCCAAGGCAGCCAAGCAATCTCCCCTCCCCCTCCCCTTCTCTTTTCCTCTTCTCTGTGTATTATCAACAGAAGTGATGGGAATTCCGGCTCTCTTTAGAGAACCGGCTTTTTTGGCTCGGCTCACTGAATAGAGCCGGCTATGGCAGCTCCCAAACGGCTCTTGAGATTTTTTGTCTTTAATGATATGCTCCCAATAGTAATTCAACACTATGCAGTATATTCTGAAAATGTACTTTGGTGCTATTATATAATAGCCTTTTTTGTTTCAATATATAGTAAACTTCTACCTCATTTAAACATTGCAAGTGTTTATACTAAGAATAAATGACGCCCCTCATTAACCAGTCATGAGGCCTCCAAGAGATACAGAGAGGGAGAGAGAAAGAGAAAAAAAGAGAGGGGGAGAGAGATAAATATGGAGAGAGAGGAAGAGATAAAGCTCGAGAGAAAGAGAAAACGAGAAAGAAAGCAAGACAGAGAAAAAGAATAGTGTTAAAAGAGAGAAACAGAGAAATCAAGAGCAAAACAAAATAATAGAGAACGAGAGAGAGAGAGAGAGAGAGAGAGAGAGAGAGAGAGAGCAAAAACAAGAAAAAACAAGGAGGAATGAGAGCAAACTTGAGAAAGAGAGAAAAAACAGTAAGGAAAAAGAGAGAGGAAACAGAGAGAGTGAGGGAGAGAAAGAGTGACAAAAAGAGAGGAAAATGAGAGGGAGGGAGAGAAAGAGAAAGAAAGAGAGAGAAAGAAAGAGAGAGAGAGAGAATGTGAGAGAGAAAGGTACAAAAGGGGTGAAAGAGAGTGAGTGGGGTAAAATACAGAGGGAAAATAAAAAGAGAGGGATAGAGTGGTGAGTGAAAGAGAGGGAAAGAGAGAAAGGAAGAGGGAGAATGAGAGCAAAAGAAAAATAATCAACTGGAGGAGAACAAAAGAAAAAAAGAGGGCAAAACAATAGAAAAGGAGAGAGTGATAAAGAGAAAAAGAGAGATAGATAAGAAGAGAGAGAAAAAAACAAAAAGAGAAAGAGTAAGGGACAGAGGGAGAGTGGGAAGAATAGAAAGAAGGAGAGAAAATGAAGGAGAAATAAAAATAAAATAAAAAAACCTTGCGTTTGAAGCCGGCTCCCGTAATTCACTTCCAAGAGCCGGCTTTTGGAGTCCTTTCGTTCATGAACGACGCGTTGCCAGTCGCATGGCAGAGAGAAGTCGGACCACTTGTGCGTCCTGGAACCAGTGCGAGGATATGTGCGCGTTATTTTCAAAGCCCGAGTGAGAGCGCTCACAGGAGCCTGACATTTGACGGCGGAGTTAGAAATCAAAACCCCCAAACAGCGCAAGCGTAAAAACAAAGTGATAACTTGGGACGTTTGTTTTGGCCGTGGAATACCCGGAGTAGTTGTGTAGCAGCACGTGCATCCATGACATTTGTACTTGGAGACTATTTATCACACTGAGGACCACCGCGCACCATCCTGCCACAAAACAGAAGGAAGGGAAATCCCACCGAGAAAAACGTAGATTCTTTATTTTTGTCATTTTTAGCTGCACGTGGAGAGTGCGTTTTTTTCCCTTCTTCGCTGAGACAACATTGAGTTTGAACCAAACTGGAAGTGATTTGATGCGTTCAGGCTCGCTCACCGTGAGATGGACGTAAGATTTTACCCTGCACCCCCGGCCACTGTGGGTTCATGTTCCCTACCTGCTGACCCAAGTTGCTTGAGCTCGCTGGACTATTATCACTCAAACAAGGTAAAGTATACCTCTAAAAGTAATCACCATGTTGTGTATTCGTGGGTGCTGTATGTTTGTGCGCACCAACCTTAAGCACTAATCCGCGACGTTTTTCCGCGCTGCTTTCTCCCCTATCAACCACAAAAAACAGTCTTTACTATTGTTCTAGTCATTGCAGATTAAAGTTTAGTGTAACTTTCAATTTCTATATTGTTTCCCGTTTCGCTTAGGGTGACGCACCGGACATACCTGTCAACCTGTACGGTTTTGCCGTACAAAGTACGTTTATTATGCATTTTAAGACCTGTACGAGGTACAAGAAAATCTGTACGGAAAAATGTGAATTTGTTAATTATGGGTGCCATCCGGTTTACACCGACTATCACAAAACGGCATATCAATCAAGCCAAACGAGTTCGAGTTGTGTAGTGAAAGGAAGTCCGTCTCTTTGTAGAGAACCGGCTTTTTCGGCTCAAGTCATTAAAGAGAGCTGGCTCTCAAACGGCTCGCTTGCTTTGATGCATTATATTACGAATTATTATTTTGTATAAAGAAGTTAAGAAAAAAAGAAAAGGAAGTATAAAAGGAGAAAATGAAAAAGGGCAGGTTTGTGGGTATCCCTTTAATCAGTATATTACCAACAATAATTTAATGCAGAAAATTGATTCATAAATTGAATAAGAAAATGTATTGTTCTACTTAATTATATTTGCAAGTATTTTTTCCTTCTACAGTGAACGTCCAAGCGACTTCATTTTTGAACTTTTTTTTTACAATAAACCTCATTCATGTCGAGCAACTCCGGTTCTCACAACAAAATGTTAATTAACAATATGTATATAATATAACGAAACACATGTACAATATAACACGTTAAACTACATAAATAAACACGTTTGAAAAAAATAATATGGTGTAAGATTATTTAGTATTTTCTGAGGTAAAATAGGACAGTTTGTAAGGGCGTGGAGCTGTGGAGGTTGACAGGTATGTGGACCGCTAAAATCTGGCGTGAAAGAGCAGATCAGGTTGTAAAGATTCCATTGGGGACTCTGTTGAGTCGTTCCTTTTTTCCTATAAGGTTAACTGATTAAGTAAAGAGTAATAATGTACTAATTGTGACATGTACCACATGCCTCAAGTTTCTCTTTGACAGTACAAAGCATATTTTAATAAAATCTATCGAGAAGGGTGAGAACCAGTCCTCGAATTGTTTACATATGTCACGCAACAAACAAATATTTTGCTAGATGTACTTCTAACTAAAACCGATTTCTCCGAGATGGATGCTCAGTTTGATTGACAGTCAATTGACATAATGTTCGTTGCAGCAACACACCAACCGAATCTGTTTTATATGTTTTGTACATGCCATGTTCTTATTTTCAAGTGGGTAAAGTGTAATTTAACCGTGCAGGATTCCATAAAAAGTTTTATCTTTCCAGGCATTTCAAGTAATACCTGTTAACTGCTCCTTTTAACGATAATTGCTATTCCTCTTATTAAGCAGTAATACATTTTACAAACAACGTGGTACCTATTTACTAACAGCAAGAAAAAGTGTGTAGGAAAAAAAACTGGTATTTTTTGTAAACAACGTTATTATTTTTTTTTACCACATAAACAACACAAATAATTATTTCAGCATATCTTATATTTCTTTCCCCATTGACACTAGGAGGATCCGTATTTCAGCCCTAATCGGCAGGATGTGATTGATCCAACAAAAACCAGTTGTTTTTAAATGTTTTAAGAATTAATTTCCTCTACAAAAATTGGGATATGGCTTTCACAATTGGAAATTATTTATATATATAAAAAAACTATACAAAATACAGGGAAAAGTTGTTGACGGGTAGGAATTTTGCTTTTATGCCTTAATCACATTGAAGTAGCACACTAGGGTCCTTTCTAAAATGTTAAATTAGCAAGATAAGTTTCAAATACGGCCACTCACCCGTTCAGTCCGGCAAGTTGAGTTGATCTCTCATGAACTGTCTTTACAAAAGAGACTTTTCACCTTTTTACAGGGAATGATAGATGACACAGGAACTGACAGTGTGGGCAATGGAAAGGGCAACTGAATGGAAAATTTCAGTAATGAGTCGAAAGAACAGAGAGTGGCTGGGGTAGAAAAGTTCACAGTCAATCACATATTTACACCTGTTAATCAAATGACTTCCCTCCGGCTCGCACTTTTGCGGCTAAAGATCATCCAAATGATGTGTTTAGCGCATAGTCCAGGGACTAAGGGCCGCAAATGTGATGACACTTCTAGGATAGAAGGATTGAAATACCCGAGCCAGGCCGCATGACACGTGTAAGTACGTTTGCAATCAATGCCGTGTTTGTCTTAGTAGCGCGATGAAGTTCAAGGTTGTCGCTCATTAGTAGAGTCGGGTATTCGTTCTGCTCAAAATCCTCGAGATCAAAACATCATGCCTGACATTTTGATTTTACGCTTTCTTGTCCACTGTGGAGCCACAATGTCAATTGATATCATCCCGGTTTTGCACATTATCACAACTTCTTTGTTTGATTATTTCGATTGCATTAATCCTTCGCTTTTTGATTGGGTTTGCGTTCCTTAAAGCAGTTATTTTCACGACACACTAGTGTGCCGTAAGAGATCGTCAGGTGTGCCGTGAGAAATTATCCAATGTCACTTTTTAAAAATGTAGAAAACATTTATGATTCATTTTCTGCAAATATGACGTCACTGTCATGTATCTGTGCTGTAAAAACTGGGGGTATTATAAAATGTCTGGCGCTGCAAAATTTAAAAACATTGTATAAGCCTTATGGAAACATACAGTATACTGTATCTATGTATTGTTCATTAGTAAACGATGGGAATGTGTCCTTTTTGTGCTTTCACAGAAACCATATCTTTTTTACCATAATCAATATTTTTTTGAACAAGCCCTCGAGTGCCAATTGGGCACAACAAAGACCTGCTTATAGCTCCAGAGGAAAATTATCAGGGCGAGAAGTCAAACTTTGTTGGTTTTAGAAAGTATCTACCACAGTCTTTTGCTGCCTTTGTCGGTCCAGAGCATTTTGTTGACAAGGTGGCTTTAGAAAAACTTGAAGTTGAATAAAATTAGGGCGTACATAAAGTTGGTTTGTCGAGCGGTTTTCTGTATGTCTACAACTCAGACTGCAAAGTTAGAGATGCGCAGGCAGACACAAGCAGAAAAGGGGCGGGGTGTCGATTTAGCCCATCAGAATGCGAAACACATTTTACGATGAAGCTCAGAGAAGTAGTAAAACAGCGATACATAAACCATGTTACTTCAAGGGATTACTGAACTCATGATAAGGAATTAAATACCTTTATGGCTTAATGTGAGCTTGTGTTTTTAGATCATTCTTACGGTGACTTTATTTACAAATCCTGCAGTGTGCCGGGTTGGTTAACGGATGCTGCGCGGATGCGACCGCAAGCCGACTTTGAGCAATTAGCAAGTTTATGTGACAGCAAACACGTGCAACCGCTGCATCCCACTGCTCATTTTTGCGACTCCGCTGATTTCATTCATAGTCGTTTGCTTGGATCCTGGTTGATGATTCTTCACCAACTCTGTCAAAATCCATTACCTGGTTAATCAGTAAGAAAATAGTATGAAGCTTACTGAGTTCAAAACACAAAAAATTGTATGCATGAATTTTTGCCTCAGGCTCTACAATCCACTATTGTTTGTTGTGCCACTTTAGTCGGTTGAATGACAGTACAGTGGAACGTATCTAAAACATCCAAAACCAAGTTGTCTCTGTTTGATTCAGAACCAAATTGCGGATAGTGGATTGAATTGTCGTCACTAATATTGTCACTCAAAAAGGACCGTGTTGTGTCATAAGCATATTGTACAACAATTGTGCAAAATACAAATTATTACTCCATTGGCAAAAAATTCTGGTAAATTTAAGAATTTTTTGAAACATTTTTCTTGTGATTAAAGGCTATACAAATAAACACAACATGACTTAAGTTGTTCCTCAAAACAGAAAGTCCCTGAGCTAAAAGGAGTAGATCATTTTGTTTGTTTTAAAGGGACAGTGAGTATTAGTTAGCACCCCTAAGTGGTAAAAAAACATTAATATTTATTTAAAAATAAGCAAAACAATTCAATTCACGGGCTATAATATAAGTCTGATTATTGAAAAATACTCGTAAATTGAGAAACTTACATTTATTTTGCAAAACATGAGCCTTACCTTGAGGAAGTTGACATAATTGTCCTCCATCTTGCTGCTACGGGTACCAGAACAAGCAAAAACCGTGTGAAAGGCAAGGTTTAAAAAATGAAAAAGGAAATTATGTGGTTTGGGTCTCTATAGTTTGTATTCTTCCTTTTTCTTTTTCGTATTTGTTTTTGGTTGCACAACACAATACAGCAGAATTTAGTTGTCAAATAATACACACAAGATATTATTTTTTCTTTTTTTTCTTTCTTTCTCTCATATAAGAAAAGCCTTAATACAGATACGACTTTTTTAGCCAATGGATGGTAAACAGTTTTTTTTTAATTTACTACTTTCATCCACGATCCCAAAAAGATCTATTCATTTATCTATCTACCCTGGTCATATCCCTCGAGAGGGGTGACCGACAGCAAGACAAAAACAAAGAAAACAAAAAAAAGGGGAAAAGTAGAAAAAAACACACAACATTTTTTTGGGACTATGGTCAACCCAAATGCCCAAACACCCAAAAGAGTTAGGCACCTCGGCACCCAAGTTGGTCATGCCTTCGTCTCTCCAGATGAAACAGGGCACAAGAAAGCGGCTGTGTCAATTGGGACACAACACATTCTTCTGTACAACAGCAGGGCCCGACAGCTTTCACTGGTTTACCCTTGATGCATCATACAGGTGCCCTGCCCATCCCTTAGAACAAGTCCAAACATCCCACTATCCTTTCACAACACCTCCCCACTCATTCCTATCACCAACAACAGCTCTAGCTTCCACTATATTTAGACCTCTTTCCTGCAAAGCACTCATAACACTATCCAATTAGTCAATCGTGGCCTTCCTCTTGGTCTCTTTCCATTGACTTCTGCTCTGTAGATCCTCTTCAACATTCGCTCCTCATCCATCCTCTCCATGTGTCCAAACCAACCGAGTACTCTCTTATACACACGCTTGCTCAGTTCCACTACTACTCCAGTTCTGTCTCTCACAATTTCAAGTGAGAAAAAATACAAAAACAATGTTAAAACAATCTTCCATCTACTAGTTAAGGCAATATTGCACATTTCAAGTTTACGTTGTATTACTCTACAAGAAAAACAAGTAAAAATATCTTTGAAATTTCGATGTTAAACAAGTATAATTAGCTCAGCTAGCAGTTGTTGAATACATTTGCTCATTTTAAGGAACACTTCCAACCAAATTGAGAAAAAAAGTGAAAATACTCTAGGCGAGGGGTCAGCAACCTTTTTGGTTTGGAGTGCCACTCTAAAATGTCTGTGTAAATCAGTTTGCCACACCTAGATTAATGACTCGCACAACTTTTTTTTTATAACTAACAGAGCTGTAATTTTACACCAGTCCAAATATACAACATGAAAAGCACGGCAGCTGAGTGGTTAGCGCGTCTGCGGCACAGTTCTGAGGTCATGAGATCGAACCTTCCTGTGTGGTGTTTGCATGTTCTCCCCATGCTTGCATGGGTTTCCCCCGGGCTCTCGGTTTCCTCCCACATTCTAAAAACATGCATGTCAAGTTATTTGGCCGGTCCAAATTGTACCGAGGTGTGATTGAGCGAGTGAGTTGTCCGTCTCTGTGTGCCCTGCGACTGGTTGGCAACCAGTTCAGGGTGTCCCGTGCCAACTGCTCGAAGATGGCTGGGATAGGCTCCAGTACCCCAAGGACCCTACTGTGGGTAAGCGGTGCAGATAATGGATGGATGGATGGATAAATATACATTGAAATTGTATAACTGACAAATTTATATTCCACTTGTCTTGTTCATCAATAAACTCAAAAATGAATGTGAGCAACATGAGGAAAGGCCTGTAGACTTCCATGACTTCAACCATTCTTCATCAACAATGAATTACAATCAAAAAACAAGTGATATCGACAGCAACCATAACATTGATCGATTAAATCTTATTGCAGAAAATATCAAAACTTACAAAATAACAGCAGCAAGGCAGAAGGCTACTTGTGCAACAGAAATAACCACTGAACAGGAGCACGCACGCACGCACACACACGTGCGCTTCTTTAATATATTCGCCATCAGTAAATGTTTTTTTGTGCTTTGCTATGCAGTGAGCAATGTGATAACTTTTGTTTTTAGCAGTGAAAAAGGTTTTCAGGGTCCGTGTTTGTTTGCCGTACCTGGATACAGCGCGTTTTATTGTCTCCGCCTTGTCAGACCCATGCTCGAATTCATCTTCATATTTCGTCTCGTAATGACGTTTAACACTTGACGTGCGAGGTACAACACTCTCGAGGCATAATGCACAAATACGGCCATTTTTTTGCTGTTGCAAAAAGCCCCAGTCATCCGTCCAAGCTGGCTGGAAAGGCTGATTTTTTTTCGCTGGAGGAGCTTCCACGATTAATTCATTTATCGCGCGTCAGTGTTTCTGTGGTTGCGATAAAACACGGATCTTTCCTCCTCTGCGAGGTGCGGCGCAGACACACACAGAGCAGAGGAGGAGGAGTAAAGCCCCTGAACAACACGGCGCGCAACTGAAAATGTCTAAAATGTAGGTAAAAATGTGCATTTTTAAAAATCGTCATTATTATTTTTATCATTTTGCCGTGCGCTCTCGCTCCACTGGTTAACTCCTGGCACGCCGCTGCTGGGACGCGTGTCATTGTCACAGACCAGAACGGAAACAGGACTCAATAGCGCATTTTTCTCAGTTTTTATATGAAAAGAGAGGGAGAGTAAGGCTTGCTTGCTTGATCCGAGGACTGACAGAAAACAGGAGCGAGCGAGGCGGGAGTGACACTTCCGTGTCGGATGGAGACAGCCGGGAATGTTGGAATAGTGAGTCGTTGGCCGGGGCTGGAGATCAAAGGCGATGTCGTGTTCGTAAGCAAGGTTGTAGGCAGGAGGCAGGCAGGTAACAAGGCAAAACGGGTCAGGTAACAGGAGGCAGGCAGAACGGGCGTAATCAGGTCCAGAAACAGGTCAATAACAAAGATCAGGCAGGAAAAAGGCTTAGCAGAAACCGCATCGGACGAGAATGCTCACTGAGTGGAATGCAACAGTTTGCAATGATCTGACAGTCACTGAGAGGAAGCCGGGGGTTTAAAAAGGGGGTGTCCACCAATCAGCTGTCTGGGCTGTTGGTGCCAAACAAGCTGCCGCAGGTGCTCCAAATTGGCAATCACGACTGTCATAGGCAGTGCCCCCTCTAAGCTGCGCGCGTGCGCAATTGCGCACTGCTCGCACCTTCTCAGCGCACAAGAAAATCTAGCCACCGCACAAAAATGAGGGCTCAAAATTACTAATTAAAAAGCGACTTAAGTCAAAGTTACAGTGCAGGAAGGTAAAAATACACGGGTTCCCCTGACGTTGTCTCCTAAATGCGGTATTTTGAAGTCAATGTCAAACGAAGTTGAAAAGTAAAATCAGTAGAGTTTGTCGAGAACCGGCTTCTTCGGCTCGGCTCATTAAAAGGAACCGGCTCCTTCGGGTCCGAAACGGCTCTTCAGGTTGTTTTTGCTTCTTAATTCCCAACATGACCAAATATTATGTAGAATTATGCACAAAATAACCTAAAGGAATGGGGGAACAGAACAAAAAAGAAAAAGATACCAGAATGAAAAAGTAGTGAAAATCAGAGAAAAAAGGAAACAAGAGGAAGTGAAAAAAATAAGGAAAAATTTAGAAAAAAGCCAGAAAGAAAGAAATGTAAGAAAAAAAGTAACAGCACGGAAAAAATAAACACAACGAGATTTTTTTAAAAGGAATTTAAAAAAAAGTAGAAAAAAACACGGAAAAAATAAGAAAAAGTTTGTGTCGCATTCAAATGATTTCCAATTATATCAAGTGAATCTTGTTGCCAACATTGTACTTCTACTAAAAAATGTGTTTAAGTACAGTTCTGTATCTTACAACCGACTAAATAAGCCCCCAAAAATGTTAATATTATGCGACAAAATATGTCAGGAAATAAAAAGAAATGGATATCTTGTGAAAGAATTGTAAGAACAAACGATGTTTGTAGGCCGTACAACCTTTGCAATAGTACATGAGTCAATTCATTCAAAAGAGAAAAATCATTTTGCATTGCCGGAAACTCAGCAAAATGTAACTTGATGTCAAGTTTCGGACATGTTTGATAATTAATTATCTTGCCACACTTGGGATTATGGTTGCTCACTGTTGTTTCAAGCGTTGCTCACCGACTTTGTCTGAACGCTCAGACCCGTGGAAAATTAGAGGGAACATTGGTCATAGTGCTCATTTTAAGTATGAATTATTTTGATTTTACGAGGAGGATTTAGACCTGCACGCACATCTAAATCAATTAACCCATTTTGTTGATCAAAAACATCCCCCTTCCTGTAATGAACGCTTGTCGCGATGTTTTTGGAATCCCTTGCAGTTAGATGCGAAAGAAAGGCTGCAGAACTGTGGAGGATACTTCATGTGCAGCATGAGATGATTCAGAAAGATCCATAAATAACACTAAAGATTTCTACTTCACTACTTTTCAGCTCACGCATTTTCACTATGCGTTTCGCGTCTTTTATCTCACCGGCACTTTTGCAGCGCCTGGGAGAATTTATACTGAATAATAGCTCCGCAGCTTTGAACGGGGACAATATGAAACTGTGTCATTTGTTAATGCTGTCTGTTGCCTCATGGGCTGCACCCATACGATTATTACTCATGCAGTGTACAAAAAGACACTTTTTGAAGGACCAGATACATTTTCCTCTCTCTTGTACAATTGAACAAGTCCCTAGAGAAAGTATTGGCACCCCAAAATTTTTTTGTCATAATGCCACATTTCAGGCTTCAAACTTAAAGCTAAAAAATATTTTCCAAGATTCAAAAACATGTGAGACAAAATTGGGGACGGGAATCAATTTTTTCAACATTTATTACTATAGTTACAATAAAAAAACTGAAAATAAGGTGTTGTTATTATTGGGCCCCTGTTTTCTCAGCTTAGCCAAAGGACTCTAGAAATTCCTTGATGTCTTCTTAAGGATCCTATGTCGACTTTAACACGAACAATATCAAACAGAGAGGACCTGTACATCATTGAGGCTAGCTTCACACTGCAGAGCTTTGCTCATTTATGATTTTTGGGTGAAGGTCTAGTGAGATCATTCACATTTCTGACTAAATATGACTTGTATGCGACTTTATTTCCTGTGTGAACACCACAAGTGTCTCGCATGCGCAGAAAATGACACGTGACGTGAGACGAAATGCGTTCAGTGTTTGCAGAAGTATTCATGGATATTAACAGTGCAGCTTTTCCCCCCGAAATATAAATCCTAATTCAAAATCTCGCTTTCCCTACATTAAATGCTCTCTGTGTGTGGTGTGAATTAAATGTGAATATTGTAAAGTACCACTAGAGGATACTATCGCTAAGAGTGAACTCCACTGCTGTGAATCCAGTTGTATTTGATGCAATGTCGGCTGTTCCGTAGTTACAGAATAAACAAGTGTTCGTCTTCCACAAATAACACTCCCCTTTTTCCCCCACCACGTTGAACGCAGAATATTGACTTGTGGTGCTTATCGATGACAAGCAGGTCACATGAATACGTCTCGACCGATCACACAGCAGTCAGATTCCAAAAGATTAAATGGTAAATGGTCTTCATTTATATAACGCTTTTCAAGTCAATGAAGACTTCCCAAAGCGCTTTACAATGTGCTTCACTCTTACCCATTCACACACACACTCACACACAAATAGGGAGTCAGCAATGCACCTACCTGCTTATAGGGGGCATTAGGGATTCAGTGTTTTGCTCAAGGACACTTTGACATATAACGAGGAGCCGGGAATCGATCCTGCGACTTCTTGATCCCAAGACGAGCCCTCTACCTCCTGAGCTAATGCCGCCCAGATTAGAAACGTATCGGATTTAGGACCACATATGAAAGTGGCCTGGGTCTGGTGTGAAAGAATATATTATATGTGCCGTTCGGACGGACTTTAACAAATCAGTTACAGGTCGCGTCGGTGCAAAAAATCTGATTTATCCGCAATGTGAACCACCAGTCTCAGTTTAAATGCACCTGCTCTTTGATGGTCTCAAAGGTCTGTGAAAGCAAACACTAACCAGAAAAAAACCGGGAGGCCCATGATCACATTGGATGACCTGAAGACTTAAACAGTGGAGGTGGGACAATTCGTGCATAAGACAACCATTAGTGGTACTGTGTATAAATCTGCTCTTTGTGGAAGATTGACAAAAAGGAAGCCCCTTCTGAAAGAATACAAAAGAAGAGCGCATTTTTAAGAAGCCACATGGGAGGCAAAATATACACATGGAAAAGGTGCTTTGGTCAAATGAGACTTTCTGGGCTAAATACACGTGCACTAGAATGACAATAAAGTAGATCTGAATCTGAAATCTGAATCTAAATGTAAAGTTTGGCAGAAGAGTAAAACTGCATATCAGCCTGAAATGACCATGCTCACCTTCAAAACTTGGTTGTGGCAGCATCATGCCCTGGGGTTGTTTTTTTCAGCAGGGATTGGGAAGGTTGGTAGAGTTGATGGGAAGATGGATAAAGCCAAATACAGGGCCTTTCTGGCAGAAAATCTGTTAAAGTCTAAAATCTACAATGGAGTGGTTTAAAACAGACACTATAAAGGTGTTAAAATGACAAAGCCAAAGTCCAGACCTCAATCGTAGAGAGCATTTGTGGAAAGAACTAAAAAATGTTTAACACAAACGATCACTATCAAACTTGAGCAGTTTTGTAACAAAAATGGGCCAATATTTCTGTTTCAATTTGTTCAATACGTACAGAGACATACGCAAAAATATTTTAAGTGGCCAATATTTTTGCAATGCCTACTTTTTTTTAAACACAATATTATATTTTGAATACATTTGGTTTCTTCCCACGATTGTGTCTCACATGCTGTTGATTCTACTTGAACTGTGCAGGGGAAATTTGTTTATCATTCTCCCTTGGTTTGCTCTAGGAGAAGGGAACACCTCCTTTATTTGAATACCTTCATCAAACAAGGGTGACTTCTCGAGTTAGGCATTGGCTACAGTGCCAGAATACAGAGAGAGCTGGCCTTGGTGTTGATAAACACAAACCACACCCAGCTCATATATCCTCTCAACAACTGATATCTGTCTGGATAAGACATGACTGAAGAGCTCATGCTTTGTTGCCTGGTGGTCCTCTGATAAGCTGGGAAATGATGCGCTCCATTTGAATGCCTTATCGTTCACCTGCTTTTATTAAAGTACTGGCTTGTATGCATGTGCATGCGTGCGCGCATTTTCGTGTATGTGGTGCAAAGGTTACTCGCATTTTACATATTCAGACTGTTTTCATCCAGGCTTGTCGTACATTAGGCAAGGTCGTAAGGTGTGAATACAAGCATATAAAACGGATAATGTCAATCAGTGCAAAATTTCCCTTGTGAAAAGAAAGAGTATATTTTTTTCATTAGGCGTTCACAATGTACCAAATGGTTTGTAAGCAGTGTTAGTTGTAACGCGTTACACCTTCCTGGAATGCAAATACTTTTCTCTGTTTTGAGTATTTTAACACTTTACTTACAAGGGAAAATCATTAATCTATTAACTACCAATGACAATTACAGATGTCATGGACCATTTTGAATTTAGTGCCATTGACGGATTTAGACCTGGACCCTCCATTTTCTGGATAGTAAAAGTTCATCTTTTTGGCAGTGACTGAGTTAAAAGCCACAAAAACTAGCGTGTAACTAACTTGACTCGTTTAATTAGTTAACCGGGCTAGCAGTGAACGCCCTAATGACGTAATTAGCTTGTAACTAATTTGCTTAAAAGACAGAATGACCTAGTTAGCTAAAACTATCTATCTTAGCTAAAAGCTAACTACCAAATAAACGTCTTGAGAGGAAAATAGAAGATTGACATCTAAATCCGTCAATGGCAATGAATTGAGGTGAAAAATACATTTAAAATTCTGCAAGCTAATACTGATTATCAAATAATAGCTACTAACTAGTTCATTATTGCATGTATGCAAATTAGTTACAAACTAACTAGTTATTTATGGAATTAACCGTCTGCCCAATGCCAGGTTTATATAGTGGAAAGTACAGACTTGATGTGTAAATCTGTCAGTTGAACATATTTAAAATGCATTATTGATGTCTGTATCTCTCATTGGTAGTGAATGAGTTAATGACAACGTTCTCTTTTCAATGATTATTTTGCTTCTTCTATAAGTTCAGTTTCTTCATCTTGTTAAGATCCTTTGCAAAATGATAGAGTTTGATCGGTCAACACTTGTCCATGAAGTTGTGCCCCAAGACCTTTGCTATTGGCTGTTTTTGTTTTTGTTCTGCACAGTATAGTGTTACTTATTCATACCAGCTTAATATGTTCCAGGATCGTGCTTGTAGCTCATTGTTAGAATTGATTGTCTAGCAAATTTGCCCTATATGAAATAGTTAGAAAACAATTGGCCCGTTCCAGATCTTCCAAAAGCCTCAAAGTCAACCTTAAAAAGCAATTTAACAAACCTTTCTGATCACTAAAAACAAATTTGAATCAACCTTGCAGAATACTTTATGTACAGAGGTCTTGTGCAACTTACAAACCAGGGGCTATTTTTATATGCTGTACAAAAATGGAAACACAATTATGCTTGTTTCGAACAATAATTTTAACAAGCAGTTGCACACTAATGTATTCTGTACTTTATTCAACCGTCAATTTGCGAATCCTTAGGACAGCAGAATCTCGGGATACAACATTAATCCATTCGGAGGTAAGGATCGCAAAGCTTGTAATTTGTATGTTTTTTGAGCACGCAAAACAAATGTTTTGTAATAGGTTGAGTGGGGAAAATGCTGTAAAGAGGGGCTGAAAAAGCTTCTTATTCTAAACAGAATGTGAAAATGTTGGAAGGTTGGAATGTCGTATCCCGGGAACTACTGTATTCCAAATGAATGATTCCAAAACACTATAATTAAAAAAAAAAAGCCTTATTTTTTCCTGAACCCATTGCGGCGGTGTGGTGCTCTGCCACGCCGGAAGGTTCTGGTTTAACTGCATACAGTCACTTCCTCTGCGCCCGTCGCGCTGAGCCTAAGAGGACTGGGAGCACACGGGCTTTAGGGGTTGGGGCAAGAGGTAGCCGCAATGCGCCGGTGCGGCCGGGTCGTTGCCGGTGGGGTTTACTTCCACCGTGTGGTCACCAAGCCCCCCCCTGGGTGCGTCACATTCTGCGGCAGTCCCTTGGCCTTCCCTTGGCCCGTCCTTTTGACGCCAGCGGCTTGCGAGTAGCCTTGGTGCAAGGGACGGTCTTTTCCTGTACCCGTCAGTCCCACCCTTTTTCCAGGCCTGGCTGCGGCCGGGTCAGGGTTCAGTCCACCTTCGGTGCCAGCGCGGTCCGGCTGCCCTTGCAAATCACAACTCGGCCACCGGTTACGCAATACTTTCCCTGCTCCTTTGGCGCTGGGCGGGGCTTTAAAGCTGTGTTCAAGTCGTGACAGGCCCTCGCACTAGACTCGCGCGTCTATATACCAGAAAAGGCGCAAGATTGGTCTTAAATTCCATTGGATGTGGTCTTGGAAAGGTCTTAAAAAATCTTAAATTTGAATGGAAAAATCAAGGAGGAACCCTGCTACTGATTCCATCAGAATGACAACTGAAAGTCTGGATCCGGCCCCAAGGCTAAACCGAGTTTGACATCCCTCGTAACAAACAAACCTTATGGTAATATCGTTGAATAATTGTTCTGGTTACCAGAACGCACCGCCCACCCTGTCGCCCATATACCAACTGTATCAGGAAGGCTGTAGCATATTCATGTGCATGTTAACTGTTGTTGCTTTTAGCTGATAACAAATTTAGTGGCATGTCACTGCAAAGTGGGAATTCAGAGTCAAAGGATGACTCAAATGGGTTGAAATAATCAGTGGCCCGGTATGTGAGCAGTGCCTGTGTGTGTGCATGCTTGTGTAAGTCAGGGCCATTCAAGTGTTTTGCTGACTCAGGAATCACAATCATAATTGTTTTCATAGCTCTGTGCAGAGAAAGGCTCTGTGTACCACTGTGAAAAAACTAGTGACACACAGTGAGGGCCACAGGGGGGAGGGTATTGGTGGCAAGCACAAACAAAAACTGCATTCTCATCACTATGAGACAGAGGTTGCCTTCTATATGTAACGGAGACCAAATGAAATATTGGAATATGAAATACAGGTACAATTTGAGTAAAACCATAATTGGGTGTGTTCAAACAGTTTTTGTCTTCCTTCTTTTCAACCTCTGTGATTATAAGTGCCTTGTGTCACATGCTAGGTCATTTCCTACTATTATACCTACTTTGGAAACCTAGTGCATTATGAGATAGCATTAACAACATTCTAACCAACACTACCGCTTTATGCATTAGCTCACCATTTTTCTCCCCTTTCTTTTTTTTGGTTTCTATTATACAGTTTTTTCAAATTTAGACAAAAAAAGATGCATATTTGAGTCTAGTATTTTGGTCTACAGCTGCTTTATTTACTTGGTGCATTTTGGTCACTTAGAGTCTCCAAAGGTTGTATTTTTCTTTATGCTTTTTACTATTATCTTGCTGTGACGGGCACCCAAAAATCCCCAAAACCTCAAGAAAGGCTAGGCAAAAGAAAAAAAATTGCTGTTTAGTCACTTCATATGTCTATAGTGTCTATTCATTGTTTCTTTTGGCACTCATTTTTGATTTCACTCTACCAAACAACGACATTTAGTGGTCAACAACCGGTCCCTTTGAAAAAATAAATCCGAAGATGTTTATAATTCATTCAGTTTTTGTGAATGTAACTTTGCCAGGAGGATTTAATGTCATCAGTTGGTTACCAAAATCATCAGGTGATTTTAATACTGAACCACAACACCCTCCCAGTGGCGAGCTGGCAATGGTGGCCAAATCACTGACATTTCCTCCTCCTGGCTCCCTCCAGCTCCATTACCAGCAAGAGGCTCTTTTTCTGCTGCCTCACCCATTCTGCGAGCTGCCATTTTCGTTTCCCTCCCTTTCACTCCCATGGCTGTAAGCATCCTCTATACTGACTTGGCGCGGAATCGTCTACAACCGACCTCACCTGGGGACAACCAACCCTGCCATCCCTCCTCCCTTCAGTCATGCCATAGGTGCTGATATTTGGCTCTCTTTATTTCGGATGACTCCTCACATCCCCCTTTCCATGGGACTGTGAGTTCTATGAGGACAACCTTCTATGCCGCTTCAGGCCACATTACCACATCTGGCCTTAGGGTCATCTGGACAACCGAAGGAAATTACAGTCTTCCCCGCAGAAAAAGGTGGGGAACGGTTCCAATTGTCATAGATCTCCCCATGTGATCTTTTTCTTCCTTAGGTACCATTTGGGCCATGCTACCTGGGACACCGGCTGCACTGCTTTTACCCTCCGGCCTTCCTCTTCTAAGCTTTGTACACCCTCCTAGATCATGGCTCCTTGGTCCTTGGTTCCTGCCTTCGTCCATTGTTGGGAGTTGGAAGGCCTAAGGCCCTGTCTTTCTTTGCATGGTGTTCCGATGATGCCACAGATGAAGGTTGGGCTGCCCATATCTTATATACAGGCCTACTAATGTGAAACTTGGAGGGATTCCCAACCGTTTCTGGAGGTTCTTGTGATCTTCTTATTCATTCCTCCTACGCTTGTTATTGGAACATCATACAGGGTCATCAACCTCATGAATCTTGGCAGCAACCCATGCTGATACAGCCATGCCTTGAATTTCCCTGGGAGCCCTGATTTTTCAATCCCCTCAGAGTCCTATGTCTGCTTTTCTGTTTTGGTGACACTGTTCCATTCAGTAAGTGAATCATCAAACCACCTTTCAAGCCACCTAATTGGATTAATAATAACTTCTTCTTGCACCTGCAGCCCTTGTCAATTTACCTTTTCTGAACACCATTGCCCTGGATTTCTGGCCCAGGCCGCCATTTTGTCCAGAACTGTTAGCACCCACCTCACCTCCACATGGGTTGTGGTTGTTACTGTAAGATCGTCCATGTACCCTAGTATTAGGAGTTGTCGTTTGCAGATTTCATTTTTGGCCATATAATAGTGCATGTATTTTGCTTATTATTCAAATAATATTTTTTTTACCACTGAGAGTTGCTTAATTATGCACAATGTCTCTTTGATCCACATCTGCATCTAAATATGATCTCTGCTTGGAGTTGCTCATGCACAGTAGCCAAATGTGTCTATGTTTTGAGTGGAAACATATAGAAATGGCGTCATCATCATCAACTAAGCATACCAAACCTTCTTTGGTTTGGTATACAGTGAAAAAAAAGACTACCGTATTTTCCAGGCTATTAGGCACAGCTTTTTTGTGGTTTAGCCTGGGGGTGCGAATTATACTCCGGTGAGATTTATACGTGAAATTATAAACACCAGGTATTCCATTTAAAATGTTAATTTCACACTAAAAGCCTGTGTCGCTAATTTGAACCTTGATGTGTCGTGCTGAAAAATGTCGCCCCCGTGTGGAATGCCCAGCAGAATGCCCAACAGTAAAGCACAGAGAATTTGTACACTGTATACAAATCACTTTTGAGCAAGTTAAAAATATTTACTTTGGCGAAATGACAACTTTTCTTACCAAATGGAACACCAACATTCAGAAGATAAGGGATCTTCTATATGGTTTTTCCTTCTGAATCATGCATTTTAGGATGTTACGACTTATACTCCGGACCGATTTACATTTCGGAAAATTTCGTAATTGTAATGTTTGCAACCAGACCTTGCATATCATGGCGGTAGATCTGTGACGCACAAACATTTAAAGAGCACGTCAGACAGACTCGGTAAGATTCAGGTCATATTAGTGGTTTAATGATGTGATTGTCTATTTAATCCACGTGTGTTTCTCTTCAAAAAGGCTTGAGCGTTCTGCCAGACTGTGTTTTAAATTAAATGCATGCAGTCCTAAGTACAAAAACTTAAAAAGGTTAAAAACGACAACTGTAATTTGTTAAAACTTCCTAATTTCACACTGTTGCTAATTTTTAAGTTCTTTTGTTACAGATTTTGCAGCAGACCACTGAGTCAACTTCACAAAATGCACCCAATGTTTGCTTTATTTACTGTTCTACTGCTGCTAATGAGCCTGTTCATGGTTTACACTCTTTACAGTGATACAAATGTTCACTTGATTTTGATTTGTTATTTAAAATTCTGTCCCTAAATATGGACAGATGTTTATTCAAGGATTTATGTCTTTACTGACTGAGCACTGCTCCTAATTGGTTTCAGATTTGTATTTAATTTTTGCACAAATCCACTGTATGTTCATTAAAATATCTATCAGTATTTTATCTATTTTTCTTGTGTTTATTATCGTTTCCCACGTAACTTTATGCTATAATTAGGAAGAAATATATATTCAACCGATTATTCGACTAATCGTTTCAATATTTTGGTGACTCGTCGACTATTGAAATAGTCGTTAGTTGCAGCCCTAGTTTATATACGGGACATGTACTAAACGTACGGTATATGTTGGCCATGTATGCATATGCGTATGAATGGAAAAGGCAGGAATCTGCACAAACATTCCCGGTTGTCTCAGCTTCCCGAGGTATGTCCTGTGCAAACACAGTGCGCCCTGAGCTCAGCTCTTTGCCAAGGTTGTAAGGCTTTTTTTTTCTTTCTGTTTTAGTGGAATATCCTTGACAAATACAATCGGCTCCAGTGTTTGCACTACAGGTTGAAGAAACACTGCACACCCGCAAGTGGATTCGATGCCCGTTTACTAAGATACGACAAAACTGCAAAGTGGGTGGGCCAAGTCCATGTGATCTGTCAAAATACTTCTTTATCATGCCTGACATATTTACCAGGCTGATATAATTGCCTGGCCAAGGCTGAAATTGTATCAGAGGCCACACGAGCCCACAGAAGAACTGTGGGAATCTAAGTTCTGCTCCTTGTTAAGGGATAATAACTGAGCTCCATGATAGTTAACAAGTGCTGGTGAAGAGTTTGAGGATGTCTGCTATATGGAAGTTACAGTGCCTTGCAAAAGTATTGGCCCACCAATAACCTTTTAACTTAACTTATTGCCGTATTTCAGGTTTTAAACTTATAGATAAATATTGATATTTTATACGAAACTACATGTGTGGCACAATCGTGAAAAGAAACCAAATTTAGTCAACATTTTTTCTTCTGCTTAACGCTTTGCATTTAGCTCCACAAGTTCAATTTTGGTCTCACCTGACCAGAGCACCTTGTCCCACATGTTACTTGTGTCTACCATGTGGCTTCATGCAAACGCCAAACGGGCCTTGATATGGTATTCCATCAGAAAGGGCCTTTTTTCTTGCCACTCTTCAAAAAAGGGCAGATTTTTGCCGAGTATGACTAATAGTTGTTTTATGCACAGATTGGCCCATCTCAGCTCTGTATGCCTGCTGGTTTTCTGATGTCATCACACCGCTTGGTTGCTTCTCTGATTAGTTTTCTCCATGTTTGAGCAGAAAGTTTGTAGTTTTGCAGGGTTTTATGTTCTCACCATTATTATATCGCTCGCACAATGCTCTGGGAAATATGTAAATCTCATGAAATTAGTCATTTAGGTCAATATTGGATCATCCAGAAGTCATCAGGGAACATCTGGAGTCAGTTGGCTGAGCTGAGAAAACGGGGGGCCAATATCTAAAAGCACAGTTATGGAAAGAGAAAGGATTGTGACTGAGGTTGTTGGAAAAGAAAAACAGAAGTCAGAGGGTGGAGAAAATGACAAGAAAAGTAAGGGAAAAAAGTCATTTTTTGGTGTTGTCCAATTGCACTATATCATGGCCATGAGAAATGCAGATGAGATAAGTGTAGAAAGTGTAGAATGAAAAGTGTCATTGTGGAAATTATGACATTAAGGTAATGTAGGCGCATTTCCATGGTCTCTTTCTTGTCTTTTCAAGCTTTAGCAACTTAAGATCCTATTGCGAGGGTTGTTAACAGACAGGGTAGGGTAACTTGAGCTGATCTTTTTATAGTTTTCTTAATAACACACCAGACAGTAAAATGAAAAAAAAAATCCAACTAGCCTAAAGCAGCACTTACTGGCACAACCCACAAGAACCACGAAAGCGCACTGTATGTCTGTGTGTGAGTGTGCCAAGCTTTTGTGTGTTGCTGTATTTCCAGAAACGCATCTGTATCTGCATAGGTTGTGTGCAATTGCATCCCACACCACACTGATATCAATGCTGCGTATTGTGTATGCCATGGATACTTTTTCAGCATGCAAACTACTTAAAAATGACGAGGTCAAAATGATCCACCAGCCTCAAAGAATGGAAATTGTAATCAATAACATACAAGGTCATATAAATATTTTTCTTTTCAGCTTCAATTGGGAAATTAATCAACTGTGTAGGAGTGCTGCATTGTCTTAGATGTAATTGCTTAGCTAAGGAGCTCATATTATTGTGTACCGTGAAATTTGCCCTGGTAACAGGTGGTGTCATTTAACCTGGGAAAACAATAATCAGGGCTTTCATTTCTCCACAACAAACCGTTAAAGCCGCAGCAACATCCTTTCGGTCATATGTGCCACTGAATGGAAGACAGAAAACAATTTCAAATGTAACCATTTTATAATGTTTGCAATGGAGCTCCTTCTTGCATCAAATAAATAATACATTTGGAGGGATTTTTTCAGGTTTCCAGTACTGTTATTATTAGTAAAGTTGTACAGTATTTGGAACTTTTTTACTTGTGCCGGCCATCTCCACGCTTTTGTCATCATTGCATCCCCTGTCGTCCCATATAAGATGCGGGTACGTGCATTCTTAGACCCGCTCAAATAAACTCTTGTTTTGTTTTCATCTTTCTTGGAGTTTGGGTTGGGTTTGGGTTATTACTTTCACGTTTTTATGCTACACTAACAAACAGAAACAAAACATAAACCCGTAGGAACAAGTATGGCTTTACTCTTCAAAATTCCCCCTACTTTCTCCTACCTAATGTGTTCTGCCTCAAACATCTTTGCTAAAAGTAAAATAAAAACAGATAGGTGTGGTGGAGAATGAAGTACAAAGGGGCTTTAAAGTCATTTGGGCATTGTTAATAACTACTAAATAGAGAAAAGAGCTATACGGAGAGTTTGTTACTCTCTGCCGCCATCTTCTGACTCGTGTAGTCATTACAGCCTCAGTTAACTCATTCACGATGCACATGTAAGTACAGTGGAACCTCGGTTCTCGACCATAATCCCTTCCAGAACCCTGTTCGAAAACCGATTTGGTCGATCACGGAAAATCGTTTTTCCCATTAAAAGTAATGTAAAATCGTTTTAATCCGTTCCAACACCCTGAATGTTTAGCAAGAACTTAAACATGAAGCTAACCCAGGCTAATCGTACGTTTGCGTTAGCTAACATGAACATGTAAAAATAAAAAAAATCAGGTCGTTTACACGTCATTTAGCACCCGGGTCTCCACAACAAGTGGTGAGCAGTTAAAGGATAAAGAAAAGAATTATGAATAGGATTTCTTACCTTTGTGGTGCTCAGCAGAAGCCATGCTATATGTATAGCAAGATCAGAAACTCGCACACCTTCTTCATATTTTGCTATTATTTCTTTCTTAAATGCAATAGTTGTACGACCTACTCTTCTTTTTCCACCTGGAGCAACTTTGCTGCTTGCACCGAACTTCTTCCAAGGCATAATTAGGGGTTAAAACACTCCGTTTACCGATATTCAAAACGAAAGCAAAAAGAAGTGCGCGCTCACGTGACAACAGTTCTTCAGGAGGGGTGGGGGCAATCTACACCCGTACGCCGCTCAGCATCGCCCCTAGCGTACCAGCGTTCAAACTCCGATTTTTTGAACGAAAAGCGAAGCAAGAATTTCTCGAAATTTTTGGTCGAGAACCGATTTGTTCGAACTGAGAGGCGTTCGAAAACCGAGGTTCGACTGTACGTGAATTTCTTTGACACGCTCGAATAAACTTTTTTCATCTTTCTTGGGGTAATAAATCAACATTTTTTGAAAACTGCGGGGATGAGCATGACGTCACTCTCCAGCACTCCTTCCAGCTCCACTCCTTGAACGTATCCTGTCCTAAACAGCTTTGCTGAAAGTAAGATAAAAGCAGATAGGCGTTGTGGAAAGTAAAGCATAAGGGCTCTTTGAACCCAGTTAGCACATACAACATTCTACATCCCATTTTTTAAAAATACCTGAAACGGCGCATCCAACCTTTAAGCAAGAACCATATACAGTAATCCCTCGGTTATCGCGGTTAATGGGGACCAAAACCACCAGTAGTGACGCCCCTTCAAAAATGCTTAAAAAAAGTTTCTTTTAATTATTTTATTTTATTATTATTATTTTTTAGATCCGCGAAGCTCTGAACCGGCGAACGTGGAACCGCAAAGTAGCGAGGTCCCACTGTATTATATGCCATTTTCATCCAAACAAAACTAGGGCATTTTTCTATAGTACCAAAGCTGAATATGTACCATTTGTATACCTGAAGGAGAAACCGCTTACAGTGTCATAAGCAGCAACGCATGTTTGTGTCGCAGTGGTGAAAAGCTAGTGAAACTGAGAGATCGTCATGTTTTATTAAGCCCGATTATACCGCCTAATCTGTGGTTCGAGTTACACAGTGCTTTTGTGGTAATTAGAGATCATGTCATTTGCCTGGCCTTGCTGAAAAACTGCACTCCACCCTAATCCCCCTTTCTCCGCCTTTCTCTCTGCACCCCCATTCTCCCCCTTGGTTGTTCTGTTACTCGCACGAGGTATTTTGCAGGCTTCTTGTTAACAAAGCACATCCATGCCCGTACAGAGGTAGATGCTCATGCAACGATTATTCGACGTTGTCGACAAATCGATAATAGAAGTAGAAAAAAATTAACTCCATTATTTGCTACTGTCGCCAAATACAATTATTTCAACACAGTGAGGCATCCCTACGTGAAACTAATCTCAACAGAGAGTTGCTTATGGGCAATAGCGTCTTTGGCTCACGCGGTAACATAAACATACAGAAATGGCGGAGTCAACATCAGGCACGTGTACAAAAAGTTCAACAGATTGGGAGCATTTTAAACGTACAGCGAATCAAAAGACTACTTGCAAAGTTTGCAAAACAAAAGCTGCGTATCATGGCAGTACCTCTTCGATGCATAAATATTTAAAGAGACAAAGTGGGGTTCAAGCCAATACGGTTTTGATGACGTGATTTTTACATTTTATACGTGTATATTACGCTACAAAAGAGAACTTGTGTGTTATGACAGACTGTGCCTAACAAACTTATTAGAAATTAAATGCATGCAGTCCAAAGAACAATTGTCAGTTGATAACACGTTAAAAACGACAAAAGTCAGTTGTTTATAGTGTTTGATTTCAAACTATTGTGAATCGGTAAGTACTTCTGTTACAAACTTTGCAGTTGACCCCTGAATGTAATTCACAAGATGCTCATAATATTTGTTTTACTGCTGCTAGCAAGGCTGTTCTGGTATTTCAGGATAACAAATGGTTACTTGATTTTAATTCATTATTTATTTGCCTATCACTAAAAAACTGAAATAATTTTTATTAATGGATTTATGTCGCTAGTGACAGAGCACTGTGAGTAATTGGTCTTAAGTGAGCATTTTTATTGAATTTTTATATGCTGTATGTTAATTCAAAGATGTATTTTCCTCATTTACCTTCTGTTTATTTATAGTTTTCACATAATTGAATTAACCTCATGCTGAGTTTAGGAGAGAAAAAATAATTATTATCCGATTATTCAACTAATCATTTTGAAAGTCGGTGACTAGTGGACTAATAAAATAGTCGTCAGTTGCAGCCCGACGAGAAAGAGAGAAGCCATTTGAAATAAAATTCAGGCCATACTTGCCCAAGACACACCACAGGAAACGATGCCCCTTCCACCCTAGTCGTTAAGGGAAACCCCCCTCACAAAATATTTTTGACCTGCTCAGAATTCTATTAGAGGAAATGAATATTTGAGGCCACTGTGCTTTTGTGGAACTTGTTAGATGGACGACTTAAGCCCGTGTGGCAAGCGCTCCAAGTCTAGTATGAGCTAAACACTGGCACTTGATACAGAGCACATGTAGCTTTGGAATCTATGAAGCTGAGCAAGGTCATTTTTATTATGATTTTTAAATGCGGTCCATCATTTTTAACCCACATAAAAACCCAGGCACTGCATGTTTTCCCCAAATGGAAAACATAATCAACGTTTGTCTTGCCCAGCGTTTGCCAAGGGAATAAAATGGTAACAAAAGAAAATAAAAAGAAAACTGAAAGAAAGTATGATATCAAAGGGAATTAAAGAAAAAAGAAATAAGAAAAAGAAAAAATTCAAAAACATGTAAAAAAAGAAGAAAATTAAAGACAACAGGGAAGCAACAGAGGAAAAAAACGAGAAAAAAGGGAAAACAGAAAGAAAGTAAAAAGACCGGTTTTTGGGTACCCTTAAACGCAAGATGTCGGAACAATATGTCAGGCCCCTCTAGATCAGACTTTTGAAATATAAGAAAAAATGAAACGTTCTCGATGTTCCTACTGCACCACACTAAGTTTTATTAACCTCCTCGATTCCTCTATAGCCACGAGATGAGATCTCGTAAATTATTATTCTAACACAAGGGAGGAGCGTGTGCTGTATCATGAATATTATACGGCTGTCACATAAGTAACTGTCTCGCACATAAGACCTTTTAGAGCATTTGCATATAATTGTATTAAAATGCAAATGATTCTTCTATAGATTTGTCTTGTGATTATTGCCTCTGCGGCATTCAAGAGTATTGATGGAAAAATCATATGTTAGTGAAAATTTTGTTAAAAATAACATAACTAAACCACAGATACATTTGCGCATCTGCAAAAAAACATGATTCAAACCAGAAAATTGAAGAGTTAGCTTTTAATCTCTTTAAAATGTAATTCATTTGGCCATAAAAAAAGGTGTTCGAGCCCTGCTTTTTAGGACTGAACATTAAAAATACATCATTATAATCATACTTTACACTTAGGTGCACAATTATGTGTTACTTTAATGTAACTGTATTGTTGGGAGAGTATTGTGCTCCTATTTTACGCTATTAACTCCCATCGATGCCCCTCACCCCGTTCAAATCTACACATCTTTTTGGACCAGTGCATGAGGTGCAATGTCTGCACGAGGAAGCTCAAAGGAAAATGATAATCCCATGTTGCCCAATTAGAGTGGTAAATTTTGAACCTTACAGTACCCTCCCTGCACACACAAACACATGCACAGTCATGTACACGCACACACTCGCAAGCATATAGCTTCAAGGCATTTCATTTCCTTTCCTACTATGACAACATCACAATATAATAGGACACGATGTCACGTGACACCGAGAACATGGAACAATGAAATCACTCCTCTGTGTCTCTGTCTTGAAGGGCAAAGCTGGTATTAAATGAATAAACTAGAACAGGTTCAAATATCTCCCAAAAATGTGCTTTGTGCCCTTGAACGGAGTTGATAAGTTAGTTTGTGTATTTATCTTTGTCGGGATTTGTTTGATTGCATACTTTGGGCTTTATTTGTCCATGTTTGCTTACGGTCAATCCTGATAAGACTGGAGCTTTCGAATATGCTGATTTCATTTAAAAATGATTCAGTTTTTATTTGAACATGACTGTCGGGCATAAATTTAATGTGGCGGCAAATAGCATTTCCAGATGTCATTGGAAATCAGCGACTTTTTTGTTGGATGCGTGCAAATAGTTTATTGTGTGTTTTTGTTTGCTAATGATTGATGTTGGGGTTTTGTTGTTGTTTGCCTCATAAAAGACTCACACAAAAGAATTTCTAAACTAGAGGTTGGTCGCACGTTTACCCAAATAACCTCCCTTTAAAGCTGTCTGCTTAACTCCTGACCTTGCAGGAAACTTTATATCTCATCTGATTGTACATTGAGTGTTTTTATACAGCACCTTGAGTTGCATTTCAGTGTCTGAAAAGTGCTATACAGTATACAAATATTTGAATCAAAATGACCTCGTCTATTAAAATACGTTCTCAAAGCGCCTTTTGCCGGACCAAATTGCTCCTACAATTTTGTCATCAGGTCAAGAGAAAATGCAATACACTAACTTATTTGCATTGATTTAACATGCTGAGTGCTGCATAAATCGCGTGACACAACAAATCGATAATGAAGTTGGCTGCCAACACTTTTAGTGGGGCTCCCAAGGATGCTTGAAAAGTCTTAAAATGCATTGAATTAATTATTCTGAAAATAAGGCTTTAAATGTCTTAAATCCAATTTTCGAAAGTCTTAAAAATGTGAACACATTACTAAGATGATATATTTGTTTGGACAAAACAGATTGAGTAACATCTATCATTTGTCCTTTTTAATAATTCACCGATTTACTTTTGTGGCAACCTCGCGTGATCACAGTAACGGAACAATCAAAACAGTGATGTGGTTTCAGTCTGGCCTTTGAGAGCAGCCGCATGTCGCTGTTTTACCCACAACACCCATAGTAACCAAGGACAGAAACGTTTACTTTGGACCATGGAAAAGTGTACATTTAATGAGAAGTGACTGTGCGCCGAACATTTTTCGCCATGGCTAAAAGGTGTGCTAGGTAATGTGCATGAGGCACGATGAATTGTGCGCCAGAAATATTTGTGTTTTTTGCCGACTAGGTCTTAAATTTGAGTTTAAAAAGTCTTAATAAGTCTTTAATTTAAATTCTCTTGGAAGAACCCTGTTCAATAATTCCTTTTAATTGATTTTAATATTTTTTTAGCGAATCTCTGGGTCAGCCGTAATCTTTTCATTATATTTTTATCACTTTTGTCTGGCGGGCTGGATTAAAAAGCTTGCCGGGTTATATGTGGTTCAGAGTTTGCCCGTCCTTGCTTCAAATGGTCATGCTAATACACTCCTTCGGAACTCTTTTCTGAAAGTTGGCCCACTTTTTGACCTTTTGTTGGTATGGCAGCACTAACGTCAAACAATGAAGGAAATGTGTCAATCAAATCAGCAAGTCAAAGAGTGAGAGACAAGCAGACACTGCCTGAATTCTTGTTCTTATAAACTGCTCTTCTGCCAGCATATAATGTTTTGTTTTTAGTATTTAAAGGGTGGCGACAACTTTGATTAAGCCATAAAGTGCAAACGGCAAGTGGCTTTCGACCCGCCTGCAACAACTGTTTTTTTTAGAAACCAAACTATATCGTCATCACCTAATCAAATCATTATTACGTCAGCCCCTAAAGCATGTAGAAACATAATTCCCAAAACATTTCATTCTTTACATCTGTGGCGTGCACAAAAACACATGCTTATTATCTTAAATCCAGCATATGTGTTTTTTTTTAAATGTCAGCAAACCCAACAGAGAATTTCAAAGAAATAAACATAATGATGTGTGAATAATATGGTTATTTTACATATTTTGGTTCATATTTTTCATATTGTAATTATATTTATGAAATCTGGTTATGTTTGCAGTCATTTATGATATAATGTTCCTCTTTCCTGTCAGAGAGTCAATAGTGGTTTCAAATGATTTTTCAGTAAAAATGGGATAGAATACAGCAAATGAAGAAAGTACAGGAGTTTTACAGATCTGAGACGCATTTAAACCGTTTCCACGTCAGGAATTCAATTCAGTGGTTAACATTTTTCCGCCAAGCAGTTATTTTATTTATGTTATACCTTCAACATGTTCGTTAGTTGAATTTATGTCTTAACAAAAACAAAACACAGCCTTCCACATTTTCTTAACCAAGGCTATCACCATCCTCAACAAGCACACGAGACTGTGAAAAATATAAATCTTCTCTATTTGTAGAAAAATATGTGTTCATGTCATACATATCGACTTGTTTTGGGAATTTTGTTACCGCTAAATGTGTTATTGCACTATTTTTCATCGCACTATTTTTACAATGCACCATTGTTACATGCAACATAGGCCAGTCTCCAAGAACTTCCTTGTAAATATGTAAATATGACATTCTTTTCATCTTTTTTTCCCTCTTTGAAGTCTTCATTATGTGTTTATCCTGGCATTCTTGGTCTAATCTCGTAATAAACCATTTTCACTAAGTTGCTATAAATGACAATAAACAAAATTCTAATTCAGGTCTTTAAATTTCCCAATGGATCCTTGAAAAAAAAATCATCATTCATGCAAATCACATTCAGATAGAAATGTACAAAAATGGGATTAGACTATAACCTTATGCCGTGTTTATTCTGAGGCATTTGATTGGCAGAGAGAAAAGTGCCAATTTCTTCCCATCCTTTATGGGTTGAAGGTACAAATTTTCCATTCCATATGATTTAAAGTGCATTTTTTTCAAGTTTTGTATGGGTGATTAGAAGCCTTCAAAATGCTTGAATTTTAATGCTGTGTTGTCAACAATTACCAAGTCTTTCAAATTGGGTGAAGTGCTTGTAAATGCCTGAAATTGTTGCCATGTTTCTCAAAAATGGCACTTACACTCCTCTTGCTTTCTCATTGTATTTCTTTCTTCGGGATTAATGGCGGATGGCATTAGTTTTACTGGCATTGACCCATGAAGTGTCTAGAGGACCGGTGTATGCCTCACCAAAACATGGCATTATAAAACGTGTACTAGTATAAGGATTATGTATCAATTACGTACATTTTTATGGGCCATGCGTTATGGTAGTGTTTCCCAGTAGTATATTGTAATGGGAAGAACTTTCTGCTAGTGAAAATGTAGGCTACATATTGCCAACATTTTACCCAACACCTTTATGAGGAGATATTTGTCAAAAAATAACACGGATTATTCAGAATTACCGTATTTTCCGCACTATAAGGCGCACCTAAAAGCCTTTATTTTTTTCAAAAGCTGACCATGCACCTTATAATACAGTGCGCCTTATTTATGGATCAATTTTAAAATTGCAAAGTTTTCCAACTAACTTGCAGCCGCCGACTCGATTTTCCCCCGATCGCCAAGTAGTACGCGGTGTATGCTGGGATTTATTTACCGGTGTTTCATTGGCTAACCAATGTGTCAATCATCATTTGAATCAATCACTATTGGCTAAAGTTATTCCGAGGTCAAGGGGCGGATCCTTTTTATCATTTACAGGCTGGCATTGGCTTAAACGGCAACACAAAGCCTGCAATTTGTCCAAAACAACGGTGTATGCTGGGATTTATTTACCGGCGTTTCATTGGCTGACCAATGTGTCAATCATCATTTGAATTGATCACTATTGGCTAAAGTTATTCGGAGGTCAAGGGGCGGATCCTTTTTATCATTTACAGGCTGGCATTGGCTTAAACGGCAACACAAAGCCTGCAATTGGCCAAAACAACGGTGTATGCTGGGATTTATTTGCCGGCGTTTCATTTGCTAACCAATATGTCAATCATCATTTGAACCGATCACTATTGGCTAAAGTTATTCGGAGGTCAAGAGGCGGATCCTTTTTATCATTTACAGGCTGGCATTGGCTTAAACGGCAACACAAAGCCTGCAATTGGCCAAAAAAGATGAATGTTTATGGCACGTCGCTGACGGCATAGAGAAAGCATTTTTTTCTATTCTGTATTTGAAATTATTTTATTCTCCTGGATTTACTACCCTCACGGATATAAGAGGACATTGGCTGCACATTATTATGAACACAACGACTTTGGTGAGCTACTTCGGGTTTTATATTGTCCCTGTATCTTGTTTCAGACTGAACTCGATGTTTCTGTGTTAAGCGGTGCAGATAATGGATGGAATGGAGTGTCTATTTTTAAATTAAACTCAATTCCAAGTGTTTATTGTCATATGCACAGTAAAGTTGCGAGCGAAAAAGAAAATAGAAACTCAGGAATGGTTGGCATTTCTTGAATCCCAAGACTTGAACCTTCCGAATGATGGAACGATGCATTTGAGTGACATCGTATGGACACCGCATCCGCACGTGTTCTCGACACGTATTTGCGTCTTTGCAAGCTTTGGGAATGTTAAGGGGGTAATAAGTTGGACTTAACTATCTGACTGTTTTGTCCACGTTCCCATTATAATCCGGTGCGTCTTATCTATGTCAAAAATTGGACCAAAAACTATTTTTTCGGGGTGCGCCCTATTACCCGGTGCGCCTTATAGTGCGGAAAATACGGTACTCAAGATTTAATGTCCTGATAAATACACACACAAGCTTAAAAATCATATTTGTGGATTTGCAAAATACACGAGTCAAATTGTATTTCTTCTTTTAATGATAGTTACGACATTGAAAAATTGGCTTTTAAAGTCCTTAAAAGTGCTCGAATTTGGCCATTAAAAAGGTGTACGATCCCTGTTTTTACAATCCTTTAGTTTGCTCCACAAGCACGCAGTAAAAAGATCTCTTCAAACATTTGCTCTTTCACCTTAGATCCATGCTTATGTCTTCACATTTCTTCGCATTGTAACCGTATGCTCCTCCATAGCACAATTTCCAGATGAGCCTGTAATTAAGTCATTTCGGAGCCTTGAGAAGCACTCTGTCGCGCACTGAACTGAGACCAATCTGCCACTAATTCTCTCTAGTTTTAATTTCTAATGGAATTAGGGCCGGAGGGAACGTAGCTTAATGAGATGCACTTATGGCGAATGCGTGCTCTCTTTTATCTGTTTACTGTAACTGATTTGGCCCCAGTGGATAAGAGAACGAGTGAGTTGAGCAAGATGTTCCATATTGATGTTTTAAACGTGTTTGAATTTATAGCACATAGCGCGGTGAGTAAGCAAGCACCTCTCTAAACTGTTAATTTACAGACTGCGAATGATAAATGCAACATCAAATGGCTCATTTATGAGTGTATTGCGGGAGCAAATTTGGGTTAAGATTAAATGGCGGAACCGGCTCCGCTACAAATTTGTGGGACAATGGGGATCCTTTCCAAAGACTTTTTGGCCTTGGCGTCAGATATAGTGCTTAGTTAGCGCGGTTGGAGGCTGGAACTGTGAAGGCTGTTTACATAGCCTTGGGAGTGTTTGTGTCTTGATTTAGAGTCCAGACATTTCAACATCCAAATAAATCGCCTTGGACTTGTAAACAGACAAGTAAACCACTAAAGGAGGAGAGGTTCCAGCTGTGTTTGAATTTTATTTGGCATTGTTAAGGTAGATGTCAAAAGTCAGAATGTGCGTTCATACACAGTGAAAAATTTGGACGTGGTTCATTTATTTTGAGTCTTTTGAAGCTTACCTGGGCTGTTCTTAAAGGCAGAGTGTGTTATTTGGTGCTTTCTTGTGGTAAAAAAAAACTAAATTCATCAAAGAAGAAAAACAAACAACAGAATTTTGTCATGTTTCTATACAAAAGGCGCACCAAACTAGAAGGTGCTATCAAATTGAGAATACACAAAAGCTACTTGTTTATTCGTGTCTGTTTATACACTTACGGTATATGTGTAATAATTGATCGATCATTAAGTTGTTTTTGATTAGAATTACCCAATATTTTTTGCTACATGAACTGAACCCAGGTAGTGGTGGTGAGGGCACCAACATATTAACACCAGACCACCAGTGGTTCAGATGATACACGAAAAAAGCGTTAGAGCTTATCTCATAATCCCACTATTTTATTCATGATGCCAGAAACACTTATTTGCCTAGTACATTTTGCTATGCATTCTGATAAGTTAAACAGTCTCTCCACTTCTTAACTTGTGTGTCAATATAGTACGTAAAAGAGATTGTATAGTATTTTGTCGAAAGAGTGTTTTTTGTTGGTGTCTGGCAACGTTGTTCTCAGCGCCTAAACCTTGTTGCATAGAATGTATTGCGATTTAGGTCGATGATGATTGTTTATTGATACATGAGTACTCAAATACTGTAGTATACTGTAAAACCTTATGTAGTGACGTATTCTTATTAATACTGTATGCATCTGCAATCATAGCCACCGTATTCTGTGGTTAATAAAGTGCCCTGGGTTACAAGTCCTTCTTTTAAATATCTGGACAATTTGGGGTTTTTAGGTACGCCTTATAGTCTGGAAAAAACAGTACATTGGAGAAGTTTTGCACACTATTTTCCTCTCTTGGATGTTAAGTTAATGACGCATACACATGAGCACACAGCGCAAAGTGATTTACAAGCAACAAATGTATAAAACAAAAATCAGCCCAAAGACAAATGACTTTATGAATATTTCAAACACTTTAATGACTTCACTGTAATTTTTCTACCTTATCGCTTCTGAGTGCAGTTTGCTTTTGCGACTGGCTCAAGGCCCTTCCTCTTATTGTTTCAATATGTCAGAGCATTGTTTGAATGAGGTCACCCATTACCGATCTGGCCCCAGGCCAGTTTGACTTCAGCTGATTTAATTGAATCTCCAACATGAGTCAAACTCAAACAAGCAGAGACTGCCTTGCTATGACAGTCTCATTACTCCACATTAAGAACTCATTTCACAATGCATTGTGACTTCAGCTATGACAAATGGTGAAAATAGATGAAATCAAATAAGTGAGCACATTTTGCCAGACTTTTCTTGGAATTTGCAAGATGAAAATCCTCAAGTGCTACTATAGGCAAATTATCAAAAAACTAAAAGGTCTGCCTTTTTTTTAACTCATTCAATGCAATAACATATAATTACGTTTGAGAGTCAAAATGTAAGTTTTGTTTTGTATAAAGGGTTTGGCGCACCTCATCAGTTAGTATCACGCCTCTGGGAATGATTTCAATATGATAAATCTCCTTGAAATGGCTCGGGTGGCTTCGATCAGATTATTGTTCACACATCAAGGAAACCCCCACTTCATAGTTTACTTCCTTATCCAGCAATTGAAGTGTGTAGGCGCTAGTGGGCACCCATATGGCGAGTAAGCTTTGTGAAGCAGTGTTGTGAGATAAGCAAATATATGGATAAGTACAGACAATAAGCTCTTTTTTTTTTCTTTTCTAAAAAAGATGACAAAATCCCTTGAGCATCGTTGGTGCAGAAAGGGATGAGGTTTCGTGTACGTCCGCAGGAACGCAAATGCCATTGTGACTGAAATCGTGAAAACATCAGGCGTTGAAAGGTTCTAGCAAATTTCACACATCGCTCATGCATCTGTCCAGTGTTCTTGCAATTTTTAAAATTTTGCTAGACAAGTGCCCGTGTGTTTATGGAAAGCATGGTTTAACGATTGGAGATTTCACAAATGCAAATTGGAAAAAAAGCACCAAAGTGAAAGTTCTGCTTGAAAAGTTTTCTGTGAAACGAGTATTTAAAAAAATGTTGCAATGTTCAACTGTTGTTTATTAAATGATGGTAAAAGCTACTTTTTTTCTTATGCAAGATTAGGGCGGAAGCGTTCTTTTGATATGTCCTACGTCTTTATAGCTGCAGAACTAAATCTTAGGCCTTTAAAAATGAGTCAAAATGGCAAACATTGGCAGGCTCTTCCCATTTGAGAAAAACATCTGGCATTGAATGAGTTAATATAAACAAATCTAAATGGCTTCTGGGTTAAGTGTTCCCATGTTTGCCATTTACAGTAATGGAATCACAGCCAATGCCATTTCCCCTCTAAAATTTGTCAAAGCATTCCGAATTCAACCTGCCTTGTCACTCAAGTTGAAAACAGTGGTGAAAGAATATGTGAATGGAACCTTTCAGTTCACATTTTCACTGTGAGAAATAATGACGCCTTAATCACGTCTGCCACACGACAAACAAAGAGGCCTTTCTTGTCACATACAAGATGTAATATCAGGCTCTAAAATGGCATACATTATGCATATAACATTCATAGCATCCCGAGAAATATTTCAACATTACATCAGCTCTAACCTCAACATAATTTCCCAATTAAGCGTGCATTCTTTGCGATCTACTTGAAACTTTGCCATATCCTACAGAAGGGGGAAAAAGGAAAAAAAATCTACAGGAGGAACAGTGTGCCAGTGCTTTCACCCCCCCTACAATGGAGAAGGAAATGTTGAGACTGCAAGGGCTGCTCAGTAGAGATATGGCAGTGTTTGCTTAGGGCTAGGTATCGGGCACAATAACAAACATGGCTGCCCTTAATGAGCCTGTTTGCCTGCCAAAGGTAAATACAGCTGTTGTCTTCAGACACAAAAGGTACAACAAACCTCAGTGACCATAGTAACACCGCTGTGTGTACTCTAAAGGGAAATGATTAAGTCCGCCTTATGAAATAACAGTAAGTTATATTTAAATTCTCTATAGTTTCTGTTGTTATCTAGAAACATGGTCGGCAACCATCTGGCCGCCGACCCACCAATGTCTTATTTTTTGCTCATTCCATTTATTTGTGTATACAGTTCATGCTTTTTTTTTTACCCCAAAAATAATTCAATGTTTGCGTGCGCTGGTGAAAACGTTTTGTGGTAGTATATTCTCGTAAATCAGCACTGATTGATCAATGGGTACGTATCGCTGATGTTGTTATTATTATACTAGACCGACCCAAGTGAAGGGGAAGCAGGAGCTAAGGCGGGGGTGCCCAAAATAAGGATCATATTCAATAAAAGAAATAAAAACAGGAACAAAGTAGCAAACGAACAAAGGGGCACAAAACAAATGTCCAAACAAAAATTAAATCAGACAAAGTCCTAACCAGAAACAAAGACTGAAACAGGAAATGGAATATTCAAGGAACAAATTGACAATAAAACAAGTGGGTGCAAAACAATAAACAACATGTTCAAACCAGAAGCAGGAAACAAAAAAACAAATCTGATGTAGCAAAAACTCCTAACATAATGTCAAAACGAGAAACCGGAAACAAAGACCAAATCAGAGGTAGCAATAACAGTGGAAATTAAAACGACCTGACGATGTGTGCTGTGCAAAATTTCATTGTAAAGGCTCAGATAACTAAGGACAAGTGTGTGGCAATATTCCGGAATATATGCAAGTTTAAACCTTTGAAAGCGATGATACATTCAGTTGAAAGTGGTAAGTACTTCAGATTTTCAATTGTATTTAATCTTGTTTGACTTTTTCACTGGGGCAGCACGGTGTCGCAGTGGTAAGCGCGTGTGTGGCACAGTTCTGAGGTCGAGAGATCAAACCTCGTGTGTGGAGTTTGCATGTTCTCCCCGTGCTTGTGTGGGTTTCCTCCGGGCACTCCGGTTTCCTTCCACATTCCAAAAACATGCATGTCAGGTTAATTGGCCTGTCCAAATTGTCCGTAGGTGTGTATGAGCGAACGAATTGTCTGTTCCTGTGTGCCCTGCGACTGGCTGGCAACCAGTTCAGGGTGTCCCCTGCCAATTGCCCGAAGACAGCTGAGATGGGCTCCAGCATCCCCGCGACCCTACTGAGGATAAGCGGTGCAGATAATGGATGGATGGTCTTTTTCACTGCTTCAAAATACTGTTTTCTGACGAAGCTTTTGGGCCTGTTTATTTTTCTGTGGTAGCGTTTTAGCATGCTTGTTTGCACGCTTGTTTGTGTGTGTAAGCATGTTTGTTGACTACGGAAATCACGCAGTGTATGTAACCTATGCATGCCATCCCCTGTTTTATATCACCAAAATCAGTCTTGCAAAAGTTTTGCGTTTCAGTGTTACATGTTTCACTTCATTGTCAAAAAAAACAAAATTGCGGTCAGATCAGCTCATAGTAGGACGTCTCCACAGGGTTGGACATTTCGTCAGAACACCAAAACTGGTGGTCAGACTATCCATGTGTTCGCCTGTGACACTTGCTCTAAATAGCCCATTGGTGTGAATGTCAATGTAAATCAGTGTTTGTCTTAAAGTTCTGGCTCAACTGCAACCAAAATTGGGAAACAAGTACCACATGAACCGGGCAAGTTGATCTTTGTGTCTTTTTTCCTCGCTAAGTAAAGTTATAAAAAACTAAAGAAATTAATTTAGCACCTCCTGCAGAATACACTGTACGTGTAAAAACAAACAGTGCACATTCCATTGATTATTACTGTGCAAGGAATATATTTGTACTGTACAAAGTCCCATTACTTTGGGCGCATGAAATAGAAAACAATGTTAAAAAACTTTGCATTCACTGTTTGATAAAGAGGACCACTCATCATTCAACTGTTTGAAGAGGCCTCACCTCCTTTGCCTTTTAGCATCTGTCCTTTGAGAGCGCCATAATCGCACTAAAAACCTCTCCTCGTAAAAGTGTCTCCTCTTAAGATCACTAATGCACATGGATTTAGGCAAAGTGGTGGCCACAGTGAGAAAATTAGTACGTTTCTAGCTGCACTTGTCCGACTCAATCCGTGCATACTGCGAGCTGCGTGCTACGCTAATTCTAGACAACTCTAGCAGGAAGGTTGAGATGCATTAACCGTGAGAGATAGATTGCAAGAAAGTGTGCTTGCTAAATGTCCACATGTCAAGTGCTTGAATGCAACCTCCATTGAAACAGAATTCCCCCGATTGGCCCCACCATCACTTTCCTGACTCTGTTAACAACTCTAGGAGCTATTGGCCATGCACACTTCACTATTGTTGTTCTTGTTTCGGATTGACAGTGCTACAATGGACTTGTTCTGTAAAGCGTAATGAATTATAAATCGCACCCCTAAATGTTTGTCTTTTATAGAATCTTTTTCATATATAAGGCACACCGGACTATGAGGCGCATGAAATTAAAAGACCAGTAAGAGGTACATAGAATAAATGCAGTTAAGTACCGTTTTTAAGCATTGATTAATCAGTCAAAATATATCGCTGATCACAATAGTAAATATTGAATGCAACGAGAACCGAAACAGTGTCAATGTGGGGAGTGGGCTAGACCTTACCCACAAAACTACTAGGAATACAGAAGATACATTCATTTTTAAACTTTGTTTCAATTTTTAAAACCTACCCATACTAATTTGGTAATTATCAGTTATGCAGATGACAAACGAAAAGGTTTTAGGTTTTATGTCATCATCACACTATTTTTGATGTTATTATTGAGCCGGCCTTTGATAATATTGTCAGACATTAAACCACTCTGTGGTACAAAAAGGTTTGGGGCCCACTGAAATACAGTATTGTATCGCCCACTTGGAAATTCTTTATGAAGGGCACAAGGTTTTGATATAATAAAGAGAAAGGCAGTGTGGGAAGTAACTTGGTCTTCCTGAAAGATAGAAGTAAATGCATAGCCTTGCGTATTCAACAGTGTTTGTCATTTACAATGCTTAGTTTAAGCGAAGAGAAAGTGAAACTTTACACCGATTTTTAATAACTTTCTGATTTATTATTTCTCCAAGATTTTATGTGGTACCTTGACTGATAATATTGTAATGATATGATTGTGGTCAGTGCTAAATATCGACAGATCAATAATTGCGCAAACATGATAATACACTGGTATTCTTTTCATATTTTTCCGCACACAAGTTATAAGACGCACACTCAAAGTTCTGGCCAATTCGGAGTTTTTTTGGATACGATTTATAGTCTGGTAATTGAGATACTGCAACACTCATGTATATTAGAGGTCGACTGATTATCTGGCTGCTGATTATCGGCACCAATATTTGAAAATTGCTCTCCATTTTTATGGCTCAATTATGGCTCAGATGGAGCCAAGCCTCTCTCGCCTTCTTTTCCCAGCCTCTGTCTTTGACGCTACCCACGGACGGTATTTTATTAGATATCGTCCAATATCTCAGATATCCGCTCTCATATTCAAGCAGTCCATTCCAGTTTCCTCCTCTTTTTTATGTAGTTTTTTTGTTGGCCACTCGAATTTGATTAAAAAAGACTAAAATTAAGGTCGATATAATAATTTAGAGGAACCAGAATCGTCTTAATTGTGGGTTGGCAAACTACTACGGCCTGTGATCCGGTTCACAGGCCCTAGATGAGGGTTAACTTTTAAAAACAACCTTTTTTTTTAAGATATTAAATTTTGTGCAATAATACACTTCTGAAACAATCGTATTGCATTGATTTTTTTCAAAGCAAGTGATCCAGTTTGGTGTTTGAAAAAGGATTAATTTACTTTGATTTTACTTTAATCAACATTTTTATTTATAAATAAATATATTTATTGTATATTTTGAGTGTTTCAAAACCAGTTGCATCAAATAATCCCATTGAAAACACATACGCAACGAAACTTAACTTGTGCATGTAAATGCAAACGTAAAAAAAAATGATTGGCTTATGTTATGCAGTTTCCTCATTTAATGCCGAGGTATCTGATTTGAGACGCTCTTTTGGCGTATACAAAATATTACATACATCAGTCGGCCCATATGCAAATTCCTTTCAAACTAATGCAGCCAGCCACTTAATTCCCTACCAAATTCAAACTGCACTGTGACTAATTTAAATTTAAAAAACAGTCACAAAAACACAACAAACAGCATAATTTATCATTTCTGCTGATATTGGATTGGATAGTACAGTTATCGAACAATATTGCGGACTGCAATCGCAGAATCATTCTGGAATTGAAAAAGCCTTCATTTTAATAAGTCTTTTTTTGAAACTGCAATGGCAGACTGTTTATTCAAGTAAAGATTTGGTCTACAGTAAAATATATCTCTGAAATAGCAAGGCGATGTCCAGTGACAGTTAAATAGGCATCGATTCCACTGGAATGACTTAATGCCACGTAAATAACTTTTTTTTTAAATATTCATTGATTCGTTGCCCAACCATTTACTGTCACAGGAGCTTTGTGAGCAGCGGGTAGTACATGAACAGTTTAGAATAATACTTCAAATGAATGCACACTTAAGAGTAGGACTAAATTAATAAAACAGGGTTCGTACAGGTGCTTGAAATCCTTGAATATGTTTGAGTTTTAATGTAGTGTTTTCACTGTTTGAAAAGTGCTTGATAATTGGGTTAAGTGCTTGTAAATGCTTGAAATAGTGGCTATGTTTCTTGACAGTCTGACTCCGACACGCGTGCTTGGCTGTTTTCCCTTTGTCATTGCATTTCTTCGTCCTTCGTGATCAACGCCAGCTGGGATTAGTTTGTATGCCGTTGTCATGTGAAGCGTCAGAGAGCACTGGTGGATCAGACCAAAATGTTTTAACAAATGATGGCTAAAAAAGAGAAAATAGAAAATATGGCCAAAATGTTGAAAAAATCCACAAGCTGAATGCTGCAAAGTATGCAAAAAAGGGACCCAACTCATCACAATATCATAGTCAGCTCGCTCATGTCATATGAAAGGTAATTCACAGCGATTAACTATAAACTTGCTACTTAACCATACATTTTTTGCTAATCATTTACAACATGCTACACCTAAACAAACAGGGTACTTTGAAACTAATAAAATGTGTATTAGTGCAAGGATTAGGTATCATCTATGCACATGTAATATGGGCCATGTAAAAAATTAAGTTAGTGTTTCTCATTGGTAAATTTCTTCTTATAATGGAGAAATTGGAAAATTGGCTTTGAAAGGTGCTTGAATTCGGTCATGAAAAGGTGTATAAACCCGGGTAAAAGGGATCTCATCTCATCTCATTAGCTACACCGCTTATCCTCAGTAGGGTCGCGGGGGTGCTGGAGCCCATCCCAGCAATCATCGGGCAGTGGGCAGGGGACACCCTGAATTGGTTGCCAGCCAATCGCAGGGCACATGGGGACAGACAACTCACTCGCTCATTCACACCTAGGGACAATTTGGACCGGCCAATTCACCTGAAATGCATGTTTTTGGAATGTGGGAGGAAACCGGAGTGCCCGGAGGAAACCCACGCAAGCACGGGGAGAACATACAAACTCCGCACAGGAAGTCTGGAGCTGGATTTGAACCCACGCAGGAGGTTCCCAAGACATGAACTGTGCCGCACATGCGCTAACCACTGCGCCGCCGTGCTGCCCGGTAAAAGGGATAAAATATAATTATTTCATACAAAAAAGTATGCAGCAAGTACAATAAATATTTTCCAAATGCATTCTATGAAAATTAACAAAAAGAAAATCAAGTAAACTTACATTACTTTCCTATTCCAGCCTGTGTGTTAAGTGGCCATTTCAACGTCTGACCGCTTGCTGCTACAATAGAAATAAGGCAAAAGTTAATGCAAGTGATCCCTTTGAAGTGACAATGTTTCCTCATATTGTTTTTGGGAGACTGCGACCATTATCAAACTTGTAGCGTCTGTTATCTTGTTTCCTTGCATGTTGGAGGAACTAAAGTACTACTGTATATTGAAATTGTGCTGTGTTCGCTGCTTCTTGTCTTTTAGGATGCTAAACTTGATACATGTTTTGGGTGAAAAGAGCACGAGTTAGAAATGATAATTAAATAGCTTGTGTTGGTTGTTGATTGAGGATAAAAAGCCAATTATCATAATAGGATATGGGACATAATGACAGAATTAAATGAGTGTGACGGGCTCACAATGGCATGCTCTGTCATCGCCTTAGACTAGCTCTCCTATTAGAATTAATCTGGGTTGATTAAGAATGCAAATGTGTCACTCGCTAACAGAGTTTACATGTTTTTATTGCAGTCAAATGATTAAATAACATGAAATATAAGTTGTAAGAATTGTGCAACTGGGGCTTTTCGTTATTAATGTTTACATATGTTTACTGACATCACCTTCTAGGCATTGCGACAACAAAATATGTATTTTCTCAGGGGCAGAAGATAGCATAATCAGATTAGTCCTTCTCTCTTTTCATTATAAACTGACGGTTCAGTTCATCGAACCAAAACGAACAGTTAAATTGTTACAACATGATGTGAATTAGCAAAGTCTTAGTAATACCTACCTACTTTAGCGATCTCGGACGAGGCTTTTTTTTTAACCTAATCATTTTATTGCATTATAATATTAATAATAATGAAAACAACTAGTCTCTAAATTGCAAAGTTGTGGTTTATGCAACTGACCACATTATGAAAGAGTCTATCTGGGTCACGTGGGTGTTAGGTAACTTTCCAACTGTATAAACATGCATTTAACATGACTGTAGAGCTTTAGAAACTCAGCCAGCAGATATCTTTTGCATGTTTGATCTGTCTTGTACTGTATAATGTCAGTCTGCTAATACAGGAAAAGTTTGACATTTTTCTTTTGTTACTTTTATAGACTTGAGTTTGAATTTGGGGCAGTTCGGGGTAGTTTTTGTTGACTGAAACCTTCAAAATCCTATTACCATGCAAACACAAAGTCAATGGTGATTTTTGTTGTAGTTTTTACTCGCATGCATCCTTGTTAAACGACATCTAAAGTCATATGTCTCAAATATTGACTGATGTTAAAACAACGATCTATGAACGTGCAGTGTAGGGGAAATCTGGGCGCCATGGCGATTGCTCTATTTTCCATGTCAAGTCAAGTCAAGTCATGTTTATTTGTATAGCCTTTAATCACAAAGAGTCTCAAAGGGCTGCACAGACCACATATTATTGCAAAACCACAGACTATTATTACACCATCTCCTGATCTAAAAACTACATGAGGGCAAGGGAAAACTCAAAAACCCCAGCATAAGGAAAATGAAGAAACCTTGAGAAGGGACCGCACATGAGGTAATCCCCCTTCCAGGATGACCATGCTGCAACAGATATTGTCAACATAAAATATAGGTTATTCATATGCTATAGAATAGTGTGTTTTAAGCCTAGATTTAAACAGTTCCACTGAGGTTGCAGATCGAATCTCAGGGGAAAGAGCATTCCACAGCACCGGGGCCCGAATGGAGAACGCTCTCGATGTGTCTTTTTTACATTTCTTGTCACCCACATGTTTTTGTCTTTGACAAACAAGTAAAAACTTGAAGACTGTAACCGCACAGCTCCAGTCAGACTGGCTGCCACATCGCTTAAAGTCTTTAGAAGCATTACAACTGCTTTTTGCTAGATTTTTTTTGAATGTGACTTTGAATTTAGCTGCACAAATATTCATACATGATGTGGTGTGAAAAATGTAATACAAAGTGTATTTGGTGTTTAGCGCTGAAGCAATCGTCAACAGTTTTAGGTGTGTTACTGAACAACAGCAATTAGTTACAGTTACTAGTTACTTTGTTTAAAAAACAATGGGGCAACCCCTTAAATTACTGACACCCACCAAAATAGTTGTTTTTGTCAAGGTCTCCTAATGTTTTTTAAAGTTTCATCGCAGTTGAAGACTTGCCTAGTAACATCGCCTTCAGCTGCAACAATGCTGTTAAAGTTTTCAACAAACCCCTCCGCTGCCATCTTGTCGGAGCTGGAAGCCGCAGCGTGCCTAATGGCCTGCGTGATCGCGTCTCCAGCGAGCTTTTTTTCTAGTATCCAAATCATAAGAAGCGTTTCCGTTTTTTCATCTAATGCTGTCCTGAAACAGTGATACCCATCGCTACTGTCGTAGACTTTATCGTCTCTTTTTGTCTTAAGACGGTGGAGATTTTCGACATGCATTGCCTGTATTCCTTCGCCAAATCTGCGACTTTACCCCCGCTCTCATATCCTAATGATATTTTGCTCTTTTTCGATCGTAAGTGGAGCCCTGGCTCTCTTTTTCTTTCTCCTTTTCGCCACACCCATGGCTGGAAAAATAAGCAATGCACAATGGCGAAAATGAACTGAGCCCTGGTGTTGGAGACCCCTGCTCTAGGTCATTTCTATCTTAAGGTATTATTTTTTTTTAATTAAAAGCAAATCAAATGCTCTCTTTGGCTGCCAGACGGCATTGTTGAGTTTGTATTGCGTGGTGAGTTGGTTTAGGAATAAAACTGTATTCTCTGAAATGTTAAAAAAAAAAACAGTTAACACATTCAATGCCAAACATGAAAATATTTGTCTCTGATGTTTCTGATTGAATGCATTCATCAAATCAAATTTCAAAACAAATGTACTTGTCAATCAAATTTAAGGCAAAAAAATTGAAATTGCCACTCGAAGTGCTGTATAAAAGCACTCAGCACACAAGACAATAAAATCACCCCTGACACACGCAGTAGTTAAAATGCCATAAAATCAAAATAAATGGTCATACAGATAAAGGATTATGGTAAAGCACAGACTAACCATGTAAGGCGAGGGACCTGGGGGAGGCTTATCCACAATGATGGGGATGGTAGCAGATGGCCTTGGGATTTTCAGCCATTGAACCATACCGTACCAGTGTGGTACCCCCAAGTGACGAAACAGTGCAAAAGGTAAATAGAAACAAAAGTTTTAGATTCCTTAAAAAAGATGGCAGGTGTTTTAAGGGGAGAAAAACGGTAGTCTAATACATAAAGCGTTAGTGTTGGTAGGTATGTAAATGTGTTGTGTTTAGAAATCCCTTGTCCTCTGTTATTCTGAGATCCAGGCTAGGTTACTAGTGTCGGCTAAATGCTAAGCATCATACTTAAAAATAATTTTAAAAATTTAAAGTTGATATTCTTTTACTGATCCGGCCCGTCTAAGAACAGGAAGATTGCATCTGGGACTAGGGCCAAACTGAGTTTGACATCCCTGTCCTAGAGCATGGACATTTCCCATCGTCAGGCCGAAAAATAATTCTGGTAATTTTGGTGAAAACATATCATTTCGTTTGTGAATTAAGAAAACAAATGTCTCATGATGTGTTGACAGTAGTACAGGATCAATTCTAACTCAGTGTCCGAATATCAGCTGGATATGTTTTAATGGAAAGTATGCTATTGATCTGTGTGCATTAGTGCTCCACAGCAACATAAGCAAAGAGTGGCAGAACAAAAGAGGCACTGTATGTCACACTGTAGGCAAGCGCCTGTTCAAGAGGACAGCGAGCTTCAAGCAGGCTTTTGGCATGTCATCGTTTATCGTTTCAAATCTCAATGTATATTTGTCTTTGGAGGGAAGAATTTTATCCACTTTAAAACATCTGGAAAAGATTTTAGCCGGTTAAGACTACAAAAGGCCAATCCGCTGTTTGCCCTGCAGTGTGGGCTTTTATTAAGTTCCCATATTCCATACATTTGAACACCTGTAATTCTATTAACATTCTACTTTGATCATATAGGTAGAAAAAGCATTTGTATTAGAGCTCGCACTAAGGTCACTATGTGTGTTGCCCAAAGAATATGGCCAATAATTGAAGTGACTGCAATTGATGTATTGTAGCTGTCTTTCCTCACCATCATCAGCCAATTTTTATTGGAAGGCTTTACTCAAAAAGTTACAAGGTATATACAGGTGCTTGAAATCCTTGAAAATGTTTGAATCTTAATGTTGTGTTTTCAAGGATTGGAAAGTGCTTGAATTCCGGGTGAAGCGCTATTGCATGCTTGGAATTTTTGCTGTGTTTCTTAACAATTTGCTTAAAAATTAGGTCGACACTGCTCTCTGGAGGCTTTGCTTTGCCATTTAATTTTTTTTTACTGTAATTAACGGCTGCTGGCATCAGTCTGTATGGCAATGTCCAATGAAGGATCAACCCCCCCAAGAAGACAGGTGCCTGCTACTCCTAATCGAAATGTGTATTAATTCAAGGATTACTTGTTGATTAATATTTATTATGGACCAGGCAAAAGAATTATGGTAGTGTAGTGTAGTTTCCAGTTGTGAATTGTAATGAGTAGAGTTCCTGCAACTAAAAATGTAAGCTAAATATTTCTCACTTTCCCCACACCTATATGGGGAGAGTTTTTTCTCTGAAACAAGTATATTCATTATCAACTCAGGATCTATACATAAATGCACACGAAATTTAAAAATCCCAAAAATAATTGGCAGAGTTATCTGTTGCTCTGCAAAATGCATAATTGGCGCAGATTGACTGAACAGGAAGAAGGGATTAAGCAGGGCATGATTGCCATCTATTGGGGCAGCAGTAGCTCAGGAGGTAGAGCGATCGTTTTAAGGGATCCCAGTTCGAATCCCGGCTTGTCCGTGTTACATGCCGAAGTGTCCTTGGGTAAGACACTGAACCCCCAATACCCCCAATAAGCAGGTTAGCGCCTTACATGGCTGCACAGATCACGGCCGCTATTGGGAAATGTGAAGCACTATGTAAAGCGCTTTGGGAAGTCATTGACTTGAAAAGCGCTATATAAATGCAGATCATTTCATTTCATATTCTTAAAGAGTGTAATTGCCCCTTCATTTTTTCTCCCCTTTATGTCGTGGACCATGGTTTTCCACATTTGTCTGAAAGATATCTCAGAAAGTCTTGACCAGATGCTTCATTCACATTATTATGTTTCAAGAATTTTAACGTTAGCTTGACAATGTAATGGAATTGGATTTTATAGTTGAGGGAGTTTAAAGGTCAGATACATTTTAATAGTCGCTCGGATATCGGTCATGCATGCAAAACAGCCGAACTACAGGTGATCTTGTAAATAGATTGTGTTTTTGAACGCATACATACATCCCATTTTGGTATTTGCAACTGAATCTTATTCATTTCCACCAGGTGCAAAACACAATTACAATATTGTTGTGTTCTTCCTAATTTTGCACATTTTAGTCAGCCAGGATAAAAGTGTCGTAAGGTTGGAACTAGTCACGCATTGGCATGTAAAATTTTTCAGTATCATATTGTAGTTTCAGGTCAAGTCACATTTATTTGTATATAATCAGAAAAAGAATCGTGGGATCAAACCTCCTGTGTGGAGTTTGCATGTTCTCCCATTCATGGTTCCCTCTAATTTTCCACAGGTTTGAGCGTTCACACAAAGTCGGTGAGCAAAGCTTTTCTTCTGGCATTTTTTCTGAATTTTTCCTGCTCTTTTTTTCTCTTTTTCTCTCGTTTTGTTTCTTTTTTTCCCAACTCTTCACTACTTTGTCATTTTGTTATTTTTTAAATTTTTTGTTCTATTGCCCCCGCCCCTTTCTTTAAGTCATTTTGTGCATAATTTTAGATAATATTTGGTCGTGTATGGATTAAAGAAGCAAAAACAACCCGAAGAGCCGTTTGGGACCCGAAAGAGCCGGTTCTTTTTAGTGAGCCGAGCTGAAGAAGCCGGTTGTCAAAAAAACTACTGACTTTCCTCTACTTCGACCTTGACTTCCAAATACAGCATTTAGAACACAACGTCAGGGGAACCCTTATATTTTTACCTTCATGCACTGTAACTTTGACTTAATTCGCTTCTTAATTAGCAATTTTGAGCCCTGACTTTTGTGAGCTGGCTAGATTTTCTTGTGCGCGGAAAAGCTCTGGACAGTGCGCAATTGCACACACACGCAGCTTAGAGGGAACATTGCTCCCCGTGCTTGCGTGGGTTTCCTCCGGGAACTCCGATTTCCCCCAACATTCCAAAAACATCCATGTCAGATTAATTGGCAGGTCCTAATTGTCCCTTGGTGTGAATGAGCAAGCGAATTGTCTGTCCCTATGTGCCCTGCGACTGGCTGGCAACCAATTCAGGGTGTGCCCTGCCCAATGTTCCCTCTAATTTTCCACGGGTCTGAGCGTTCACACAAAGTCGGTGAGCAACCCTTGAAACAACAGTGAGCAACCATAATCCCAAGTGTGGCCAGATAATTAATTATCAAACATGTCCAAAACTTGACATCACATTACATTTTGCTGAGTTTCCGGCAATGCAAAATTATTTTTCTCTTTTGAATGAATTGACTCATGTACTATATTGCAAAGGTTGTACGGCCTACAAACGTTGTTTGTTCTTACAATTCTTTCACAAGATATCCATTTCTTTTTATTTCCTGATATATTTTGTCCAATAATATTAACATTTTTGGGGGCTTATTTAGTCGGTTGTAAGATACAGAACTGTACTTAATCACTTTTTTAGTGGAAGTACAATGTTGGCAACAAGATTCACTTGATATAATTGGAAATTATTTGAATGCAACACAAACTTTTTCTTCTTTTTTTTGTGTTTTTTTCTACTTTTTTTAAAATTCCTTTAAATAAATCTCATTGTGTTTATTTTTTCTGAGCTGTTACTTTTTTCTTTTTTTTCTCTATTCACTTTTTTCCTACATTTCTTTCTTTTCTTTTTTTCTGGCTTTTTTCTAAATTTCTCTCTTCATTTTGTTTCTTTTTTTTCTCAGGTTTTCATTACTTTTTGATTTTGGTATTATTTTCTTTTTTGTTCTATTCCCCCCTTTCTTTAAATCATTTTGTGCATAATTTTACCTAATTATGCACAAAATATTTGGTCATGTTGGGATTAAAGAAGCAAAAACAACCTGAAAAGCCGTTTAGGGCCCGAAAGAGCTGGTTCCTTTCAGTGAGCCGAGGCGAAGAAGCCGGTTCTCGAGTAACTCTACTAACTTTACTAAACTTCGTTCTAATTCGACTCGACTTCAAAATACCACATTTAGGACACAACGTCAGGGGAACCCGTGTATTTTTACCTTCATGCACTGTAACTTTGACTTAAGTCGCTTCTTAATTAGTAATTTTGAGCCCTCATTTTTGTGCGTTGGCTAGATTTTGTTGTGCGCTGAGAATGTGCGAGCAGCGCGCAATTGCGCACGCGCGCAGCTTAGAGAGAACACTGCCCCTGCCCACTGCCTGAAGATAGCTGGGATGGGCTCCAGCACCCCCCGCGACCCTACTGAGGATAAGCGGTGCAGATAATGGATGGATGGATAGATAATCAGAAAAAGTCTCAAAGGGCTCCAACGAGCACCATTACAATATCCCCTGATATCAATAAAACCTCAGCCTGAGGAAAATCTTGAAAAAGGAGTCACACGTTCCCCTTTCAGGAAAGCCAGGCTGCAATGGATGTTGCAAGGAGATCAATACGCAATACCCAGTCAAAATCAATATTAAATGTACTGTATTTATGTGTATAACTCAAAGTTTGGGTGGGCATACTATTTGAGGTTTTACGGCGAACATTCAAAAAATATTGCTTTGCAGAATCGCAAAACATTATATGCTATGGGTATCGAACCTGGAACTGGCTGATGAGAGCGCCAAATCCTAACCACTAGACCAGTGTTTTTCAATCTTTTTTTAGCCAAAAAAAAAAAAAAAGTTGGTAAAGATCTCATCTCATCTCATTAGCCGTACCGCTTATCTCATTAGGGTCGCGGGGGGGGCTGGAGCCCATCCCAGCCATCTTCGGGCAGTGGGCAGGGGACACCCTGAACTGGTTGCCAGCCAATCGCAGGACACACGGGGACAGACAACTCATTTGCTCATTCACACCTAGGGACAATTTGGACCGGCCAATTCACCTGAAAATGCATGTTTTTGGAATGTGGGAGGAAACCGGAGTGCCCGAAGGAAACCCACGCAAGCGCGGGGAGAACATACAAACTCCGCACAGAAAGTCTGGAGCTGGATTTGAACCCACGACAGGTTCCCATGACATGAACTGTGCCGCACAAGCGCTAACCACTGCGCCGCCGTGCTGCCCCCGTTGGTAAAGATAAATGTTAGAAATCTTTTTAATTCAAACGAATAAAATTGTTTTAAGACTTTTCAAAATTGAAAACATTCCGATGCCTTATTCATAGAATTATAAATTCAATGCCTTTTTTTTACAAATGAAAAATAGCTTTCGCTAGACCGCACAGCCTCCTAGGTGGAATAATTTCCCACGGCCCAGTACGACAATTAACTGCAGTAGATGAAAAACACTGTTATAGACCACCACTGATATAAATGACATATGAAAAGACATTATAATTTATCTGATCACACTTTTTTTATTCACTGTACCAGAGAGGATTGTTAGAGAATGGACAATTAGAATCTTGTCCTGAAATATATAAGTAAACAAAAGCGCGACGAGAGAAACATTTTTTGCTGTATTTGATCATGAATTGGACTCTGAAAAACATTGAATGATTTCATTGCAAATTTTATGTTGGTATTTTGTTCATACTTTACGTTGTCAATGAATTATTTTAATCATTCCCGCACGTATTCAACGGGGTTTGTCACTTACAATGCAGGTTAAATCAACACCTACAATTTTTTGTATTGAAGTGAATGCTATAAGGAGGTTGTGGAAAACCTGCAACCACATCTGAGCATGTCATTGAGACCTATTTGGAAACTGCGCTGAGTATCTGTACCTCTGCAATGACGGCAGGAAATGAGGTGGTGACAAGGAAAACTTTCATGCGCCACCACACTCAGGGCCAAAATGGTGGAGTTGATGTGACCACAAAAGAACACTTTGCTCTAGGGACTTTTTGCCAGCCTTTTAATGATTATGACCGACATAATAACATAATTTACCTGACCGAGTTGCAACACATGTAACATTTCGTTTTGGAGAAAAACTGGAACGTTTTCACAACATAGGGAGTCATATTTGCTAACAATCTTTTTTTTAAGATTTTAATATCTTAATTATTAGAAAATACCTAAAAATAAATAAATAAAGCAATTGCAGGTCACAACAAGAGCCCTGACTAAGAGTTTAAAATTTCCAAATGGCTTTATAATTCGCGAGTGAGTGTGTGTGTGTGTGTGTGTGTGTGTTTGTGTGTGTATGTGACTTATACTAAAACGGCTGAACTGATTTTTGTAAACTTTTTCTCAGTTTCTTTAAGCCTCCGCCAGCGTTTTTAGCTAGGTTTCGTGTCAAGGCAACCCCAATTAATACCAAATTAGTTTTGTGTTGTCTGGTTTTGCAGGGTCTATAATGCCCTCTGGTGGCCAAATTGGGCACTTAAGTGCATTACAATTGACCACTTCAAGCAGTCAAATCCAATCTTCTATCGGCCAGGCATCGCCTGGCCATTTGGCCTGTTTGAACTAAAGTAAGATTGCGACTGACTACCAGGCCATCAAAAAACATATTAAGTTTTAAGTAGTTAAGGTGATATTTTGCATAATATCAGAAAGAGTCAGAAAGAGTCAGTAGTTAAGGTGATATTTTGCATAATATCAGAAAGAGTCACGCTTTTTAATTCGCAATATTGTGAACCAAACTCACTTACTCATTCATTGCTTTACATTGAGGCATATTTGAAGATTAATTAATTCTGGCCTCGACCAAAATAGTTGTAATAATCTCGATATCAACGTTGTCTTTGGTACGACTTAGGGGCGGGCAATGTGTATAAGATTGTTAATGACTTTAAAGATATTGCGATCTAAAAAAAAAAAAACAACCCAAAGATCGTTTTGTTACCCACTTATTAAATTTGAATTCACATTCTAGTCTGCAATTAGTTTTCCTAGTTGATTCATTTACTTTTTTGAGTCTCACTGAGATTTTCATATAATTCATCTTAGAATTAAAAGCTATCCGCGACCGTTGGGAGGTTAAGGGTTGGTAATTGAATGAATGAATGAATATAACTATTGACTAAGCAGTGCTTTATCAAGTACGTGAGTACACCCATGCTCCACCAAGCCGCTGCCGGCTTACAAATCCAGAAGTCCATGTATGGGCAAACGGTATGGATCTCTAAAGCTTTGAGCACCTGAATACAACTCTTCTTTTCAATTTTATTTTTTATTTCAGAAAGAAAACTTGGTTGCTGAAAAATTGTTGCATCCATTGTTAGAATCTATTATACTCTACATAGGCAGAATGTTCTGCCATCTACACTTTTAAATACTTTTTCATAGATTCGGTTTGGGTAAGGCAGCACGGCGGCTGAGTGGTTAGCAAGTCTGCGGCACAGTTCTGAGGTGAGAATGAACATTCCTTTGTGGAGTTTGCATGTTCTCCCAATGCTTGCGTAGGTTTCCTCCGGGCACTCCAGTTTCCTACCACATTCCCAAAAACACGCATGTTAGGTTAATTGGCCCGTCCAAATTGTCCCTAGGTGGGAATGAGCGAGTGAGTTATGCCCTGCAACTAGCTGGCAACCAGTTCAGGGTGTCCCCTGCACGCTGCCCGAAGATGGCTGGGATGGGCTCCAGCTCTCCTGCGACCCTTCTGAGAATATGTGCTGCAGATAATGGATAGTTTGGGTAAATTCTTTGACATTGTAGATGGCAGATAATTTTGCCCATTTTAAGTGTTACTTAGACTCTTAGATTGTTCTCGAAATAAACCCTTAAAAACACGTATAACAATTTTAAAAGGGGTGAAATTGGCTAGAAACAGAACAAGAGAATTTTCCTTTCAAAAATGAGAATGAAAATGGGAATTAATTTACTACATTTGTCTTTCAACTTGTCTTTTCAAATGAGTTTATATTTTAAAATTGCCCATTGGAAAAAGAAAATAAAGCCTGATTTTCGTCTTACAATATGTTTAATGATCTGTAATTGGGCTATAATTTGTTCCTTTTAAACCCGCTGCTGATGGTGAAGAAGAAAAGATAGCAAGTAGTCTTCTAGTTCAGCACAACTTCAAACGGGCAGAACTTGCTTGAACTTTTTCGATCCACTCTGCTTTTCTCTTGCACTTAGAAGCGAATCTCCAGGAGAAACACAGACTTGTTGAAAAGATGGCGACTGTCAATCTCACTGGATTTCAGGATGGGCAAATTTAAACATAAACTTGCGTTGGTGAGGAAGGAATAAACTTCTTTCCAGGCCACACCGAAAATATGACCGGTTCATTGTACATACCGTTCGTAATCTTGACTATTGTTCCAATATTGGGTACCTGTTTTTTTTTTAAAGTTTTCAAATAATACTTGTAAGAGAATAAAATACCTTGTACCTAAATGACCTTGATCTTGCCTACCTTTTGCTGGATGAATGCAGAGAACACAAGACTTATATAGCTTTTGTCATTGCACACTTGAGTGAATACCATCTCTATCTGTGTCCAAACTATATCTACCAGCTCGTAGTTTGGTTCTGTTTATCTAGAACGGGGTTGTCAAAATCAAATGGAAATGAATCAAAAATTATACTACAAGCTGATGGCCGAACCAATGGAATGTTGACAAATTTCAAATGCTGCATAGTCTAGTGAAGCTTATTGAAACTACTGAAAACCCAGGAAATATATATAAATAGAATTAGATAAATAAATACATCTTTTCTTATGGCCTTGTCTGTCATTTGAAATACCCAATACATGGACATTGCATTAAATAGGCTTGTAATGCTAGTTGCAGCCAATGACCCCTAAATATAGTGTGAGTGTCCGTAATGTCAGCTGCTGAACTTGCTAATGAAATGTTAGTCGACCCCTTAAGCAAGGTGTGCTCATTACATGGATTTCGATCTACCGCTGGATCACTGAGGTAGTACTGGTGGATGCAGGAAAATTTAAAGTGCATCGTATTTCTTGGGATACTCTGCAATCTAGCGGTAAAATGCGACATTTCAGCATAAACATCAATGTTGCTTAGCATCATTAGCAAATTGGAGAACTCCAAATCTTGTAGATATAAGGTGTAATTTATAACAATTTTTATGTCTTTTATTTTTTTTTGCTTATGATGTAATATGTCTTTATGATTAAGAGTCCAAACAAATGTAATTGCCTTTACATTGATATATGATAAAAAATAAAATAATATTAAATTGGAGTATTTCAATATGCCTTACAAATATGTAGAGGAAAATACTGTTCATCAAATTGCTCTTTAGGTATATGTTGGAATTTTGATTTTTAACCACAAATGTAAGTATCTTCCTAGTTTGAGTACAGGATATTTAACTTTTTTCCAGTTAATCAAACCGCACTACAGCAGTAAAGTAATACTTATTTATTGCAAGATCAAAAACACTTGCAATTTCATGGTGTTTACTATTGTATTAGATATTTCAATTACCGCAAATACTTTCCCAAGCTTTCATCCCTGCGACTTATACCACTGTGCGGCTAATTTAAGCATTTTGTCTAACGACCGCTAGGAGCACCCGAACAGTAAAAGCTAGACTGAGACGCGTGGAATATGTGTGGCGAGGAAGACGCAGGTTTAATGTAACTTTGAAGCCATTATGGCGGCCATTTGAAGAAATGGAAGACAGCCAGGGGACATAATGGTGAGTTACCTCAGCTTTATAGTTTTCGGGTATCTTGTTTCAGACTGATCGTGATGTTTCTCCAATGAGTATATTTTGAAATGTTCAGAATCCCACAAGTTTAAGCTTTCCAATGATATGTGGCATGACGTATTTCAGTGACTGGTGACATTGTACAGACACGTTTTTGTTTATCAAAGGTCTGGCGGCCCAACGGCGTGCTGTCAAAACTCTAAGGGTTTAGGGTACCGTATATTTTTAAAGCTCTATCTGTGTGATGTCTTTCTTTGTAAATATCCCACGTTTCAATGTGGGCATATGTGGCATAATCAGGTGCGGCTTATGCATGAACAAAATGTTCTTTCCTTTTAAACAATACTGGGTGCCTTATAGTCTGAATTTTATGGTAAATGTATTTGATTAATCAAAGCGGGCATTGAGAAATATTGTGAGCGTTCAATTTCACTATTAGAATACTTTCTTTGAAAGCTAGACTGCTCTTGAATAAAAATTCTCTTGAAGTGGGTAGATCCTTTTTACTTGGTCAATTCGCATGCTGAAAAAGTGGGAGCACCTTAACCAATGCTAGACGATACAAATACTAAAGCTAAAAGCTAAACACTGAAGCTCAATATGTGCTCACTACCTAAAGGCCCGGTCACACAGCCTTTCACGGGCGTATCGAGGCTGAATCAAGGCCAGAAGTTTCTGCCCGTGAAGCAGACGCGGTGGAAAATGTGCAAAATTGGCTAAACCCGCTGTTTACCCGTGGTATGCCCACGAAACAGACACCGGCGACTGTTCCGCGTCCTTATCGCAGGTAACCGCGGCTCCATCGCGTTTGACCATGCTTACACTGCGGTACACACGCTAATGCACGTGATAACACCGCGATACAGGTGCAGAACAAACGTGCTATGACCGTGCTCCACCCGCGATTACCCGCTAAAATTTCGCGTCCTACCACGTCTTGGCCGCGGCCGTAGCACGTCGTTCCGCGTCCGTACCGCGTCATTACCCCGTGTGTACCACGTGTGCCGCCCGCGGTTACCCGTGGTCTAAAGTTTTGAGCAGCGCAAAACTTTTTCGCGCGGCCAGCCGCGTGTGAATTTCTTACCGCGTGTAAAGCACTGCTGTATCTTGTCTGTATCGCGATCTCAAAGCGTCCAACAGCGTCTGCTTCACGGGCAGAAATTTCTGGCCGTGATTCAGCCTCAGTACGCCCGTGAAAGGCTGTGTGACCGGTCCTTAAAATGGGAAGGATATGATTATTTGAGCGGTGTATTATTTCCAGCCAGTTGGCCACAATTTTTCAGGCAATGTCAGTAGCCTAAAGCCTCTATTTGAGCAAAAATGGGACGATTTACTTTGAAGAAAAAGGTAATAATAGCAATTTTCTGTCATTCTTTCAACTGAATTTTTTTTGTAAATCGAATTAGACTTAAACACAATAAAGTTAAAACATCTGTTAACCATAAACAACCATTTTTTAATGGAAAGATATCAAGCAGTTTAAAAAGTTCTTAACGATTCCTGGTGTATGTGTTAAGAATTTATCAAGATCAAGATGGGCAGTAGAAAACCTTCTCGCAGGCCATATCTCCCCCCGGGGCCTTGACTTTGACTTATGTGATTAAAAAGATTACATCTGAACGGTCAAGCTGGGAAAGCCATCAGGCCCTGTAGGAATCGTTTACCAATTGCCCTAGGGGCCCGTCCTCATTTACATATCTACCCATTCATTCAGGGCGCTCATTAAAGGCTAATTACTTGAAATTAGTGTACGGTATTGTGTCGCTTTAATGAAGTCCTAGAAGGCTTGTGGGGTAGGGAATACTTCAGGGGGAAGGAGGCTCTCCTTAATTCAGATTGATACTCTGAAATTAGTGGTGGAGAGATATTCAATAAAAAAGAACAGATAAGTATAACATTACCATCTGAGATTGCTGCGGGCTGCTGTTTTGTGCGTATTTCAGCCTTTTTATTTCCTCGCCTTTTTCTAGCCTCGCAAGCTTGATATCTAACTCTGGACCGAGTTAAATTTAGTCCAAGTCAGAGCCCAAACCGACCTGAATTTCGGGTTGGCTCAGGCCTAAAATGTCAGTCGTTACATTCAGGATCGGGCCGGGCTTCTTTCTCACTGACTTTGAAAAAAAGAAACATGTTTTTTAAAATGTATACTAAAATTATGTGTCGCTACTACCAACTGCCCGAAGATAGCTCCAGCACTACCGCTACCCCAGTGGGGATAAGCGTGCACATGGTCCCAATGCATTGTATTGTATTGATGCAGTTACAAATTAAAGCTTTGTTAATACCTCCTCTCCTGTGGTCTCGGTGTCATATCGATGACACTCCAATTACCTCCTGTGATTGCTGCCGGCTGCTTCCTTTTCTTAGCCTAGCAAGCTTGACACTTAGTCCTGGAGGGAAAGTACACGTTACTGTATCAGAGGTGGCCAATCAGCATGATGGTGACGAAACCGCGTGTGTGTGTGGGTTGAAGAGTATGCGGATTTGTGTGTGTTGGCTCCCTGGCGGCGTGGTGAGTGTTTAATCTGGCCCGGTGGTGTGCCGTTGGCCTGGCTAATCACAGTGTGTCTGCAGGAGTGCGCCGAGCCAGGGGAGCACGCCGTCGCTAACAGTGCCTGACAGACTCATTAAAGAGGCCTGGCACTGAGCTCGCAACACACACACACAAAACCACACACACTGGAAAAGGTTCTCATATTTGGAGAAATCCCTAAGCTTGTTCCGACACGCTTGCCCACATGCATGCGCATGTACTGTACAATGCTGTTGAATAGAATAGAATAGAATAGAATAAAATTGAACACCTTGATTATCATTACCCAAAGTGTCAATAAAATTCAAAGTTGCACCATTGTACAACAGTGGTCTGGAACCACGAGTCTGCGGTATGGTACCGGGCTCTGGTTGGTTTGGTATTGGGCTTCACAGAAAAAAAAAATAGTTCCATTATTTTATACTACGTTGTCAGGGCTCCACCCAGAATGGTTTAAAAGCACAATGCAGAAACACAGATTAGTAATTTGATCTTCATTTCGGGGTAGATTCGGTACATGGAGAGGCAGGTTCTGAGGCCATCGTGTCAAGAACACCAGAAGCGGCAGTCATGGTCCAAGAGGCAGGGGAGGACTTGTAGTCCAGGAGGCAACAATAACGGCAGTCCAAAAATTCAGCTTGCATTGCAGCATTGTTAAAACAAAGTTAAGAGCAGATGTATGCTGTGGGGAAAAACATAATGGTTCATGGACCTTAGTGATCATTGTTGACACAAATATAGTCTGAAAAAATGTACTAGTTTCCACAAATGATGCACCCCACGTTCAAATAGTGAAGAGGGAGACGTGTGATTAGTTGTGCGTGTAGTAGTATGTACAGAGAATCAAGTAGTGTTTGTGCATGGGTATGACAGTATTCGTATGAGTATCGTGCATGTATGAGAGTATGAGATTATATGTGAGAGCAAGTATAATTTACTTCTCAAATGGCCTCTGATACACACACACGTGTGTACTTATGCTGTACAATGTGTGTGGTGCTTCACTGTGGAGGAACCACACACGCACATAAAAGCGGACACACACGCACACAGTGTTCTGCGTGTGAGAACAAGGCAGGCAGTGACCCCTCACAGTCGCAGCCCAAACACAGACAAGAGCCGGGAGCATCTGAGAAAAGCTGTGTAGAGGATGGAGGAGGTGTGGAGGGTGGGAAAAAATGATCAGTGCAAGTGAGAGAGAAATTCCACTCACTGTTCCTTCTCAAAGATTTACTGTAAATTCCGAACGACAAGCCGCTTTTTCTCTCCTACAATTTAAACACCGTGGCTTTAAACAAGATGCAGTTTTGTAGTTGATTTTTTTCTACTAGCCGGATGGTGGCATGGGTATTTGCCCTCGCCGCGGATCTGACCAGCTGCGGTGCCTGTCTAGGCCCCACGTCGACGCATCAACACTTTCCAACCTGTCCGGCGGCCGGCCCTCCGACGGTTCAACCTTTGCCGGCGCCGAGCAGTTAAAAAAAGAATCGTGATTTCTACCAAGAGCCATGTATGTCAAAGTAAAGAAAATGACGTTCTTTGGTAGCCCAATGCCTCATCTTTTGATCAGTGACACGCTTGAATGGATGAACAAGTTACCCGTTGACCCTATGGAATAAGATTGCGATCTTGGCAGACTCAGCAGGGAAATGTCCAAGGAAAATAACACAATGTGCTGCGATTAAGACACTCCTTTGCTGACTCCTTTGTGGATATTTTGCCTAATATGATGTAACAGTTTTTGGCCCGGAAGGAAATATATAACCGATAATTAGTCATCTTCTGCCACACTATAATGTTCATTCAGCTACTTGTTAGATATTCATTCAGCCGACACTACTTGTTAGAATGATTCCAAGTATTTATGTATGAGAATTTTCGTCGTACTCGTGCATCTATGTTTATGCAAATGTAATCAATATAGACTGATGCGCTAGTTGCTTTAGATTGACAGCTGCAAACAGTGTCAAAATCTGGCAGGCCACCTTCTCTAAGAGGATGCCAAAAAGGTGTGGAACTGGACAAAGCTATGGCTTATCCCCCCAAACACCTTTTTCTAATTATCCCAGGACTTTGTATTGACTGTCCGGACAGCACACTGCGTCGGGTCATTCCCATTGTCATCCTATTTTTACCATGTCAGGTCTTATTTTTGACATATAGTTGTTTTCTGACCACTTCTCTGTATGTTACTTTTTACCTCATTTTGTTATTAACTCCATTCCTCTTTGATAGAAATGCCTTACATTTAAACAAGAGCCCTTTGCTTGCAAACTAGCAATAGGATCGGGCCTAAAAAATCCAGCCCGACCTGACCTGGCCCGCTGGAATCAAAGCCTGGCGCAGCCCGGCCTGACTAATTGAATTGATTTGAATGACCAAGCCCGAAGAAAACATAATTTTTCATACTTTATGAATGGTGATTTTTGCCAAATGTGATTTTGTCCGCGGGCGTAGGATCTTACCTCTATTGCAAAATAACATTGTATTGCAAGAACTCTGAAATGCATGAACTTTGCAAAAACTTTTTTGCACACGATGTTTCTGGTGACCTCATCACACGATTTCAGTCACCATAGTGATTGCATTTCTGTGGATGTGCATAAACTGACCAGACTATAACGATAGCTCATCGTCGTCTTGATTTGAAAAAAAATATATATATGTTGAAGCGTTAACTGTCTGTACATATCCATATGTAAGCTCCTCTCACCAAACTGCTTCTCTACGCCTTCTCGCCACAAAGGGCTGCCTACACACGCTCAATCGCTGGATACAGGAAGAAAAACTAGGAATTGGGGGCTTCCTTGATTTTTGGACAAAGGTTTGACCCAAGCCAATCATGCCATTTAATGGTGATTTATCAAATAAGACTTTCTTTCGGTGAAATTAATTACCACTCAAGTGGCGCTAGAACAGCAAGTGGAAAGGGCCGAAGAGCGGGTGGATGCAAAAGCAGGTCAGTAGGTAGTTGAGCGTAAGCTTGCCAGATGTTCTGTCCCAATGCTCTGCTACAAATGATTGGCCATTCAGCAATCTACAAGAGAGGCAGAAGGGAAAAATAAGCATGACAGAATTTGTTTACTTTATGAGGTAACCCCCCTTCGAGGATGACCAGGCTGCAATGGACGTTGCAATAACAAATAATACATAGTTATTGTCAAGAGGAAATATTGACCATTCATAAGCTAGATAATGTGAATTTCCTTGCGGGGATGACTAAGTTATCCATCTATCTATCTATCTATCTATCTATCTATCTATCTATCTATCTATCTATCTATCTATCTATCTATCTATCTATCTATCTATCTATCTATCTATCTATCTATCTATCTATCTATCTATCTATCTATCTATCTATCTATCTATCTATCTATCTATCTATCTATCTATCTATCTATCTATCTATCTATCTATCTATCTATTTATCTATCTACAGGGTTGGGTAGGGTTACTTTAACTTGATTACTTTCAATTACTTTTGGATTACTCCAATACCAATTATGCTAATAAAAGACAAAAGAAACTAAATATGAATACAATTATGACTCACAACACGTTGTAAGATTTCTCTCCTGGCTTTGATCTCTTTGATCTCCGGCAAAACTAACATAAAATGCGACAGAAACTAAATGAAAATAAATCCAAACAGCTTGACAACATCATTTTTGCCGTTCCATGTGTTCCTTTACTCCCCAAGCCTGCAAAATGTAGTAATTTTATTCATATTTAGTTTCTTTTGTCTTTTACTAGCATATTTGGTATTGAAGTAATCCAAAAGTAATTGAAAGTAATCAAGTTAAAGTAACCCTACCCAACCCTGTCTATCTATCTAATAGAAGTGTGTTTTAAGCCTAGATTTAAACAGTTCCACTGAGGTTGCAGATCGAATCTCATATATGGGCAACTGCGCCTGCCCGTGCGAACCACACTAAATGATTTAATTAGTATCACCTCAAAGCTCCAATTTAAGTTCAGAAATGTATCGCTGTTAGTAAAACAACAATAGGTAAGAAAAATGGAGGACGTATTTTTCTTTCCGTGCAGCCCAGCACCAAACTACCAACAGGTGTGTGACACAGTGGTTTCCGGCACTGCTGTATACCTTCTTTCTCTCGTCTAAACCCTCCGAATACAATAGCAGCTTGCTCTTTGCTCTCAAGTATTCTACCTAACTGTCTCTCCTCCCCTACCCCCTCTCTCACTCTTTTCCACTATGGTGCTGTGACATTGAGGGAATGTGATGTGATATATTGTAGTGAATAATGTATTCAGCCAGGATTGTACAGAGCGCATAGAGCAGATGGCAGCGGGTTGATCTTGTTGTGTATGTGTATGCGCATGCACGTGTGTATTTAATGATGAGAGTGTGTATGTGTGACATGCATAAGAGTTTTTGTGTGTATGTATGTGCATGCTGACCCAGAATGGGGGAGGGGAAGGATGAAAGGTAGGGTGGGTGAAGGGGTTTTCTATGTGTTTGTGTGTGCGCAAGTGTGTGTGTTTCTCCTTTGTGAGATACAAAATGCAAATGGTGGATTATTTTAATGCTTTTTTCCTTTAACCCCAACCTTAATCCCTGAAGCAGTTGGAATAAAAATAGTATGCTTATTTTTTTTTATACTCGCTTACAATTTTGTTTCTCCTGCGTCATTCCCTGGTTGTTATTTACAAGCTGTCAAGGAACAAGATCCTCAACAACGTACTTGCATTTTGGTATTTCTTTCGGCCAATCAGCTAGGAGATAGAAAATAACCAAACCCTGTCAGCCCTTTACTGCAATACCCTTAACGTCTGTGAGTGGATTTTGTGCTATGTAAGGGTGAGACACAGACGCATTTCAAGGAAAGCAATGATTTGAATACATATAAATGAGATGGGAATAGAAAGTACTAAAAAAAAATCAGTCCAGTAGTTTTCAAGAGGAGTCACCTTTTTATCCGTGTATAACATACATTCGTGTATCATGTCGCACCATTAATTTTTTATTGAAAATCGGTGCAAGATTGTGTTTCACTTTTTCTAAGCTCCAACTACGCATTGTAAGTGACAAACCTTGAATACGTGCCGCCAAGATAATCATCATTTATTGACAACGTAAACCAGGGATGTCAAACCCTTCTTCTATCTGTTCTCAGCCGGGCCAGATCAGGAAAATAATTCCAACTCAGCGGTAATATACTTCCGTAAAAACCTCGTGTGTAACGTGCACCCAAACTTTGAATTCTATTTTAAGTTTAAGAAATGTTCGTCATATACAAATAAATACGGTTACTATCATCTAAGTAAGAATGAGTGAATCTATCATCTAGTGTTTTGAATATCTACTATACTTTTGTTGCATTGTCATGTTAATGATAATGAGACTGCCAGCAGATTTGCAGGGTGATTGCCGTTCTTTGATGTGATTGACTCTGTTCTTTTTCAGGACACAAACAAGTGGCAGCCACTTTCCTGCTGCAATTTTCTTTATGTATTTATTTTTCAAAGGTAACATGATTGAATGAGTCTTTATTGCTTTATTAAGTCATCAGCCAGGCTAATATCTGCTGAGAATGAAGCATGATTAGCGCAGTCAAGCAGCAGTTGTCGCCTATAGATGAAAAAAACAGATGGCGCCATGTGGATGATGATTTTTAAATAGTGAAGGTTATGAAGCTGTTATGCAAATTTGACCTTGATAGCTCAAAATCCGTAGATAATCATTGCGGCAATTGTGGGGTCATACAGAATTCCATATTTCTGTAACATTCTTCTGGTTATGACAAGTGCCAAAACTTGCTAGCTGTGAAATGATTTCTTGATAAGTAATGAATAGAGTACTTTTGATTTGGTTTCATTCAATCTTTTCTTTGTGATTTTCAGTTCTCAGATTTGATAACCCGAAATGAAAAATTTCCGCTTGAGAACAGAAAGCCTTGATCTGGCCACAGCGCAAAATTGTGATTTAAATGAGACATGACATATCTTGCTTTTAAAAAAAATAATGAAAACATGACAATCCCTTTAAAAAAAAAAGTCAGCCAGTGTCAATTTTCTTTCTCCAATCATGTGCTTGCACAAATTCCAACACATCTTTGCATTCCAAGCTCCCATCTCATGAAAACAGCTTATTGTATACACTTGACTGCAAGATACAGTACGTCATACCTGCCGATTTCTCTTTACTGTGTGGAATAATAATGTTTTGGGGCCCCTCTTTACAGCATTTCCCCCACTTTGGGACACCAACAAAAGTGTTTATAATAGCATCAGCCGTAATAAATCCATAAAAACCTAATTAAGAAATATGAGATAAAAAAAATCATAGTAACTGTGGATATCAGGCAAATGTTTCCCACATATTCCAAATGTATTTTGTTTAAGAGCCAATTTTAGCAAGAAATGTAATCGCTGGTGACATTAGTAGAGCAATCATTCCCCATCAATAACACTGGAAACATTGTTTTCTCACATTTGATAGAAGGAAAAGAATCATCCCAAATTACATGAAAGAAACCTAAATCTTGTTATGTTTTTTGTTTGAAGTCTAATGGTTGCTTAGATGCCTGTTTTTGGAGGTGGTGAAAAACTTGTACATGCATTGTCTCTTTGGCATTAGGGACAATGAGCATAATTGAGTAAATGTCTTTAAGTATTTCAGCGAGCTAGCGTAGCCTCTCTGGGATGGTTGATATTGTACTTGGAATGAATATTGCCTGAAGCTATTCATTAGTGGTAAATAATTGAGAGGCCCAGATAGTGCTAAGGTAAAACGCCTGTTATTATTTTATGTCGTTTGTGTTCTTCTGGCCCTTCAGTTTAAGGATATTAAAAATGCACAAGTCTTCCCACAAATCACTTACTTCAGAGACTCTCACTTGACTCATAACTACAATTCCCCATTGTAGTTCACATTCAGGGTTTGTACCGGTGCATCTAATCCTGGAACATGCTTAAAGTGTGGTTGAATGCTGAAAATTGTTGCCATGTTTCACAAGTCTGCTTAAAAATGAAGCAGCACTGCTTTCTTGTCACTTTGCTTTGCCATTGCATTTCTTCTTCCTTTGAGGGTAACAGTAGCAGGCATTAGTTTGTATGCTGTTCTCCTATGAAGCATCCTCGACCACTGCTGGTTGCACCCAAGATGACAGGTGCAGGCTAGGGCACTATGAAACGTGTATTAGTGCAAGGATTACGTATCACTTATGGAGATTTATTATGGGCCGTGCAAACAAGTAAGGTGGAATTTACAGTGTTAAATTGTAATGGAATTAACTTCCTGCAACCTATCTGGAGGGATTTGTCTTAAAAGCAAATGTATTGGCGATTTACTCAAATCATATCTATTGATAAATGCGCACACAAGGTTAAAAAAATGTATATATAAATTGCAGATAATATGTGGCTCTGCAGAATATGTGATTGAAATCTGGATTTTATTATTTTAATGATACTAGACAAATTGGAAAACTGGCTTTAGAAGTCTTTGAAAAGTCCTTCAATTTGGCAATGCAAACCCTATAAATTGTGACTTGACAATTCTGTATTACCTCCGACCAAGCTCTTTTAACATACTTATACTTTTTTTTAAATTCTTCCATGCAAAGCTAATATCCAGGCTCCCTCAGTTGAATTTTCCAACCAAAACAAAATGGTATGATGCTAAATGAATGACAAATATGTATGGTAAACATAGGGCATCCATTGTTATTGAGTTATCACACTGCAAAAGAAACAGTGTACACCTTACTGATGCCAGTGATGACTAGTCTCTATTTAAATTGGCTGTCGCTGAATGATGTGGCTATTCTAGTCATGCAATCTGGATTCCGAATACACTGGATGGCTACCTTTTTGATTGTGTTCTGTGGTCCAAGTTCTGGTTGGACAGATGCATATTTTTGTCAAAAGTAAGGCTTGTTTCAGATAAGTAATGTCGGCTTCAGGATGGTTTGAGCTAATTGAAGGCTAGTTCGTATAAACTGTGTTTTAAGGTGGTTAGATTGGGTTTTAAGCATGTATGTGGAATTGTAAATATTTTGCTAGCTTGGAACTATTTATGGAATACTCTTTCTTGCTTCTTTTACTGCTTGTAATCAACTATTCAGTGAGGTTAGACATCCTATTTTAGGCTTGTAGCCTGCAGGGTTATTCACAAGCCCGATTGAAATTGCAGTTGTTTTTTTAAACAAAATTAAATATTTTGTAATCAAAGCTACCTTTGAGATGAACTATTTGTGCAATTGTGTACAATTGAACACATTTTACAATTCCATTTTACCACATATAGGTACTGGACAGGTGATTATTCTAAATGATACAATCCTGGGACAAATAGAATAAGTTATCATAATTCTACCAGTGTCCAGGACCAAAGCAGGACAGTTTTCTTGAGAGTGGGACAAGCAATAATCGTCTCCAGAGTTACTCTAAGAAAAGTTTTTCCTTCTTTCTGATGATGAGGTACAATTTAAATACGGTATTACCAGCACTACAAGGCACAGATTGTAAAGTTCACCTACAAAAAGTAGTCATCGTTTTTATTTACAGTTGTACGCAAAAGTTTAGGCACCTGTGATCATTTTCAAGATTTTCCATTATAAATCATTGGTTGTTCAGATCAGCAATTTCAGTTAAATGTATCAAATAGCAGACAAACAAAGTGATATCTGTGAAGTGAAATTAAGTTTATAGGATTTACAGAAAATGTGCAATGATTTCTGAAACAAAATTAGGCAGGTGCATAAATTTGGGCACCCCAACAGAAAAATTACCTCAATATTTAGTACATCCTCCTTTTGCAGAAATAACAGCCTCGAAACGCTTCCTATAGCTTCCAATGAGGGTCTGGATTCTGGTTGAAGGTACTTTTGACCATTCTTCTTTACAAAACATCTCCACTTCAGTCAGGTTTGATGGTTTTAATCACACCACAGATTTTCATTAGTACTCAGGTCTAAGAACTGAGATGGCCATTCCTGAACATTGATCAGGGGTCAGCCACCTATGGCACGCGTGCCAGCAGTGCCTCTCAAGCGGTTAACCAGTGGCACGCTAGCGCACGGCCAAATAATGTTTTTTTTTTTTAAAGCGCATTCACCTGAAATTTAGACATCTTCAGTTGCGCGCCATGTTAAGTAAAGGATTTACGTTAGGTTTTACGTGGGGTTTTCAATGTGAGTTTGCCCGGCGCCTCACAGAGAGAGAGAGCGAGAGAGAGAGAGAGAGAGAGTGAGAGAGAGAGAGAGGGAGAGAGAGAGAGCGAGAGAGAGCAAGAGAGAGAGAGAGACCCAGCCAACGAATAAATGAACGAATTATGACGGTAAACAGGTGTTATGCCGAAAAATGCACCCCTGTCGAAATTTGCATCCCGTGACGTTGGATCATTTGTACTAGCAATAAATTACACCTGGGCAGCACGGAGGCGCAGTCGTTAGCGTGTGTGCGGCACATTTCTGAGGTCATGGGTTCAAGTCCAGCTACCAACCTTCCTGTGTGGAGTTTGCATGTTCTCCCCGGTTTCCTCCCACATTCCAAAAGCATGCATGTCAGGTTAATTGGCCGGTCTAAATTGTCCCTAGGTGTGAATGAGCGAGCTAATTGTCTGGCCTTGTGTGCCCTGCGACTGGCTGGCAACCAGTTCAGGGTATCCCCTGCCCACTGCCCGAAGATGGCTGGTATGGGCTCCAGCACCCCGGCGACCCTACTCAGGATAAGCGGTGCAGATAATGGATGGATGGATAAATGACACTTTTGATGTGACAATGTTAGGCACATCTCTCTTTATTCAAGTAAAATACAAAATACAATTATTGACTGTTACGTCTCGTTTGACGATGAGAAAAAATCAAACACGTTCGTCTCCCGTTTATCTATTGATGATTTGACAGTTCATTTCAGCATAATAAGCTTTATGGTAGAGTGCTTAACAGTTTCAATACGAGCGATTTGAGTAGAAAAAGGCAAAATAAACACGTTACATGCTCAAAAGTGATCTATATACGGTTTGCATTATCGTTCGATTGCATTCACAACAAATAGAAGACGGAATGGTTTAAGTTGTATTACATTCCCAACAAATGCAAGACGAAGTGTTTTTTGTTATGTGTTCGCAATTACATTCTCGAAAAGTGATATAAAAGTGAGATAAAACGAGGTAAAAGTGGTTATAGTAGCGGGAGTGACGTGTGCGCGCTCCCGCTACGGGATGCAAATTTCGGCAGGTTTGCATTTCTCGGCATAACAAAGCTCGCGCTCTCTCCAGCCAGCGTGGACAGATGACTGGGGCAAACACAGATCCTAAAAACCTTTGTCGCTCAGTTCAAAAAGGGTTGAAAAACACTGAGTTATACGATTAAAATGTCTATCCATGTTGTATATTTGGACAGTGTAAAATGACAGCTCTGTTGGATATTCAAAAAATGTTGCGTTAGTCATTAATCTTGGTGTGGCACACTGATTGACAAGGAAATTTGAAAGTGGCACCGAAAAGATTGCTGACCCCTGCTCTGGATGAATGCCTGAGTAGAATTTGAGCGGTGTTTGGGGTCGTTGTCTTGTTCAAGTATCCAGCCCTGGCACAACTTCAGCTTTGTCACTGATTCTAGAACATTGTTTGCAAGAATCTGCTGATACTGACTGGAATCCATGCAACCTTCAACTTTAACAAGATTGCTCGTACCTGCACTGGCCATACAGCCCCACAGCATGATGGAACTACCACCAAATTTTACTGTGGGTAGCAAGTGTTTGTTTTGGAATGCTGTGTTCTTCTTCCGCCATTTATACCGCCCCTTATTACTTCCAAATAACTCAATTTTAGTTTCATCAGTCTACGGCACCCTATTTCAAAGTAAAGCTGACTTGTCCAAATGTACTTTAGCGTACCTCAAAATACTCTGTGGCATGTGCGCAGGAAAGGCTTCTGTCGCATTACTCTCCCATACAGCATCTCTTTGTGCAAAGTGCACTGTATATTTGAACGTTGCGCAGTGACACCATTTGCGGCAAGATTATGTTGTAAGTCTTTGGAGCTGGTCTGTGGGTTGAGTTTGATTGTTCTCACCATCCTTCGCCTCTGCTTATCCGAGATTTTTCTTGGCCTGCCACTCCGAGCCTTAACTAGTACTGTGCCTGTGGAATTCCATTTCCCCACTATGTTCCTTACAGTGGAAACTGACAGCTGAAATATCTCAGCTAGCTTTTTGTATCCTTCCCCTAAACCATGACGTTGAACAATCTTTGTTTTCAGGTCATTTGACAGTTGTTCTGAGGCTCCCATGTTGCCACTCCTCAGAAAATGCAAAGAGGAGAACACTTGCAACTGGCCGCCTTAAATACACTCTTCTCATGATCGGCTTCACATGTGTATGTAGGTCAAGGTTCAATTAGCTTATCAAACAAATTTTGTGTTCCAATAATTAGTGCTAAAGGTATTCAAATCAATAAAACAACAAGGCTGCCCAAATGTATGCACCTGTCTACTTTTGTTTAGGTAATTATTGCACACTTTCTGTAAATACTATGAACTTCATTTCATTTCTCAGATATCATTGTGTTTGTCTGCTATATGATATATTTAACTGTAATTTCTGATCCGAACAACCAATGATTTATAAAGGAAAATCAAGGGTGCCCAAACTTTTGCATATGACTGTATAAGGGGCACTGGACTATAAGGCGCACCGGACTATAAGGCACATGTGATTAAGGCTACAGTAAGAGAGCCTACAGTAAGAGCTTCCGTGTGTACGGTTGCATATTATTGAGATGCATTATTTCCAACGCCTGTGCGTCAATAACCTCTCGGTTTAATTTGTAGGCGTACGCAAAAGAGCTTGGATAATATTTATTTCAAAGACTAGCTTATCTCTGTTCCATATCATATGTTGGTGTAGAAGTAGGGAGTGTTTAACCTTTTAGAATGCACTATGCAAATCAGTATTCCTGGCACCGCAAGTTAAAGCTGACTGGTAATAGGTCTTGTTGTATGCAATTTGTACCTCTAGTGGTCTAGGGGTATTCTCAGCGTTCACCGCTGTTATTTATGTTTGACTCCCGTTGCATACCTTGATTTGTAATTCAGGTAAAGGATGTTTGTTTATTTGATCAATTATTGCACAATCATTGCTCAAAATTTGGTGTTACAGCAAAACTTTGTATGGAAACGCATACCTATAATTACTACTAGCCTTTCCAAACGTAACTGTGTGCCTTTCCAACTATATCTGGCGTAATATGTATGCTATAAGGCGCACTCTCAAATTTCTGGCTTAACTAGGGTTTTTATGTATGCATTATAGTCCAAAAGTACAATAATTTTACAATTCCATTTTGCTATATGTAGGGACTAGTGAGTTTGTTAATCTAAACGATAGCAGGATGGTACAATATAAAATAGAAAAATATTTTTATATCAATGTTCAGGACTTAAGTGGGAACGGGTTTTTCTGAGAGTGGGAGAACTAAGAATTGTCTTCTGTCTAAGAAACGTTTTCTTTCTTTTTGCATGAGGCAAAAGCTGAAGTTTACTGCTGTGCTTTACAGTATTTCCGTTTTTTCTGCTCGATACGGGTGAGAATTGTAATTGTGTGTGCGTATAGCGAATGACGGGAGAGGCGTTGTTTTGGGTGGGGGCGGCTGTCAGCTCTTTGACCTCCACTCTCGGACAAGCCCCCCAAGGTGGAATCACTATGTTGTCTCCTCCCCTGCATGTGTGCATTTGGCATCGGAGTTGTAAAGGATTAGAGGTTTAACCGTATGCATATGTGTGTGCATGTGTGTTGAGTAGATATGTGTGTTTAACTTGACATGTTCCTTCACAAAATCCCTGCTTGTACCTCGCGAACTAAAGTCCACCATGTCATTTCCTTCCCCACTTTTGTCTTTTCTGTCTCCTCTTTTCCCTCTCGCTACCGTCTTTCTGTCTGGCTCTGTTTCTATATCTCAAACCACAGGCCCGCTACAGTGTGGGAGAGCGAGGGGTCAGGCTTCACTCTGCCCCCCCTCCAGGCATCAGTCCAGCTCGGAAAAGACTGCCCAGTGCTGTGGTGAGATACATGAGGCCTCTTTGTGTTGTACGGTTGTTTGGAGACCTTTGACTACTCATTTGAAGACAATAAATTGATGATGTCAACTCATAATAAAAATCACTAACAAAGATATTTTTAGGATAAAACAGGGACACTTTTTGTAACCAGTTTTGGGCGTGTCACTGAAAAAACTAATGCTTTCCATTTACCAGTTAATTCATTTAAAAAGTAGTTGTTTTACCACCCAGATTACTGACACCCAAAAGTAACTGCATATACTCACATCGAAGCAACACCCTAAGACTGGCTAAAAATAGCCTCATCATAAAAGAAGTAGTAGTGGAAGTGGTAAACCCTTCATATTTCTTGGCTTGTGCAATCTTGAAAGCTTACAAACAAACAAGCAAACACTTAGCCGAGACACTCCATATCGATTTTCCATTTCTGGGTAAAGTCTAAGATGATTCATTTCTTCTCTCCAGGCATGGTCTTTTGCAAAACAAATTTTACAAATAAAAGCACCAAATTCAGCACTCTTTTGTCGTAAATGCTGTGCTTCCATTTGCTCGATTTGTTGCCCATTAGTTGTTACTCTTGTATAAGCCAAGCCCGTCTCCTTACGCGCTGTCTACCATTTTCTGGTGGTGACACACAACCAATTATGTGCATACAAATTGACTCCCTGATTTCTGTATTTTGATTTATAGTTATGGCATAGATGCAAATATGTACAGTAAGAGGAATATTAGACTATTAGTAGTGAGAAATGAAACCTCATACTCTATGTGTGGGACGGCGCCACTGTAACTGAATTCTGTGGTATATTGTAGGTAGTTTTAAACATCCCGGCCTTTCTTACTTGTTGTGAAAAGTGTTGCTGGCAGAGTGAGGGTTGTGTATAACTTCATTTGTGAAGAAGCATCTGCCACAGTACTGAAGACATAAATTAATTATTGTCACTTTTAACCACTATAACAGCCAAACAGAAAATGTTGAGGAGTACGACAATTATTACTTAAATTCATCCCTAAATTTTATGTTGCGTCCCACCAAAATAGGGTTGATGAATCAGAGTTCATAGTTGACAAGTCCATAACCCAGGAAAGGCAAACTAACAACAATTCAATGAAATCAATTTCATGATGCTCTAAAATCTCTTAAGATCTTAATTCACATAGCAGTCCAATGACCAAGGGTAAGGAATTGTAGAAGCATAAATCCACTAATCAATGTTATGAAAGAATCCCATCTCTTTGTTGAAAAAAAAAACCATGCCACGAGTTAAAGTCGACAATGCAGAAAAAAACAGGCAAACAAGCAAATCCTAATTACTATTCATTGACTGTTAGCTAGCAACTAGTTTAGCCTGTATTATGTCTATTAACCAGAAAAAAATGTTGATCACCGTTTTCCGAAGTATAAGCTGAAGTTATTTGACTCAATATAAATGCATTTCTAATAAAATACATATATCAATAAATAAGTAAAAACAAATAAAAAAAGAAATTCCAATATATTTTGTTTGCACATCTGTCTATAGTATGGCTCCAGTCTTATCTGGCCCTTTTTTGGAAAACCGTCACATTTACTGGATTTTGTTTAAAGTTGTAGTGTGTAATTTCAAAAGCATGCATGATAGTAATCACTGTAAAGAGGAAACTAGCAGTTATAAACATATTGCACGGTTTTTCCTTGTCAACTGCACTAAGAGAGTTCGCACTAACGACTGTCTCGTGTAAATATTTGCGTATTTATCTACAACACTATTTTTTATTCTACTTTTTTTAAGTGTTTCATTACATATTTATCCCACACCGCCTCGTCTAATCCCATTGTGAACAATATTCACGATGTTGTTATCCATGACAATTAAGACAGTTATGTTCTATTCTGATGCCATAAGTTATTGTTGATGGATAGAGCAATGTTCCTTGTTCTGCAAAGTGCAAAATTGACATGGGGGACACTTATGAAAGTAGGCAAGTGTTTCCTGCGCTTGTAATCATTTGTCGTTGTCAGTACCACGACCATCAACCACTTTCTTGTTTCTTTCCTACTTGGTGCAAATGCGGCAAGCAGAAGATTGCAATGAGATAACCAATAATATGATGGAGGAAATCCGACTTATTTCCCTCCATTGCTGCTGTTATCTGATGCTGTGGTTAAGCCAGGCAAAGCGCTCTGGGTAACGTGACATCACCTCTGCCCTTCATCTTATCCTCGCCGATGTTTACCAAAGTTAAAAGTGCTTTGTACTTTGCATCCTCTCCTAAGAAAACCTCAACTACATACAGTACTGCTTTGGCAGGCTGTGCATTTCACACCAAGCCCTTCAGTGATTTAGAATAGAATAGAATATGCCTTTATTGTCATTGTTACAACATGGGATATGCTGTGACAACGAAATTGGACGACTCAAGTTCCACATTTACAGTGAGGATAAGGAAACAAAGAGATAAAGGAACAAAGAACTAACTGTCTTTGTTGTAAGTAAGCTTTGTTTTCCTGCGGAAGGGGGGGGGTGATGAGGGGTTTTATATTTAACCTTTTTTGTAAATCTGTCACTATTTTAACGTATGTTGCTTATGTTTTTAGGTGATCATTATTTTACATAACAAAAGTAAAGTTTATTCTTGTATTTCGTAGTTTATTTGATGTTGCATTTTCTTTTGTGTTTTTTTTGGAGATTCTGAGTTGCATGAACTGACATTTATTTTATATAAAAAGTTAAGCGGTAAAACGAGTTAGAAGTTCACTGTAGAGTGAAAAAATAAATGTTATTTTAATTTAGGGGTACAATAGATTTCAGACATTGGTGCATTACCGGCCCTTAGCTGACATTTCCTAAGGTCCAGCAAGAAGGCCTTGATGTCACCAATGAGGTAATCTGACAGCGTAATCGACATCCTTGTTATGCTACAAGGGCCTTCAGATCTTCTTGTGAATGCCTCCAGGCACATTTCTGAGCCTGGCAACAAGTAATGGCTGTAATTTGTTTGCTTAAATATGAAGGCACACATCTGGAAGCAGCGCAACCAGGGGGGGAAGCAAAGAAAGAAAGCTGACAGACAATTTGGAATTATGTAATACGTATTCATGGGTAAAATATAAATACATCACATGATTCAGATATGTTTAGGCCAGCAGAGAATGTATTGCAGGCCCTGACGGCCCGCTACTGCAGGATTGTATAGTATAGGTACACATTTACACAAACACACACATTCTCACATCAGACTGTGTAACTGTCAGGCAGACTGGTGGGATAATTACGTCCTTCCTGGTGGCACCTATGTAGTTAACTATAACTCCTTTGTGCACCTGCCCTGCTCAATGCTCGTGATGCTGCTGAGCTTGAAATTGGTCAAGTGTTTAGCATGCGGGTATCGATTATTCGCCGCTGCAGTGTGCAAAGCACTATCTATATATATATATATATATATATATATTTTTTTTTTTTTATACATCCGTGAAGCGCACATGATTTCTCATGGTTAGAACTACAGAGAAACACAAAAGCATTAGACCAATGCTTCAATTTACAAAAAAAGGGATCCTGCATTTTACTACACACACATGTACTAAACCGGGCTGACCGATACAATAAACTAATATCTGCTTTGTTTGGTAACGGATAATCTGACTGGCACCATTTGTAAATACAAAGCTAATCTTTTAGATTCAACATTTCGATGGATAAATAAAAGGATTTGATACAGCAGTGTCTCCAAAATAGTTTGTGACGGCTTTGTTTTTCATGTTTATGCATTCTTGTGTAAAACATTTTTTTTTTAAAAATGACATTTTGGTCAACATTGATTTGGAAATCCAACTATAGATGGGTTCTATAGTAACATTTCGATTTTAATCGATCAATCCGTTAATCCTTTGTCATTGTTAAATCAGCTCTGTAATAAATGACAATAAGATATTGTTATACGAATCAAAATACGGACTAAGAATGGACACAGAGTATCATAATGGTGGCAATACCAGTGTTTTTTTAAGGTATTTTACTGTTATTCAGTGTTTCCCATAGAATTTTGTGAGACCCCGGTAGGTGGACAGTCAAGGGAGGTCCGGGGAGATTCCCAGGACAGTGCCCGTGGTAGTGTCTATGGGCATGTCTGGGAGTTGCCCGCTCATATGAACCAATTAACCAAAAGTAAGTGGGAGAACTAAAAGAAAATGTTTTTTGTTTTTAATACAAGTTTAAGAACCTGGTACGGACTAATGAGATCCTGGTGGCCCACCAGAGTTTTATATGGTATGGGAAACACTAAAATTTGCAATGGTAGACAATACCAGAATCAACTGCCTTTTAGCGGCAGAGAAATACACCAATGGTATCAGCATATAATATATGTATCATTGACGACTTAAGATTTGGGTATCAGTATCCGTCTGAAAAAAATGTGGTATTGAACATCCACACTGACTTTTGTAATAACTATACAGAAATCCACCAAATGTATTAAGTGCATAAAACATATTAATTCACCATTGCCAACACAATGGTATTGGAGTTATGATTTTTTTTTATTTTGGCCTTTTTCGAAATGTCAAGTCTGGCCTTCCTGTCAATTGACCAATGCGCAAAGCACAGACAAAAGAAAAAGTAACTTCTTGTAAAACAAAACTCATATGTTAGTTGGTAGCTTAATGTATTATTTTTTTTTCTGCAACCTGAGTTCTTGCAGTATTTTCAAGTTAAAAAACTATAGAATTTAACTTGTACTGAGCACTCTGAATTTTCAGAATCAGAACTGTGAGTAGTTCTGATACAAAATTGTGATGTAATATGTGTAATATGAAAACAAAAAAGCACTGAAGGCAATCTATCCAAGTAAACCAAACAAAACGGTATGGTGGATCCGTTTTTGAATCTACATTTTATTTTTTATGAAAAATAAACAGCAAGAGGAGTGGTTTGTGCACTTTTAAGCAGGAAAGTTTGTGTTTTTTGTTGATAATTAAAATTACTTTGGCCACCGTTACAACCATAGCGATGCAAATCCATAAAGTATACTGAGTAAATTGAGAAAAAAATAAGGGAAGTATCATCTTAAGGTCGGTAAACATCACAAATTGTAGCATAATGACGTGATTATTTCATTTCTCATTCCATTATAAGTTACATTTTGGTAGTGGGAGGAAAATTAATCATTGAAATCGCTTGCCGTCTTGAAGATTGTGCTAGAATGTCCCAATGATGATATTTCAATTTTAATGAGAGCACAAAATCTCACCAAACCCGAGTTTAGAGTAGAAGCAAAATTTTCAGTTTTGCCTTCCTTCTCTTCCCATCTCAGCAGTTGAAGGTTTGAGATATTCACGGCTGCTTTCATGCAACAGACAGCAAATGAATAAAGTGGTTGAAACCTGTGTTGTGTTTTTTTGGGCATTAAATGTTCTTCCTGGGCTCCTTATTGAAGTTCTGCTGTTTCTTTGGATGTCATTTCATTTGAAAGTGCATTGGGGAGAGTTCAAATATACAGATAATGTGAGCAGCTTTTTTACCTTGGTACTAGTTTTCATGACAATTTAAGGTCTGTCGAGCGTTTTCTATTTAAGTTAGGAATGTCGCTGATTGATCCATGTGCCCACACATAATTGTGACTTTCTGCAAATAAATGTAAAGTCCCTGATACATTTTGAAGGCTTTCATATGTGTGTGTGTGGAAGTCAAGTCCATCTGTAGGTTCAGGAAGAGGCCCTGTTATTTATCATCCAAAAATCATACTCTCCAGGCTTTTTTTGCTTTCTTTTAAAATAATTTAAGTTATACTTTGGTAAAGCTAGCAATATTTAATGTGCATTGCTGGTTTGTATTAAATATGTTTAAACATTGATGCGCACAATTAATTGAGGATGAGGGGTGACATGCACAGGTTTATCAGAGGGTGCAATATGCTTTAGACCAGAGAGGGCGGACATGAGTAAAAAGAGACAATGCAAGGAAAAAAATTAGAGAAATTCAAATCAGTTTGTGGATCATTACTTGAATATGGTTGGTATGTACGTATCTTTAAGTATCTGATGCATCAGAAACAGTTGCACAGTCAGGGTAGGCAACTGAGGCTGTGCCTCACCTGTCAATGCAGAAATATAAAATTTAAAAAAAGCTTATTTTTGTTAATTTAATCAGAATGTAGTTCTTCCTCATTTAACTTAACAATGTTTGGATATTTTTTTCCAAAATTACTGAATTTTAACTTTATATTAACAATACTATTAGTACGTAATGTAATACTGCACTGAGCATCTGCAGATGCAGAGTGAGGCATGCAATTCTTTTGCGCCATCAGAAAGCGATTATGAGACTATTTGATTTCTGATTTGGTGCATAATTAGTGATGGTATTAGAAAGCTAACAGCAAGTCCAGCCATCCAATAATGTTTTTTTTTAGTGCATGGATTTTTTTTTTCTTAGTAGAGGATGCAAAGTACAATATATATATATAACCATTGCCAACACAATAGTATTGTATATATATATATATATATATATATATATATATATATATATATATATATTGGAGAATTACCTATTTATCGTTTATTCAACAGTAGGAGCACATAGAACTGGGGTAGGCATCAGGTGGCTCTGGAGCTGCATATGGCTCTTTAGCGCTCCCTAATGGCACCCCGGCACTTTTTCATTACCATGGAAAAATATATGGTTTCTGTAGGAGGACAAACATGACTCACACATTCATAATGTTTTTCAATTCATATAGATAAATAAAGATGTATGTGTTTATATATATATATACTTCATAACCATATAAGTAAAAATATTCTCACTGTTTAAACAATAAGGCATGCACGCATGTTATACATATTTCTGCTTATTTTCCCTGACAGTTTTTTATTTTTATCTTCAAAGTCATGGTAACATGTCTACCCTGAAGTGCCATGTCTAATCGCGTTTTACCACATTGATATAAACTACACTAAAGACAATTCATTATAAGGTCCATTGACCTTTACAAGGCAAAAGCTTAATGGTGCCACACATGAAATGAAATGAAATGAAATGATCTGCATTTATATAGCGCTTTTCAAGTCAATGACTTCCCAAAGCGCTTTACAACGTGCTCCACATTTCCCAATAGCGGCCGTGCAGCCATGTAAGGCGCTAACCTGCTTATTGGGGGTATCAGGGGTTCAGTGTCTTACCCAAGGACACTTCGGCATGTAACACGGACAAGCCGGGATTCGAACTGGGATCCCTTAATCCTAAAACGATCGCTCTACCTCCTGAGCTACTGCCGCCCCTGTGCTAGCTTTATTTATTTTCCTCAATCTCGTGCCAATCGCTGTCTTATTTTGCATCCTCCTTTCTAATATTTTAATTGTGGGTCTTGGGAAACATCAAAATTCAGGGGCACATTGTCTCAGATTGAGGTTTGTTCGGTGTCTCCTGCAGCTTAATTGAACACAGAAGGAGAGAGCGGGTGAGAGATGTGGAAAGAGAAATCAAGAGAAGAGGGTGAGGATGAGGAAGGAGTGTGCTCAAATAGGCATGCATATTGCATGAGGACACCCCCAGCCCCTACCCCCTTCGACACACCAGCTTCACCACCACCACACCCCTTTCTTCACAGAATGGCTGTGTACTGTTCTGAGCTTATTAATTCCGCTCGGTGAGAGAATTATTTTTAGAGACTTGCTTTGCTGGAAAGGGCTTTTAAAGTCACAAGTATTACACTTTCTGCTTGAGATTCCCTTATATACATTGAAAACTTCTTCAAGTTAGACAAGTGTCAAGAAATTGCACTTTTTTCCACCTATTTTCACGGCAAGGACTTATTTTGATGTAGAGTAAGCTATAAGTACAACTTTGCTTATAATGGGTTTCTTTTTATAACCACAGCCGTAAAAAATGTTAAAAAAAAAAGTTTTTAGAAGTGTAGTAGTGGATTTGGTAGAAAAAAAAATCAAATAAAATGCATTTTGATGAGCACAGATTGAGCCAAAACTGGGCACACCACCTGCATCTGTGAGGGCATTACAGTTTTTTTTAGCCATTTTGACATGATGATGATACGTTCACCTCATCTCATTAGCTGCACCGCTTATCCTCAGTAGGGTCGCGGGGGTGCTGGAGCCCATCCCTGCAATCATCGGGCAGTGGGCAGGGGACACCCTGAACTGGTTGCCAGCCAATCGCAGGGACAGACAATTCGCTCGCTCATTCACACCTAGGGACAATTTGGACCGGCCAATCCACCTGAAATGCATGTCTTTGGAATGGGGGAGGAAACCAGAGTGCCCGTAGGAAACCCACGCAAGCACGTGGAAAACATACAAACTCCGCACAGGAAGTCCGGTAGTTGGATTTGAATCCACACAGGAGGTTCCCAAGACCTTAGAACTGTGCCGCACACGCGCTATCCACTGCGCCAACCACTGCGTCGCCGTGCTGCCCTGATAGGTTCACATTGTCGAAAATATTTTTCCAAGTATTGACAGATGTACACGTGTCAACAAAATTCGGTCAACATTCAAGAGTCAAGTCAAAGTCAGCCTATTGTCAATTCTTCTGCAAAATCAGGGAATTGAAAATGCGTTTTTCTCAGCCCTCGGTGTCTAGAAAATAAAAACAAACACAAAAACACAATGCTAGGACACACTACACTAAGACACACATGTAGACAGTACGGCAGATAAATAGAGAGTGCTCACATAAGTCATACGTCTTTACATCTCTGGTCTTTATTAATCAGGTAATATCAAACAAAGGATGCAAATCCTTGAAATAGCAAAATCGTTAAAAAGTAAACCGCGTTAGTGATAATCTTTTGCACATGAATTTTGCTCTTATTTAAATGTCGAAGCTATGCAATACACATTACAGTCTAAAACTGTGGTACTTAACCTTTTCATTCTCTGTATTTGGCACTATAAGTTGAATTCGAATGGAACATTTTAATAGTTATTTAAAGGTGATGAACAGAATTTTTTTTAAAAAGCCATTCAAGCATAACCTTTCTGTGCGCCTTCTTAAAAGTCCATGATCAGCTTAGTTGTTGGGTATAGATTACTTGCGAAAAGGCAGTCATTATCACACTATTTTTAGTCCACTTACCAAAGATCAATGTAAACTTTGTAGAGCATTTCACATGTTACAATGACAATAAATGTCATTTGTCTTGGGTAACCTGACTAAAGAGTGTGATAGTGAGATAAAACTTAATGCTCTTTCATATGTTAACTATATCAGCGGTAGTCCAGTGGTAAGAGTTCAGTGTTCTTTCTGCAGTGATATGGGTTCAAGTCCCGTTTAAACCAATACCTTGGACCCAGATTTTGACAGTGGGCCATAGTTTGGGGTCTACTGATGTATGTCTTTCAAGCGGCCACACTCTATCTCACCTTTGACTTAATGATACACTGCAAGCAGTGCGCTGTTCCGTCAGCTCTGTGTAAATACTACACAATTTCCCTGGATGTGCTAGTTAGCGTTACTTCCACCTCGTGGCTTTATTAGCTTGAAGAAACTAGGCTTTGTCAATAATTGCGTAGCATGACCTAGTTGTGGGCCTCGCTATCTGCGCTACTTTTATCCCTATTGACTTCCTCTCTCTCTACCCCTCACCCCACTCAGTCCTTATTATTTATTGTCCCTCTCGATTTAAGGGCTCACCTTTATGTTCTTTGGTTTCCCCTATTATCCTTTTATGTGTGCATTCTTTAGTTTCTAATTCATCCCTCTCCCACATCCTATTATTACTGTCTCAAATCCTTTTGCTTCCTCTCTGACTGCATCACGTGTCATGCATGGAAACGTTGCAAGCAGTGGTCCCTGCTGAACAATTACCATGCAAGGCAATCCAAATAGAGATGTTTGCCGAAAACAACATGTGTGTAATTACTGCTTAATGAGGCCCTTGTCTCAGGCAGAATGCCCAATTAGACTGCCGGGGAGCGAGCAATGCCAAGGCGCTCCGAAGAAAGAGCAGAAAGAAGGAGAAGCAGGCTGAAACGGCAATGAGAGGTTTGAGATGATGAGAACATGAGAGGGAGAAAGTCACAAGGGGTGTGGAGAGAAATGGAAAAGCAGTGAATGAGAAGATGATTTCAGCTGTAAATGTGGAGTAATGGCAGAGCAGATAGCATTGAGTCCAGGATAAATTGGTATTTTAAGTGTTATAGTGAATCGGTGAATAGAGGAGATGGAGAAGTGGGGAGGAGGGTGGGCGTTGTCAAGGTGCTTTACGTTGCAATATATGAGCAGCCATGTTGAAGCACAAAATGTCTGACCTTTCTTATTGGATTCTGTCTTCTTGAGTAATGTTTTTTCCAACCACATTTAATGTGATTTATTATTATTTGTAGCAGGTCACCGAGTGAGTGTTAATTTTGCATGGTTTCAGTGTAAGGGAGGTGTGTTTACCCATTATTTAATGCTGCTGCATATTACTGCTGGGGGACATGGACGATTTTCTTTTTTTAGTCTGGATTATTATTGTTGCAATACATTTTAAATAAAAATTAAACCTAAATTAATTTCGCATCATCGTGGTAAAAAAATACATCATTCAAACAATATTGATTAAGATAGAAAGAATACATGAACTATAATCCAAACATGAATTTTTAAAAATACCACCATCTTGCTGCTAAGGGTCACGAAAAACTCAAAAAATGGGATTTTAAAATGAAAAGTACAATGGTGCATTTTGGTCTCCTTGAGTCTCCATAGTTTGAATTATTCCTTGTGCTTTTAGCATCTGGTTTTGGTTGCACAACACAATACATTGACACATAGTGGTCAAATAACATCATCCTTAAAAAATATGGATATTGGATATGGCATATGAATAACTTTTGTTTTTATTGATTCAAATTTAACACTTATATGTTTAGCCTTGTTGTCACTTAAGAAAATAGTTAAATCTTGGATTTTGGAAATAATGACCGAATCAAAGTATTTTTTGCCGAGGTCTATTTCGTGGATAGAGAGCAAATGCTTGTTTGTCACATGATACCATGCATGCATCTCACTGGTGACATTCATGGGAAATATTAAATGGGATAAGTCAAGTCAAGTCAAGTCATTTTTATTTGTATAGCCCTAAATCACAAAGAGTCTAAAAGGGCTTCACAGATTATTACACAGACTATTTTTCAGCTGACGAGAAGAGTAGGTTATTCATATGCTATGGAGTAGAAGTGAGTTTTAGGCTTAGATTTAAGCATTTCCACTGAGGTTGCAGATCGGATCTCAGGGGGAAGAGCATTCCACAGCACCGGTGCCCGGATGGAGAACGCTCTCGAACCAGCAGAACACTTCTTTGCTCTTGGGATCACCAGAAGACCGGCACTCTCAGATCGTAGGCTTCGGACCGGGACATAGGGGCAAATCAGATCTGAAAGATAAGAGGGAGAAAGTCCATGTATGATTTTGTATAATACTAAGAGAACCTTGAAATCACATCTAAGGCTAACTGGGAGCCAATGCAGGTTAGCCAAAATCGGTGTTATGTGATCGTACTTTTTTGTCCTAGTTAAGGGGCCTGTCACACAGACATTTGCGGCTGAATCACGGCCAGAAATTTCTGCCTTTGAGGCGGACACTATTGGACGCATTGAGTTCACCATTAAGACGAGATACAGCGGTGCTCAACACGAGTTCGCAAATTCGCGCGCGGGTGGCAGCGCGAAAAAGTTTTACCCTGCTCAATTCTTCAGGGTACACAGCCTTTCACGAGCGTATTGAGGCTGAACCACGGCCAGAAATTTCTGACCGTGAAGCAGATGCTGTTGGGCGCTGTTGGACGTTTTGAGACCGCCATATAGACGAGATAGAGCAGTGCTTTACTCGCGGTCGGATATTTTCACGTGGTTGGCCGCGTTCAAAACTTTTGAGCTGCTCAAAAGTTTGAGCACGTGTTAAACCGCGTGCCGCACACGTGGTCAACACGAGGAAATGACGCGGAAATGACGCGGAACGACGTGCTCTGGCCGCGGCCAGGGCGTGCTTACACATGGGTAGGACGGGAAATTTCAGCGGGTAATCGTGGGTGGAGCATGGTAATAGCATGTTCTGTGCCTGTATCGCGGTGTTATTACGTGAAATTAGCGTGTTACGCGTGTGACAGTCAAACACCTTTCTCCGCGTATAAACAGCGCGAATGCCGAGCACACGTCAGTTGTGCTCATGACGTCAAGGGGGTGAACATGGATCCCCGTCAGCGTAGTTTCTCTTCATTTCGAATAAATCTTTCGGTGCATTCGCAATGGTCACAGCAAGGCTTTAATGCTAGGACCTTAACTTGGCCTTTTAGCTGAGAGTAAGAGTCCCGGCTCCTAAGCTTTGTATCGTATTATGAACTGATCGATAATGGATAATGAATAAAGAAGACCCTTAACCCTTAAACCCCCCCCGTCAGCGTAGTGACCTCGTCTTAATCCATTTATATTTCTTGACATTTCTTTTCAAGATAATAAAATTAAAATGATGCCATAGTTTGAAATCTTGATCTTCACGAGACTGTGTCTTGTGCGGTTATGATTTCTACAGCCCGGTGCCGAGATTTGCATCCCCTCGCTACTACATCCACATTTACCTCGTTTTATCTCACTTTTAGGGAATGTAATGGCGAATATATAACCAAAACCACTTCGTCTTGCATTTGTTGGAAATGTATTACAACTTAAACCATTCCGTCTTTGTTTTTGTTGTGAATCATCCCCCCTCGCGTGAACGCGCATTCTGCTGCGCTTCCAACGAAAGCGATCGTATTCTATATAAAACGCTTATTAAAACAATAAAGCGAGCTAATTATAACAATTGGGAGATCCTAGTCTATATAACGCGTTTATTTAAACAATAAAGTGCGATCGTATTCTACAAAATGCGTTTGTTAACGTGGATGAAAAAGTCACGCGAGGGGGTGGGGCGGTGTGGGTGTTGTGTAGGAGTCGGATTTGGGCACAACACCGGCTCGGGAGCTTTTATACCCGTGATCCACGCGAGAAAATGACGCAGAAATGACGCGATGAGGAAGCGGAACAGTCGCCGGCGTCTTTTTTCCGGCCATACCACAGACGAACGGCGGGTTGTCAAATTTTGCGCATTTTCCATCCCGGGCAACCACGGGCAAAAAAAAAATGCAAAATTTTAGCCGTGATTCAGTCGCAAATATCTGTGTGACAGGCCCCTAAAAGCCTCGCTGCGGCATTTTGTACCAGCTGAAGAGACTTGATTCTAGACTTCGGGAGACCAGAGAGTAGTGCATTACAGTAATCGAAACGGGAGGTAACAAATGCATGAATTATAATTTCCGCATTAGACTGAGACGAATGGAGAACGCTTTCGAACCTGCGGATCTCTTCTTGGCTCTTGGGATCACTAGTAGACCAGCATTTTCAGAGCAAAGTCCCCGGACCCGAACATAGGAGGAAATTAAATCTGAAAGATATGAGGGAGCAAGTCCATGCATGATTTTGTAAACTACCAACATAACCTTAAAATCAAATCTTAAACTAACAGGGAGCTAATGCAGGTGAGCTAAAATCGGGGTAATGTGGTCAAACTTTCTTGTCTTAGTTAAAAGCCTCGCTGTAGCATTTTGTACTAGCTGAAGGCTCTTGATTTTGGACTTCGGGAGACCGGAGGGTAGTGCATTACAGTAATCGAGACGGGCGGTAACAAACGCATGAATTATAATCCCCGCATCCGACTGAGACAGCATAGGGCGAATTTTAGCAATGATGCGGAGATGGTGAAAAGCTGTTCTAGTAATATTCTTAATGTGTGTTTGAAAGAACAGGTCAGGGTCAAATATGACACCTTTTTGACTGAGTCACTCTGGGTGATATTACATTTGTCAATGTTCAGAGCTGTTTTTGGGAACAAGTCACGGCATTTAGATGTACCAATAACTAGAATTTCGGTCTTTTCAGAGTTAAGGCGCAAGAAGTTGAGTGGCATCCATTCTTTTATCTCAGTGAGGCAGGCCTCCAAATTTCCACAGTTTAGTGTGGCAGATTCCTCCATCGGAAGATATAGTTGAGTGTCATCTGCGTAGCAATGAAAACTGATATTATACCTGCGAATAATATCACCTAATCGAAGGATGTAAATGCTGAAAAGAAGGGGGCCAAGTACTGAACCCTGCGGAACACCAAAGGTAACACTAAAGGGCTCAGATGTTATTTCACCTTATTTAACACAGTGCGTCCTATCTGAGAGGTAGGGTCTGAACCGTAAGAGGACGGTTCCTGAGAGATCAATCCATTTTTCCAACCGTTCTAGTAAGATATTATGGTCCACAGTGTCAAAGGCAGCACTAAGGTCCAGCAGCAGCAAGAGTGATGAAGCGCCGGAGTCCATTGCCAGAAGATCATTGGTTACCTTAATCAGGGCTGTCTCATTAGAGTGTTTAGCCCTGAATCCTGATTGCATACATTCGAAAAGATTGTTCTCGCATATAAAATCATTCAGCTGCTGTGCCACAACTTTTTTAAGTAAGGTGCACACAATACAAAATCCAACTTATTAAATATTAGTTTCTACCGTTTTTCGTAAGTCAAATGGTTGTAAGTAGGGGGGCGTCTGTATTGTCATTGAATCATCATGGTGAAAGATATTGCCATCTATTCTAATTTAAATTTATTTACAACGCTTATTTTAAATAAATTACAAGATTGATCCAAACATGGTTGGTGGTACTAGAGAATGGCGTGATCTTGCAGGGATTTAACCTTTTTTTGCAACGCGCTAAAACAGTGCAGTTACATGGGTAGAGAGAGGATAGTTACTAGTAAGTTACTCTGAAAAACAATTTGGCCTACTAAAGCTTATATCTTTTGCGCTTTTTGTGGCCAAAGATCAGACCACAGACAGACCTTTTTTTACAAAAACATGTTTGCGTTTTTGTCACTTCGAGTCTCTGTAGTTTGTGTTCTTCATGGGGCTTTTTAGCACTTGTTTTTGGTTTAACTAGACAATACAGCGATATCTTGTGGTAAAAAAAAATACACACTTTCCCCTTAAGGCAGGGGTCTCCAACATGATGCCCGTGGGAACTAGGGTGTCTCCTTAGGACAGGTGAGGTGCCCACGGACTTGTTCTGAATATAACTCTGTCACGAGGCGTGGTGGGATCGAAGGAGTGACCGGACCAGAACGGAAGCAGGAGGCAGGAAGGGAGAACTCAAATGCGTTGACAATCCATAGGTTTTATTTAACAAAATAAAAGTTGTCCATAACTCTGGGACATGACAAAACAAACAAGTTTCTTCCAACTCAACTAAACAAGACAAGGCATAACAGACGGAAAATGTTTAAACCTAAAACAGGACAAGGCATAACAGACCTGGGATTGTGTAGATATGTATAATGAGCCAGCGCCCGCCAAACCCAAAATCCAGCCTTAAATAGCAGACCAGCAATCAGCTGATCTGCTTCAGCTTGAGTTCGGGGGCGTGGCATACTGGTCGTCATGGCGACCGTGACAAACTCACTTGTTTTGTATATTTAGGGATCAGAATTTTCCGCGGATCCGCGGATTTCCGCTGTTTTTGAACCCCAAAGGCATTCCGACTTTTTCACTTTTTCTCTTGCGTAGCAAACAAATTCAAAATCCGACTGTCTCACTCTTTCCTTTATTGCTCTGGCGCACCCTGGCGGCCGTTAGAAAAATTGGCCGCATTGTTCCTCAAGGCTGAAAATGAAAATCTCCATTCTGATCCCTGTATATTGTGATTTTCTAGTAAAATTAATTTTGCAGTGGTTGATTGAGTATATTTTAGCCTACTTCCAATGAATAACATGGTAATAACATAGTAGCATCATACTAATAACACAATAAGTTGTTATTTTAGAAATGCATATAAAACTGTGTGCCCTCTGCGCTAATTAGAAACAAAAACTTGCCCTCAGATTTAAAAAGGTTGGACCAATGTGAATATATTGCCATGCAAAGATCATTTTAGTCTAAAGCAATTGGAAAACCAGGTGTAAATCCTAAAATCTCCAAAACACTGTCATTTTTTCATCTAGGATTCAGGGGATATTCCGAAAATAGAAATAGGACCTTGGATCCTTGTAATTTCAAGTGTATTGATTTTGCAGATGACAAATGCTTAAACCTTGATGAAGGTCATGGTTTTTAACCAGCTATGTCATCTTTTATTTCTTCTCCTCGCTTTTCCAGTATGGCTTATTTTGTCTTCAAGGCTTTTCTTTTCTTTTTTGCGCCTGTGCGTGTGTGAGCAAAGATGGCCACCCGAATTTAGAAAGGGCTTCCAGTAGCTTCACTTCTGAGGAATCCGGAGTGGAACGCTGTCGAGTTTGATCATGTTGTCTCTGCTGTCTGGCTTCTGCGCAGTGATATTACAAAGAGTGACCTCAGTCTGCAAACAAAAAAGGGGACTTCATTTGACACATTGAGTTTCTTTGCGTGTACATGTGTGTGCGCGCCATTGTTATTACCTGGCCCAGTCAAGGTTCGTTTCATTTGCTTTGTGAGTGGCATGAAAAAGTGCGATGCCTTTGGAAGCCAAGGGCGTTTCACAATATGTCTTCTCCCTTTAACAGTGTAACAGTTTCTCCGTTACCTTGACACCGCACCTGTTCACTTGCTGAGCTGTTTGTGGGGAAGGAGTCTCATTTTCTCCAGAGCTAAAAACAGAAAGCAACTTGTCCACATCACCTTTTTGTCACATCTGATCCCCGCAGGGAATTCCTCAGGGATTACCATAATTTCCACACCATGAGGCGCACCTAAAAACTCCAATTTGCCCAGGAATTTTGAAAGTGCACCTCGTAACTCGGTACGCCTCATTTATTGCAGAATGCGGCAGATAAGCTGGGAAATGCTTTACCATACAAAGTGTTGAGGTTACACGGTATTCGATCCAAAATTGTTCATATTGATTAATATCTTATAATAATAAAACATTGTATGTAACGATCAATCAAACCCGAGTACCAGCGATGGTGAGGGTACAGTCACTGTATTACTGGAACACCACGGTACAAATGACTTGTTATTAGACCTTATCCCATTATCACACTATTTTTGCACACAATGCCTAGAACACCAATTTGCGTAGTGCATTCTGATAAGTTAAACCTGCCATGTCGAACACAATGCCTGCAGACAGGATCTGGCGCGTTGGGTTATTTAATCTGACCCGCCATAAATGTCTTACTATGTCCAAAAAGAAGCGAGTATCTAGGTCATTTCTGTCAAAAGTTATGACTTCTCTCTCAGGCCCAAAAAGGTAGGTATTTACTTTTTATAGCGTGGTGAGTTGGTTCATGTATAAAACTACATTCACTCTATTCTTAAAATAAACAAGTTCAATGAGATGAAAATCGTTTTCCCCATTGTGAATAAATGCATTCATGCCAACCTTTTGACACGAAAAAAACAGTATATTACATTGCTAACTCTATTTTTACACAATCGGTCTAAATACAAAAAAACCTACATGCTTGTTTAAACAGGAAGTGGCACAATTTTACCAAAAATCTCGTGCAATCGTTGGAGCAGTTCATTCGCGCGCAAAGACTTTCAAAGAGTTTCGCTTCAGAATGAAGAAGCTGTCGAATAAAATACTAGTTTTGGGTCAATATTTTGTTGTTGTATACATTTTAAAAAGTTATGGATTATTTTTTTTTACAGTGGGCATTTTTGAGTGGTATCCTAACACATAAAAAGGTAGTTTTGACGGGTAATTAAATGTGTTGTGTTTTGAAAGGTATAGTCTTACATGATTACAATATGTAGGGTGGGTTACTAATGATTAAGCATGACATGAAAAAAAGGCTAAAAATTTGGAATTGACCTTCTTTTATTAATCTGCACAGCCTGAGAACAGAAGGTCTGGATCAAACCTCACAGCCAATTTTAGCATGACATACCTTCTTAGAACATATCTCATTATAAAACTATTTTTACTCACGCTACCAGAAAGACTCATTTTCACATTGCATTCTGATAGGTCAAACAGTTGAAAAAGTGGCCATACTGCTTAACCTAACAGAATGCACTATACAAATCCGTGGTGTGGCACCGTAAAAATAGAGCGATAATAGGATAAGCTCTAATGCCATTTCATATGTTAGCCGTACCACTAGTGGTCTACTTTAAATTTCTCAGCGTTCTCACTGCGACTACTCAGGTTCGATTCCCATTGCATACAATGTTTTGCGATTTTGGTCTGTGGCACATATTAATTAATGCATTGAACTAATATGGAACTGTACACACAAAAGTTCTTATTGTAGTCTCAATTTCATATGCCTTTTGTATGAAAAATGAATTACAAAATACAAGTGCAAAAAAATACGCTATTCCTTGCAGCGCACTTGACATACGAGCTAGCGTGTTGCTTGGAACACTCAAGCGGCAGCCCGACACTCTCGGTGGGGCAGGTTAAGAGGGTCACTGTTGGAGTCCTAACCCCCGTCAGACAATGTTTTGGCACCTGCAGCAAGTTATCTTTCAATGCCTCGTTAGCTTGCTCCAGAAGAGCCGGCGTGTCGCCGCTGCTTGCTGATTCATTCACACTCTTTCTCACAAGCCACAGGGCCCACACGCGGAGCAGCAAATCTCTTAACACTAAGCTTGCATAGCCCCATTACTAACTCCACTGATAAACAGTTATTACGCACAGTTCCATGCCACACATCTAAGGTTTAACCAAAGTGACTAATTCATTAAACTCATACATGAGGACACTTGTAAAGGGCTTTCCTGCCAGGGTGCCCCTCTGCTGATTCTATTTGTGTGCCTTATAATCTGGAGCACGTTGCGTTCTGATAACATTGGAGATGCGAAATACCATTGGAGAAAACATTGGAAATACCATATTTAGGCAATTATTGATCAGTTGATAAAAGATAACCACAATGGCATCATGATGGTGGCAACAGGGATTAAACCTGAGGAATGGTAAGAGCACCAAATCTTAACCACCAGGGCGCTAGGGACCTAATTACATCCCACCATGCCTTTCTCTTAATTCAGTTATGAATCTAGTGAGCTTTGTAAAGACTTTGCGAGTCGGCTGTACCACGGACCAGTTTAAAGACTGACAATATTCCCACAGCCTGTTCCAATAATAACATCAGCAATTTGATAACGGGTTTAAAAATAGTGTGATAATGGATCAAGACCTAATGCCTTTTCATGTGTCATCTGTATCCCTAGCGGATATGATCTGGTTCACTCTATCACATGAACTGGTTTTGATACCCGCTTCATCCTATGTTATGCAGTTGTTATTAGTGATATATTCTGACTGATCAATAAATATGCAAATATGGCACTTGTCTATTTTCTGTGCAACACTAGCCCCTGCTGTAGGTTTAATTTCATCCACTTTATTGTCAGGTGCACCTTAGATATGACAATAATATCCCAAAAGATTTTATTTTGGGGTAACACCTTATAATCTGGTTGGCCTTATCGTGTAGAAAATACAATTGTCAAATTTATCTGGATAGCATGCTAATGTCTCTATTTGTTTCCTCCCCACAGTTTGATGGTGACAACATGTACATGAATGATAATAACCAAGAGTTTCGTTCACCAAACCAGGTATGTGGGGACATTTGTCATCTTTTTATGTGACATCATAGACCTGAAATAAATATGTGTCTTTTATATTTATGTGATTGGATTTTTCAGTTAGATGGTTTAAATTGACAGTGTGTAGTAGATCATCACTACGGGTCTTTCTAGTCATAGAATGTAGCCAAAGCGTGTGCCTTCAAATAGGCCGCATTATAGAAGGCCAAAGGGTACAAAATTTTCAAGCCTAATTCAACATTTACATTTGCATGAGATAAGGAAAAAGGAGGCTGGAATCCCGCAAGAGACAACAATCATGAATCATGCGACCTAGGTGTGGAAAGGGAGTGACAGCAAAAGAGAAAGCTTTTATTCAAAAGAAGCTTCTGCTTAGTGGTGAACCTTAGGTCACAGCCAAGTCGCTAACATTGTCACAGAGCAGGAACGGAGACGGGACACAATTGCGTTCGTTTTACTCAGTTTTTATTAAGAAGGAGAACAAGACTTGCATCCACGATCTGATGATCGTCGATCATGGGTGGCAGATAGCTGGAACGCGGAAGAGGCACTTCCGTGTCGAGCGAAGGTAGTCGTTGACAGCGAGAACAAACAGGTCGATGGCCGGGGGGGAGGAGCAAAAACTTAACATAAAAACACAACATAAAAGGGGCGATCTGGATTCTTACCCTGTTGATGCTGGGCACTAACAGTCGCATTCACAACTTTGGCATCTACCATGCAAGGTCCTGGAGTGGCCTACACAGTCTCCAGATCTTAACCCCATAGAAAATCTGTGGTGGGAGTTGAAAGTCTGTGTTATCCAACGTCGGCCCAAAAACATCACTGTTCTAGAGGATGACTACATAGAAAAATACCAGCAAAGGTGTGTGAAAAGCTTGTGAAGAGTTACCAAAAACGTTTAGCCTCCGTTATTGCCAACAAAGGGTACATAACAAATGATTGAGATGAACTTTTGGTATTTTTTTCTAACCATGATTTGCAAATAAAGTCTTTAAAAATCAAACAATGTAATTTTCTGGGTTTTATTCTTTATTCTGTGTCTCATGGTGGAGGTTTACCCGTGTTGACAATAACAGGTTTTTCTGATATTTTCAAGTGGAAGAATTTACACAATTAGTGGGTGACTAAGTACTTATTTTTCCGACTGTTCAATCAAGCTTCAATACAAGAATCTATTTTTTGCCCTAAATTAAGTTAACTCCGATTTATTTTTCATTAGGGCCCGGTCACACAGCCGTTAGCGTCTGTATTGCGCAAAATTGGCCAACCCGCTGTTCATCCGTGGTATGCCCGTGAAACAGACGCCGGCAACCGTTCCGCTTCCTCATCGCGTCAGTTCCACGTCATATTCGCGTGTGGACCACGGGTATAAAAGCTGACGAGCCGGGCTGTAGAAATTATTACCGCTCAAGACACAGTCCCGTGAAGATAAAGATTTCAAGCTATGGCACCGAAGAAGAAGCCAATATATTATTATTGTAATAGTTTTTCATTTTTATTTTATTATCTTGTTATGAAATGAAAAGAAATGTCAAGAAATAAAAATGGATTAAGACGAGGTCACTACGGTGACGGGGATCCATCTTCACCCCTTGACGTCTCGAGCACAACTGACGTGTGCTCGGCAAATCGCGCTGTATATACGCGGAGAAAGGCGTTTGACCGTCACACGTGTTACACACGCTAATTCACGTGATAACGCCGCGATACAGGCGCAGAACAAACGTGCTATGACCGTGCTCCACCCGCGATTACCCGCATGTAACCACGCCCTGGCAGCGACCATAGCATGTCGTTCCGCGTCTGTACCGCGTCATATCCGCGTGTGTACCACGTGTGCCGCCCGTTGTTACCCGTGGTCTAAAGTTTTGAGCAGCGTAAAACTTTTTCCCGCTGGCCAACCGCGTGTGAAGTTCTTGCCACGTGTAAAGCACGGCTGTATCTCGTCTGTATCGCGATCTCTAAGCGTCCAACAGCATCTGCTTCACGGGCAGAAATTTCTGGTCGTGATTCAGCCGCGATACAGACGCAAACGGCTGTGTGACCGGGCCCTTACGTTGTTGATTGGGCTTGTAGTTTTGATTTAATTACTGGAAAAATGGCTTTTGAAAAAAGCAAGTTGTTTTACTACGTGTACAACTCAGATCAAAACATCGTTGACACATAATCCGAAATGGGTTGGTGCGAATGTTAAGCCGATCAGAATGTACAACACAATGCACAAGGAAAAATCCACACAATTTCAAAAGATCAATAAATTAACCCCAAAATAATAATATTTCTGTAACTAGAATTTAAAGCATGTAACTAAGAAGTGAATCAATTATTACTGTTCTACTGCCTTTACCATCACCCACTCAAAGCGACATTGGTGTTTTCACTTTTTCTCCTAATGTAAGAGATAACCATTACATCAATCTCAACCAACCACAAGTTGTGTGCCTTTTGAGAGATTATGTTAGTTTAAACATGGCATGTGGATTACACCATTCTCAGTGTGATATCACGGCATGAGCCTACGTGCCACTGCTAGTTTAGAGCTGCCACATCACACCACTTGCTATGGTTGCACAGTCATGGTCACAGTCGGGGGGTACGGGCAGGAGCGACATTGAGTGCTCCCAGCTGCCAGGCATATGCTACGTTTTGGAATGCTGTGATTTGTTGATCCAGCAGTCAGAAAAGACAGTTAAATCATGGTGAGGTTGAACCCCCTTCCCTTCAATTAACACCTTAATAAATACCGTCAATGACAGGCCAGGACCAGCGGGTTTGCAAAAACACACAACCGCTTGTCACTTTCTGCGCTGTAATTGCATGTGACATTTTTTTTAGGTGCTAAATGTGTAAGCTGTGTTAAACCTTTATCCTTTTCTCTTCTGTCATAAAGATGAGCTAAAACCCAATGCACTGATCATTTATATTTCCACCAATTTATCGTAATACCTTTCCTTAGTTCAGGGGTCAGGAACGTATGGCAAATGCAACATAAAAGCCCCAAAGTTCTGCTTGAAACACATACTTTCACAATAAGCTGTTTTTCTCTGAGGTCTTCTTAGAAACAACTATTTTCAAGAAGCAAGAAGCAATTTTCTTCCTTTGGTAACTAAACAATGGTAAAAGCTAAAAACTTGTTTTCTAATAAAAGATGAGGGTTCAAGCTTTCTTTTGAAGTGTCCTATGCTTATGTAGTGACGAAAAAATATTTTCTGTAGGTCTTCAAAAATGGGTCAAAAAATGACTGGCACGGGGTTTCCCAATTACGATAAAAACATCTGGCGTTTAATGAGTTAGCCAATACCGTCATAATCAAGTGTGCAAAAATGTGGAAACATATCCTGAGACATATATTGGAATTTCTGTTGTTACTGCTGAATGTTTTTTTTTTTTTTTCGCGGCTGATAAATGTTATTTCACTTGGGCCATTCTCAAAGGTCTACTTTATATTTAGTATTGTCTATTTATCCTGACAGTATTTTATATCATCATCTCTTTGAAGTCTATTCGACACATTTACTCTGGAGTGCCATGTCTAATCCCACTGCCTACAATGTTTCACAATGTTGATATCAATGACAAAAAAAGGTAATTCAATTGAATTCAAACACACACTTTTGATTACCGTACAGTCATAAGGTTGTCTAACCTTCGATTTAGAGATTGAGTGAGTGTAATAAGCGGTTGAGAGGTAGCTTTAAAGCTTTGTCGTCTACTTATAGCTCACAAAACAGACTGGGGGTCAATTATTGTTCGCCACATTCACGAGCCTGCCCTAATTATGTCACTTTACATGCATACACGTTCATGCGCTAATTGTGATTAATATCCGGTTTGGGACTTTCTCCGCTGCGGCGGCCATGCGTCAATCAGCGGCTGCCTTGGCTTGTCTGCACTGTTCTGTCAACAAACAGCTTTTTAGTGGATAAAGCAATTTGGACTTTTCAAAACATCTCAGCTGCACTTGATGCTCTGTCAGTAATGTCAAAAGAAAAGCTTACTTACCAGTCCTGAAACTCTGAAACACAAACACAAAGTTCACTCTATGGCTTTCATTTTCAAAACCCTTCAATGCACCACGGTAGTTTGAAATGCGAAAGTATTTTGCATGGTTTGGGTGGAGTGTTGATGGTTTCAAATACTAAGCAGAATAATAAATAACTTGACCTTCACTTTCGCTAATGTTGATGAAAGCCTAAATTTAGAGCCACCTGTCAAATTGGAGCCTGCTGTTCCTTATTATGCAGAAGAGAGTTGTTACCACAACACTTGGCAACCAATTTGGAGTTGGTGCTTGATGTTACTTACAGTAGAATTAGAAGGCATATCATTTTCATTGAGTTACTGTATTTTCCAGAATGTAAGGCGCACCTAAGAACACCAAATTGGCAACATTTTTGACAGGGCCACATATTCTGTGTACAGTGAATTTAAGTGTCCTGAAAGTCACTTCAAAATAAAATGGTATAGTTTTCATTATTATAATAACCTGGTCCATCTTATATACCCGAAAATACAGTGGATCAAATAGGGAAACGCATACAGTATTTATTTGTTTGTGATACAACACAAAGCTGTATAGTATACTACCGTATTTGTGCAATGATAGATCAATAGAATAACATTTCGGACCAAAATTGCAAAACCCTGCATCCTACAAAAATCAAACCCGAATCGCATTATATATGAAAAATATATGACAAAAGACAATTTTTGGAGGTCTCCCTAGATACCTGTTGTGCCTTATAGTGCAGGAAATACTGTGCATCCTCATAAAATAAAATGATCTACAGTTTTTAATATGAATATTAATCATCTGAAGTGAGGTATTTGTAGTTTCTCCAATAATGTCTTTTGATCAATAGTGTATTTTTCCTTTTTTTAATATTCAATTTGCAGTAACTGGACCTAGTCAATGTCATTTGTATGGCACAATAGCCAGTGGTTGGTTTACTACTCTACGGCTGAAAAGGTTGGTTACAAATGACCTTTTATTGGTAGCCTGGTGATGCGAAAATAAAGGCCTGGTGGCCTGCTGGGCTTGTAAAGATTTTTGGCAAATCATTCATGCATAAGAGTGAAAACAAACTTTCCAAATTTGATTCTGTTTCTTTTGCAATGGCACTTTTGTTATATTTTGCAGGTAGAGCCAAGTAAAGGGAAGCAGAAGCTGGAGGCAGGGGTGTGCTAAAAATAGATGGTATTTAATAACAAATCCTAAAACAGAGTAACAACAAGGGGTCTCAAAAAAAATTGCATGTCCAAACAAAATCAAACCTGACCATTTTTAAACTTGAAACATAGACTCATATTGAAAAGCAATTATCCAACCCGATGTGCTGACAGAGCAGTCAATATAAAGTCTTTGGATGATTCGCAAATAACTATAGTTTTATTATTTAAATATTCAATAATTTATAATTAGATGCAATATCCGTGGAGTTTGCATGTTCTCCCTGTGCTTGCGTGGGTTTCCTCCTGGCACTCCGGTTTCCTCCCACATTCCAAAAACATGCATGTCAGGTTAATTGGACGGTCCAAATTGTGAATTGTCTGTCCCTTTGTGCCCTACGACTGGCTGGCAACCAGTCCAGGGTGTCCCCTGCCCACTGCCCAAAGATAGCTGGGATGAGGTCCAGCCCCCCCGCGACCCTACTGAGGATAAGCGGTGCAGATAATGGATGGAGGGAGAGATAGATGCAATATCCCGAGAAATTTGATGTCCATTTCAATCAGTGCTTAATTTTATGCATTTCATTTAATTAATGGTTCAACATTGCATCAGACAAATCATTGTAGTTCCTTAAGTAGCAGCCTACGGCAATGCATTGCTGATGTTTATATATTTGAAGCTCACCTCCAGTCTTAAATATGAAATAATGCTGTCGTTCCATTTGAAACAGGTATGATATATTCATGTGGAATATATCTAATCCTGTATAACATTTCCTCGACAGGCGCAGTAGATTGAGCATGCCCTTAATGAAAGAAGAGCCACTTACTGCGACTTTTGACTGAGGTTTCAAGACCTTATAGAAGCTTTACCATGATGCATGCCAGTGAGAAAAGTGCATGTAGCCAGAACAGAGTGTCCATTGTTCTCATCTTCCACAGTCTGCATAGTGAGCTCGCAGTTTGACACAGCCAGGAAGATTGCATTACACATAACATCTCTGTACTCTTAAAAAGAAAAAGCCACTAATCAAGAACAGCTTTAAAGTGGGCCGTTTACTGTCTGTTTGGACGCAATCACTTCATTCAAACAAGATGTTTTCAAGGTTTTGACCACTGTATAGTTTCTATATCATAGTGATGTGTTCCATGTGTCCCATCTTTCTCACCGTGTCAAAATGTCGTTCAGTTTGCACAGTACTTCTATCAAGAACCATTACAGCAATGGCAAAATTAGGTACCGTATTTTTTGCACTATAATGCGCACCAGGTTATAAAAAATATGATAGAATACCGTGAAACCGTAAAAATACTGAATGCATTTCCTATTTTGTCCACAATATTATCCACTGTATAAGGCACACCTTCAAATATCTGGCCAATTTGGAGCTTTGAGGTGTGACTTATAGTCCAGAAAATATGATAATGCTAACTTCAGTGTATGGCTGAGTAGTTCAGGCTCCATGTAGGATTTGGTTTTATACAACCATAACGTGGTATTTTAAGACAAACTTTTACAAGGAATTAGCAATTGTAACATTACACTTCTTATGATGTTGCAGAACAGTTCACAAAAATAATGATTGACTTTTATCTGTTAAAATGAATTTAAGTGCTATTCTTGTGGCAATTAAAAGTTGTCTGTCACTTTAGAGCATGAGAGCTGCCTCAAGCCCCTCCCCAGTACCTCTGTAGCCATCCTTACCATTGGTGAACTATTCTCACTTCATTTTGATTATTATGCCTGTGTCAAATAATCTAGCAGTGTATATTTTGTTTGCTGGATAATAGCTGCACGACAAGACTGACCACTAAACCAAAATGGCTACCTTCAACTGTTACCACACATTTTCTAATTTGGTACAATGGACAATAAGTGGTTGTTGGATTCATATCAGGCCTGTTCATTGGCCGTTTGTGTATACATGCCCATGTATATTCTGGAACATTTTGGCTGGTTTCTGTTCACTCTGTAATTAGCCTGCAAGCATGTGCGCACTGAACACATTAGATAGTGAAGGGAAAATGAAAGACAACAAAAGGAGGACTTAGAGAGCAGCTGTGTATGTGGAGAAGTTGGTTCTTATTTTCGTTTTTGAGGGGGGTTAAAATTAGTCTGTGTATGTCCCTTTAGGTTGCTTTGTGTTCATATAAAGCAGAGGAACGGGCCACTAGTCCCTGAAAATGTACTAACAGGGTTCAGACGGGTCCTTGAAATCCTTGAAAATGCTTGAATTTTAATTATTTGTTTTCCAGGACTGAAAAGTGCTTGATTTTTTGGTCAAGGGTTTTTAAATGCTTGCAATTGTTGCCATGTTTACCAACAACTGCTTAAAAATGATGCTGAATCCGCTCTCTGGTAGCTTAACTTTTTTATTGTATTTCTTTTCCCCTCGTGATTGAATGCAGCTGGCATTAGTTTGTACGGCATTGATTTTTAAGCGGCATCACCCCCTAGAGGTAACACCAAAGAGGACCGAATCATGCTACACATAAACAGGGCAATATGAAATGTGTATTTGTGCAAGGATACATACCAATTGTGGACATTTACTGTATCACGGGCCTTGCAAAAAATTAAGGTAGTTTTTTTTCAGTGCTAAATTGTAATGGGAAGAACTGACTTACAACTTAAGATGTAATATAATGTTTATTGAAAGTATTGTTAGATACATTAATCAAAACATGACACAAAACTAATGCTGAGAGTGAGCATGGCCAATTTGGTCACCTGACGCTCCCTCCCCTAAGAAAATTTGAAAAATCTATCTCTGCCAACCTTTGCTTAAAAGTTTGCACCGAATTTGCACTAACAACCCGGTCAGGCAAAAAAATTCCAAATTTTTGGTATCCTGAAAGAAATAAAGTTTCCACGCAAGTTGCTAGTAGGTCTAGGCACCTGTAACTTACTATATATCTGTGGCCACGTAAACCATCGACACGACAGAACTCAAAAAATTGATCAAAGGGCACATTGATCATTCCATGTAGTACTTTGAACACAAAAATTAAATCAAATCGAATTCTGCGGAGCTCCAAAAAGTGCAAGTTCAGCCTTTGTAGTCTTTCCGGATATGACAAATTGTGCATCCCAGGTATCCGCTTCGTATACCGACGTTGAACTCCTTCCAGTAGGTTGATGTCTTTGAGTAAGTAAGGCTTCCACACAACGCTGTTATATTCTAACCCGGGTCTAACATACACGCAAAACATTCGAACTAAGAATGCTGGGTTCTTGTTGTAAAAATTTCTGTAAATGTTTGATGCTACGTTATTGGCTTTGTTAGTAATTTTGGCGATATGCGTGATGAACTTTAGGTTTGAAGTAAGAGTGACACCCAGATCCTTATGTTCAGTAACAACATGCAAATCATGATCATTAATGCTATACAGCGGAACAGAACCATGAAAAAACGACTGTGCTAAGCATTTATCAGATGACGGTTGCAGTGGCCACTGTTTGGCCCAAAGAAAAACTGATTTAATGTTATTTTGAAGATAATCAATTGTTCCTGCAACCTGGGTTTTTGGTAAGAAAGCCGACAGTCTAGCATCATCGGCAAAAATTGAGATTTCACTACTTTGAATGACCTCGGGTAGGTCGTTCACAAAAAACAGGAATAATAATGGTCCTGGTACTGAGCCCTGCGGTACCCCACTACAAACTTCCGACCACGCTGAAAGAACATCGTCAATTTTTACGCATTGTTTACGATTTGACAAGTATGCAGTTATCCATTCAAGCAGTTTTCCACTAATACCATAACATTTCAGTTTTCGTAAAAGCTTGACATGAGACACTTTATCAAAAGCCTTGCAAAAGTCTAAGTAAACAACATGACCAGCCATATTGCAAACGAAAAACATACTGGTAATATTATTCAAATGAGCTATCAAGTTAGTCATGGTAGAATGTCCGGACCTAAACCCATGTTGCTTAAACGTATAAATTTCAATATGGCATTTGAACTAATTCTCTCAAACACTTTACAGATGCAGCTAGTCAAGCTAACTGGTCTATAGTTAGCTGCACTTGTTGTGCCCCCCACACCCCCCCCCTTTAAAAAGGGGTAAGACAATAGCACTAAGCCAGTCCTCAGGCCGATGTGAATCCTCAAAAGATCTAGAAAACAGGTAAAATAATGGTTTGTGCACATAAAAAGTTAGCTAGCTTTTTAAGCAAGAAATTTGGAATTTTGTCAGGGCCGGCTGAAAATTTGCTGGGAAGTTTTATCAAGTATTTATGAATTAACTCCTTTGAAAGTTCCACAGAATTTAGAACAGCTGAAGTTCTGCCGGGAAAGTCGGGTGAAACACCATTGTCACGACCAAAAACACTGCCATACTGATCATTTAATATACGGACATTATCAACATTATCAGTAGCAACGGTACCGTCAGATGCCTTCAGGTTGGGAATAAATGCCTTAGAAATTAGTTTACGGTTGATGTATGAAAAGAATTTACGAGTATTATTAGACTCTAAAACTTTATTTTCCTCAGCCACCCTTTCCCTTGCCAGCATTTCCTCCATTAGGCTAGTCGACATTTTGGCAACTTCTGGCATCATTATTTCCCGGACAAGGGTTGGAACCATGGCCTTCACGGTTTCACGGACAGTGGAGACCAAATCAGCAGCGTTCAGGGTACCGGACAGTCCAGACGACCCGGATAAGGGTAATGGAGTGCTGTCCACGTAGGTGAGCACCGTTCCAGAGCTACTCAGAGAGGCGTAAGAATCCTTATCATCAGCAGATAAACTGTAATTACATATTGCTGTTATTTTTACCCAACACCTTTATGGGGATAGATTTTTCTCCACAACCAATATATTCACAATTTACTCAATTATATGTTGATGTAAGCACCAAGAGATTAAAAATTGCACATGGAAATCGTAGAAAAATGTGTGGCTCTGCAAAATACATGATTCACCCAGATTCTTTCTCATCAGATAAATTGGCAAATTGGCTCTGAAAGTCCTTTAAAGTGCTTGAATTTGGCCATGAAAAAGGTGTACGAACCCTGTCGTAAATTTCTTCCTGTGAATTCTTCTGACAGATGTCTTGCTGTGCCATGCGTCAAAATTGATTTGGACAACTTGAAGAGAACAGTGGCCGTTGTTATAATAGAGAGCTCTGTAGTCGCTCTTGTGATCCCTATGATATTTTATGTCACTCTAGTCTATTTTTGTCTGTTTATAGACTCTCTGAATCTCTTTTATTGGGGATCTTTCTTCTTCATGTTTTTATCTCAGGTGGATTGACTTTATACAAGCAAATTCATTTCTTAGCTTTGCATTCATTATAAAAAAGAGGACTATTTTACCATGTATACGCATAATAAATGCTCAGCCATCTAAAAGTGTAGATAATGTTTAGCTTGTGAGGTTTAGACCATTGGTTGTGGTTCTCATCTGATTTCAGGACCCACCATCTCATTCTAATGATGAGTTTTGATGCAAATAATAAAAAAAAAAACGACTTTTCAGATAAACTGAATGAAAGAATTGTGGAGTTTAATCTGGAGATAGTTGAATGTATTCACTTTTGATAAATATGAACACAAATTGAACACCAATCATCACGACTTTGAGCAATAATATTCCTTTTAAGTGACAGTACGTATATTTTAGCGCTTCCTAGTGTTAAAAAAATGTATAGATTTAAATAAAAAGCATAACTAATTTCAATACATATGTATAGTCATTTTCTAAAATACATGAAAGTGGGATTTGTGCATTCATTTTTCTTAACATAAACCTCACCTAGAGGAACCTGGCTCAACTGTCTGGCATCTTGCTGCTACTCCTACACTAAAAAAATCCAAAGCTCGCAAAAGGAATGGCTAGGAATGATGAGAAAAATGTCTCAATTTGGTCCCTTTGAGTCTGTATAGTTTTTATTCTTCTTTGTGCTTTTTAGCACTCTTTTTCAGAAACACTACACAAGACAGCGACACACTGTCCCTTGATTGATCAATTAGCTGCATTTTCAATGGAATCTAAAAATGTTATACTTCAGTTGCTTTCGTGTTCAAGATAATAAAATCCGTGTTTAGTGTTTATTCTCCACTAGATCTGTATTTGGCCTTGCTTGACATGTCTAAACAACCATAACTTTTTTTTCTGTGGTGTGAAATGGCAGGTGTCAACTTGCATTTGCAGGGTCATCTACTTCATAGGAGTACTTTGTTATTTCCTTAGCATTATTTTGCCGATATAAAGGTCTGCTTCCCACTCAAAATAGGTCTGCGTTCTACTTTTGGGTCACGACCCAGCAGTTGAGAAAAAGAGATTAAGACTAAGCTAAGTTTACGTTGAGTAATAACTAAGAATCTTGTGAAATAAAAGATCATCATTAATTTAATTATGAATTCATATGTGGATATGTAGGATAACTAAAAATCCCTTTTGTACTTTCCAGTATGATAGGAAATTGATCTTAGCACTTCCTTAAACTGTCATAAGGTATTGGAACATGATGTTTGTACTGCAGATATTGTGGGACCGTACTTCATATTTTGTTAGGTGATTATGTTAGCAAACTTCCTCTTTTTGTACTCGTCACTCCTTAGTTCACCTTTTTAAAGTTAGTTTGGACTTTTGCGCTTCAGTTATTGTTGGAGGCTCCCAGTTTAACAGTATATTTATACAGAACCAGTCTTGATACAAAGGGTGTGTCTTTGTATTCCACTTCTTGAATACTGGTACACAATGAAAACAGCAGAGTGTGGTTAATTGTTTACAGTTTGGATGTCCTTCTTTGTTTCTGAGATGTTCCATTTTTTTCAATGTTGATAGTTTGACATGACAATGTTCTCTGTAGGGAGCTTCCTGTGTTGTTTTCATGCTACTTAAAGGCCGATCGTAGGCTTATTGTTTTTACTTTCAAGGTTCCTAAATGAAGAAGTGAGGTTAAAATCTTTTTTGAATTCCACCGTGGCTAACTTGTCAGAGCTAGTCAACAAATGTTAGATTTGCCCATCCAGTTGATTATTCGGACTTCCATCATTAAAAATTCTGATTCGATTCGGCCTGTAAACAGCTAATTTCCGCCTTTATAGGTAATCCCAAATTCTTGAACATGCAAAATGTTCTGAAATAGTCCAAAAAACACATGTTAAACAGCGAGGCTAATAGGGAACCAACAACGGAAAAAGGCAATGGTTTTGATAAATGCGAAGCTGGCGAGGAATAAACCAAGGGACACGGCTAAATTGACGCTATTGCCAGGCTAACCGGTCAAACAACACATGGTGGGCAGCCAACGAGCACCAACGGGGAGCAAAACAAAACAGAAAATCCCATAGCAGCCCCGACGCTAATGGGGAGATGTCCGGACAATAACACCATAAAATAGCCACAATCGTCTACTTCCATGAATGAATGGTACCCAATCGCTGTACACTACAATTGCTGTCTGTTTTATAGCTGGCCTTACATGTCGTGTTAGTGGTATTCGCCATTTTGAAAGTGTTCTGTTCCTTCAACGTTGTCACCGTTCTTCAACAAACAAACCTGATGGGTCAACTTTGAGACTAAATTTCCCAAGTCCCCCGGCGCGTGAAATAATTTGCAACATATTTGCATAATTTTAGGGAGGAGCACTACACGTTCTATGTCGAACAACAAAATATCGCTTTGAAAATACTTTTAACTCTTCTATCGCTGCCTCCTCCTCCTCGCCATCCATCTCTGAGTCACTTCAGTACACCCTTGCCCCACACACCCTGATGTAGGCGAAGGCATGGTTACTCAATAGTGACTCAGAATGCACCGTAATAGTCCTACTGCCACTCTCCTCACCCTTATCTTTGAATCTGCGTGTCTTTCGCTGCCATAAAGGGACATTGAAGTAAGGACAAGCAATAAAAATCAAGTGTCTGAAAACGCCAACACACGTTTCAATCTGACTTTGAGGTCACACAAAGCCGCTGGCGAGGTCGGGAGCGTCTAGAATTATATTCAAATTTGAAAAGTTTAGTGTTGTCAAGTCAGGCTAAACACTTTTTTGAGACGATAAAAATCAATATATGAAAAAAGAGCTGCAGGAACATCAGTTACATCGGCGCAACATCAACGGCGATGCAACGGGAGGTTCCAAAGAGCCATAAACAGATCCGTGGTTCTTTATGTAGGTCAGCCCATGCCCGCCAATAAGTCCAATTACCGTCAGCCTCACAAATGGAATAAGCAGCGACCTCTGCTCTGCTTTCATGAGCATGAAATGGATGCAGGACTTGATGTAAGGATGCTACATTGTTAAAAAGTAAAAAACAAGGGGGGGTGGCTTGAGAGAGCACTGGCTGGTCTTAGTTTCTTCAGAACGCCGAGACTCCATCCGGTCCAGACCTGAAAGCAGAAGGCCGGCGTCTTCTGGTATGCCATCCTTCTCAAAAAAGTTTTGCAACAAGATACTTTTTTTTGTTCCCGAAAGGTAAACTAAGAAAATATATCATGTTTTGGTGCGAGGGCAAATAATACTTCATTTCTGGCATGTTTTGAAGGAATTCCCGGTCCTCTAAATAAGTTGATTGTTGTAACTAGGTTTATGGATCAATAATTCCATTATTGATAGTGAATTTCTTTCCTCGTTCCTGTTTTCGAAGACTGTGAATGCTTGTGTCAACAATGTCCTTTTATTCTTTTGTGTCATTCAATTATCCTTTGTCATGTACTCAATTGTATTTTATTGTATCAAACACATGCATTATTTCTTTGTGTGTCTCTACTATTTTCCTTCTGGACTGATCAATCATTATCCATATCAATTTACTGAAAAATCCATAATTGAAAACGAAAATTAAAATATGATTATCTTATTACTTCCTTCATGATAAATGCGAGAAACAATATGAGGCTACGTCGAATTAATTCGGGTGGGAAACCGTTAACACTACCCAAGTAATATACTGAATTACATAAATGTAATTTAAAGCAATTTACTCTGTATATAAAGGAATTCATCAATTTTTGCGGTTATGGGGACCAGAACTACCCGCAAAAAGTGAAAATCTGTGAAGTAGTGTCACACTTTCATAAAAGACCTCAAGGGGTAAACTTACCTTGAAGTGACGTCGTTACCGACTGAGAGTTATATGATTGTTACAAAATACCAACCACAGATAAACAAATAATAACACAAAACACATATTTGCAGTTAAATGAATGGTTTTAATCCGAGGATATTCATCAAAAGCACGCGCATTTTCAGGTATGAGCGAAAAGCCACAACACACCATCACCTCCAATCCCCAATTCTTTGTGTTCTTCTGACCTTCTTTAGAGTCTGATTTAATTGATAAAATTATTTTTAATGTAACAATCCGGCAAAAGCTAGCAGCCGCTATCCTTCTGAGTTTTTTATTTTTTTATATGGGGAGTTGACTGGCACACCCCAGCTGTTGGACTGACAACATACAGCAGCCTATCATAGTCCCCCACACAATCACACCTATCCAACAACTAAATGTTCTTGTTTCAATCTAAAAAACTAGTTTAAAGGGTTTGGCGCTGCTCATCGGTAAGTAACAGGCCTCTTGGAATTATTTCAGTATGATAAATCACCATTAGATGGCAAAAGTGACTTTAATCATATCCACACAATGAGCTAGCCCAACTTCCTAATGTTTCTTCCTTTTTCCGGCGAATGAGTGTGCATAGGCGGCCCCATATGACAAACAGGCAAAGTGAAGCAACACAACTACTTTTTTGAATGTAGTCCCTATTAACGGGAACCAATTACTTCTTTTCAGTGTTGCGCCCGATACTGCCCCTCGCCCCGGCTCTCTCCGGGATGCTGTTTAAAATGCACCATCGTCCCTCCCTGCAAAAAGCAGAAACTTATCAGCACCAAGAGGGCACTCAATGATTCATATACTCTTAACTCTAAACCTTGCCTCTATTTTGGTCCCGGCATCCCGTGGTAAATGCGGCACGATGGAGCGGAGGGATTTAGCGCGACTAAGTTGTTGGATATTCCTATTGGCTTTCTGTGTGTATTTCCTGTTTACTCTCGCTCACTCTCTCTCATTCTACTAGTGATCTTTCTCATCACATGGAGACCAAGGTCATGGCTGATTGAAATATAATAGAAGTTTAGACATCTGGCCTAATACTGTGGGAAGTTAAATCTATTTTAATGGCCCCTGCTGCAGTGGATTCTCTCTGATGCACTCTTGCGCTTCGCTGACAGTAAATCACAATGTTCTCTTATTACCCTGACTGGAATGAGGGCATGGAGAAAGAACAATGAGGGATCCACATCATTTGTTTTCCCCCCGCCCTTGCTTTTTCCTCTCATTTTCACGCCGCCCTTTTTGCCTTCTTTGCTCTCTGTTGCGAGTCATAAAGCAAGGTGCGAGATCTGTGACATCATGAAAATAAAAATAAAGGCGATTATACGCCAGCTATTGTTCCATATGTGGTTACTGAGGCTTCTACTGTATGTGCCCTGGGGAATGAACCTCTGAATTAAGCTAACTGTATTTTCAAGACTATAAAGTGCACCGGATAATAAGGCGCACCCCTCAAAAAAACAAAGCTGTCCTCGCGTGTTTGTCTATCAGTCGTGAGTAGGATATGAACAATAGATGTACGTTCTGTGGAATGTACATATTGCATGTTTCTGACATCCTGTAAGGCAAATTATTTCTTTAACGTATGTCTTCATCTGTGCTTTTACAGTATATTAGAAAAGAGGGGACATTTTAAGCTACAAGTTTAACATCTATTGAATAAATTGCAGTGGCAATCACAAAAGCAGAAGCAGTTGTATTTATTTAGGGTTTTTGCATGAGTGTGATTGCAGCGTATGATTCTAAACATTTCTAAGACATAAGCATTTATCAAGAGGGAGTATGGAGTCTGAAAAAGCGCGGATACAAAATATAATTTAGAAGCACAAAGACTGTAAAGATTTTAGGGAAGTACTTTCATAGAATGTTGAAGAATACGGCGTTTTCCAAACTATAAGGCGGAACCCCAAAGAATATTCTTTTGTGATCTATGTTTCATATATAAGGCGCAAAAAATAAATTAATTTAGATTAAGATAAATTATTTCAGAGATCATAACTTAACAGTATGACATCTGGTCTCACCACTAAAAGTCATTGATTCATAAATATTTACTGCGCTGTCCTCTCTCCGCGGTATCCCCTTTTTCCCCTGCTAGACAGCTAGTGAATAACCAGACTTCTTTTCTGTCCTTGCAGTTTAATGGGACAGTGGCCTCAACCTTAACCCATAAAAGATAAGTCCAAAAAGTCCCGTTAGCTTGCTAACCATACTGATGATACATTCTCAGCTAAACTGAGACATGCTAACCGCAAATCAAAAAAGAGTTGGTTGGTTAGATCTCTTAACCATTTAGGTCGTAGGGGCATCGTTTCCTGTGGTGTCACACATCCCTCTCGAGGCCAACATACAAAAATCTTTATTCAATCAATCACAATATGTTTCATACTTACATGAAACTATTGTTCAAAACAACAATAAAAGATCATTTTACAAATGAGCTGCCATCGAAATTTTGCATGTCTATTTAGTTTTGTTTTAGCTACAAACGCGCTGCTTTACTGCGCATACTTGGGGCCCATTCTCAAGCGCTACATGAAGGGAACACTAAGAAGTGGGGTCTTCCTCGATGTGTGGACAAAGAGCTAATCAAAGCCACTCCTGCCATCTAATAAGGTTTTTTACAAAATGAATTCCCAGAGATGTGACACTTACTATTGAGCTGCACCAAACCTTTGATAATGGTTCTTTTTTAAAATAGAAAAACGTTTTTGGTACGTTTTAACACACAGAGACAACGCTTCTGAAAACTTAATTATACGTTTTGGCATTGAATGAGTTAGTTGTAACTATTCATTTTCCAATTCTATCCACAATATTCTCCAATATATAAGGCGCACCGGATTATAAGGTGCACTTTCAAATTCCCGGCTAATTGGGGATTTTTAGGTGCACCATAAAATTTGTACCAATAGAACATTTCTCAGAGCGCTTTTAGTGTAGAGATTTTTTTAAATTATCCAACAGAAAGAAATACAAAAGGCGAATGTGGCGAAAGCTAGTTTTCTGACTTCTTCATCCGAGTCCACCCACATCTGCAATTGTGGGTTGTGTGTTTCCTAAAATGAGATCCGTTTTGATGTGACATTTGAGACAATTACCAGCGCACGTTTAAAGCAAGAAAGAGGTTAGCTCACTTTTTGTAGCCCACCTTCCTTCAGTGACGGACAGGAACTTACGACCCTGTCGTATTCTCGTACCACCCACCCAACTCGCACAATTCACTTATCCCCCTTCTGTCCTGCTGTCAGTCAACCAGGTGCTATTTTATTCTTCTCTATCGCACCGTCCGCTGCAGTTGATACCAAAATGCTCCCTTGTCTTTTCAAAAGACAGGGTCAGGTCGGCTTTTGGGACGCATTGTGTAGCTGATGATGAGCGTGATTGCTTGCCACAAGGTCACCTTTGAAGGTGAATTGTGAAATTTCCCATAAGATGTTTTCAAAAGAGTTACTGTTTCCATGTGTCTATCTGATATGCACAAACTGGACGTAAGTTCTTTATGTATGCATGGCCAGCTGTTGTTTGTTGCCAAAACCATGCTGCACTGTCATTTTATTCACAGAGTAGCATATGGCTGAATGACTTTTCATAGGACATTGTATACTCATTCAAAGTTGTTTCGTTTTATGAGGGTTTTGTTTTGTTTTGTTTTTCTATTCTGTTATTATCGTTGTCCTCCTGGTGTGCTTTTGTTCCATTAAACCAGTGTTCCCTGAATGGGGCGCATGTACCTCTGTGGGGTTGTGAGGGCACTTCAGGGGTATGTTAAATTTTGAAGAAAATTAATTAATAAAACTAAAAGGATTTATTGACATTTTAATTTATTTCCACTGATCATCAGTTGCAAGTTTATGGTGAATTCGAAATTAACAGCTTTAACAAACAACTGACTGAACAAAAAGGAAAAAAAAAGTACAATGGGAAAAATTGTGAGAGCACTAGGACTCACAGGAGCTGAAGCAAGCCAGATTCCCGTTCATTTTCTTTGGCGGTGGACTTCACGACAGTTGTCCTCATCCAGATGACTGGATTCCAAGCCCGGAGACCTGGTCAGCCATTTTGATCCAGCCCCTATACAAACTCAGCACTGCCCTCGAGCGGTATTAAAAATAAATGATATATTTTGATAGAAATGAAACCTAGACACTTCACAGGCTCACAGGCCATATTTTTGACATGCCAGGTTTACACCATTTTCACTATCCACCAGTAATGTTGCTGTTCTTTGATAACCACACCTTTTTGGGAAGATCAGCTTTTTGTAACTCAGGAGATTTGATAAAAAGAAAGTGTTCAGGAGAGGGCTTTTGGAACAGAATTGGAAATTGGCATTGTGACGGTTTCATTTAAGTCTACTCACCTTATTTTGATTGTCTACTAAACAATAAACTTATCAAGTATATTCAACTGGTACAATATTATGTGATTGAGGATTACTGCTTGAAATAAAATTATATATGGATTGTAGGAAAAATGTTGTAGTGCACTCATTTATTCTGATAAGTGTTCAGAATGGACATTTGTTAAAAAAATGACTTGTAAAATTTCTCCTCCGAAAAGGTTAGAGTGGTGAAGGTTAGGAGAGGGCTGAATCAACATTTGGTGTTTCATTTTGACCCCTCTTTGGTTCACTCTCCTTCATGTTATGCAAGACAGTATATTTATGAATTATTTATCTTACATTTGAAAATATTAAGCATGGAATGTCCTTGTTCTGTGGCTTATCTCCAAGGACATCATAGTAAGCCATAAAGATGGGGCGAGGGACTATTGAATAGCCTCAAAAAGCATTTACACCAGTGAAATTGCAAATGTCAACATTTGTGTTTTATTACAGAGTGAAGGTTTTTAAAATACAGCGAGTATGCATCCGTTATTGACTAATAAATAATGTTTTTCCATTTGAATGAATGCCTACGAACAATTTAACTTTGCCCTACTTGCGCTTATGTTTCTATTAAATGCACTTCGACTAAATGCACTGCATGTTAATGGACTCAGTTTTGACTAAAGAGAACATTTCATTTGATGTTCACTCATCAGAAAATTACGCGGTAGCACATAAACATGTACACGCACGTAAAACTTCTGAAAGCAGTTCAAACTAAGACTTAGTTTTTCCTCAATAATTTGATTCTTATCTGCACTTTCATCCAAAGAACAATGTCAGCTTTTATGTTTACGTTGTTTTTCTTGGAGTTATCCTCGTGTTTGACAGCTCCTAACAATAGCTTAATTGGCTGGTAACTGCATTTTAAAATGGCTGCATTCACTCTATCGGAAGAGGTTACTTGTCAGCAATGTTAAATGCAAACTTGAAGTAATTAAACTGAGAAAGGTATTCATCTCACTTAGATGTGTTTTATCAAATAATCAGTATTTTTGAAAAGCTTTATTTAAGATCGAGGTTGATTTGAGCAGTGAGACTTGAAATGAAAAACAAGTAGTAGATTTCTATTAAATAGATTTGTATAATATTTTTCTTCCTATTAAAACATAATGACCAGGGTTGCCAGGCATTTTAACTGGGAAAGGTTGTTGGGGCTGTGGTTTGTTGAAACTTGTGCACAAGAAAAAACTGCATCAGTGTTCCGATAGAAAATTGAATTTGGCCGCTTGGTGTGGTCTTGGTTGAAACTACAGTACCTAATTTGGCCACCAGAGGGGTGTTAGAAACTTCACAAAAGTAGACCACACAACAGCAGAAGTTTATCGATTATGTTGGTATATACTGTATTGGGGGCGGCATGGCGGGGCAGTGGTTAGCGCGTGTGCGGCACATTTCTAAGGTCTTGGGAACCTCCTGTGTGGGTTCAAATCCAGCTACCGGACTTCCTGTGTGGAGTTTGTATGTTCCCCCCGTGCTTGCGTGGGTTTCCTCCGGGCACTCCAGTTTCCTCCCACATTCCAAAGACATGCATTTCAGGTGGATTGGCCGGTCCAAATTGTCCCTAGGTGTGAATGAGCGAGCGAGTTGTCTGTCCCTGTGTGCCCTGCGATTGGCTGGCAACCAGTTCAGGGTGTCCCCTGCCCACTGCCCGATGATTGCTGGGATGGGCTCCGGCACCCCCGCGACCCTACTGAGGATAAGCGGTGCAGCTAATGAGATGAGATGAGATACTGTATTGGGGGGCCTCGATGCAAAACCGAGCTGAAGACCCTTGCAGAGACATAAAATATAACAATGGAGGTTTTCATGAAAATCAGTTCAGCCATTTTAGAACTTATAAGTCACATTCAAACACACACACACACACACACACACACACACACACACACACACACACACACAAATCAAGATTGCTAAAATACCTTAGCTTATAAAACCCATTACTTTTTCACACGTGAGACAGGAGAAGTGCCAGATGTATCTTTGAGGATAATCTTAGCCTAGTTGTTAACCTGTTCATGAGAAAGCTAGCTGTAGGGAATACATCACCACAGTTACTGAGCAGAGCAAAACATGACCTGCTTTCATGCTAGTGACTTTAGGCCGAATTCGGCCAAGAAAATAAACTTATTGGTATTATGTTTTTGTTGTACTGTGTACCGAAACATATCTCCTCCACACCCACTCACCTTTTTAACCACCGACCCATTTTCATGCCAGACTATGAAATATGTATTAGTGAAGGATTACGCATCAATAATTGACATTTATTATGGGCCATGTAAAAAATTAAGGTCGGGTTTCCCAGGGGTAAATTGTAATGGAAAGAACTTCCAGCAACTGAGAATGTAAGCTACATATTACCGTCATTTTTACGGGAACACACACTGCATTCTTCTTTTAATGGTACTGGAAAATTTGGAAAATTGGCTTTGAAAGTCCTTAAAAAAGTGCTTGAGTATGGCTATCAAAAAGGTGCACGAACTTTGTTTTTCAATTCAGGAGTTATTTTTCTTGTATTAGTACAAAACTAGTACAATAGAGAAATGGAAACCATAATTTTACCTTTCATGGTACACATTGACAGATTCCGTACATATTTCAACCTTGGATGATTGTAGAAAGAGTGACCATTTATTTTATTTGTACGCCGAGATTCCGCCAATCGTAATGTGAAATGACATCAAGCGTTGCAAAAACCTTTCATTGAGAGGGGGGGGCAACTGTAAGTGATCATTTTAAGCAATCATCAAGGAAAAGACCTATTCAGCGCTCATAATAAAATGTTTGAGTGTTATTACATTCTTTGCAATAACGACATGCATTAGGAGAGTTCCAGCTTAACTCGAGGCACCAGTTGGGTTTGGGCAATATCATAGCTGTTATGCTTCCACATTTTCTGTTTGCTTTAAATGTTTATTTGTAAGATGAATTGCTGCACAGGCGGGCGGGATGACAGGCTACATGAGGAAGCTATTGAATTGATTCCAGAAATGTTGCAGAACGGAGCAGTTGATATGTACCACGAGACATGAATAATAAAAATTCTATTAAAAAGCTCTTGAATGGCTGACACCGGAATATTATTTGTGAAGATTAATTTTCCCGAGTCATTATAAAAGGGAGTTGGCATCAGATTGCTGCTGCCAAAATTGCTTTTCATTCCCTGTTGAATACCCTCAGTATGCTTTTGAGAGCAGAAAACCATCTTTCTCTATGCAGCATTATGTCAAGACAAGCTCTGCAGAAGACAACCTGAGACGCATCTCATGCATCACCCACAATGCATTTTGTTTTTACACGTGTTATTTATACACGCCATATTTGTTTTATAATGAAACTCTTTCCCCGCTTTTTGTTATTTGACCGTACAGTAGTTTTTGGTTGAAAAAAAACTTTTATACAGTACTTCTATTTGTCCAACCAATGCTTGAGTCTACAGAAAAAGTTTGTTCTTTGGTTTTGGAGCATTATAGCACATTTTATTGTATAATAACAAGCAGAATGGCGGCAGATAGAAGATTACATTTGGCTGTTTGGAGTAGTCGGTGGTAAGGAGCTGCAGTATCCAATTTGGCCTGCAGAGGGCATCAGAGACCCCATGGAGCAAGACTATATGAAAGCAATTATTTATCGATTTTATTGGGATTTATTGGAGCTGCCTTGACACAAAACCTGGCTAAAAACAGCCATGGCAGCCTAAAGTACAACTGTTAATTTTTAAAGAAAATTGTTCAGCTGTTAAATACAGAAATCGGGATTTATAGGTAGGTTAGATTAAGAGAGATTAGATGAGATAGATTTTGAAAAAAATAAAGGCTTACTACTTTACTTAGCGGATTTTGCCTATCACAGGTTATTTTCGTAACGTAGCACCTGTAATACACAAGGGATTAGTGTATGTATATATATATATATATATATATATACAGGTATATATATACACACATAGAGTGGAACCTCGGTTCTCGACCATAATCCGTTCCAGAACCCTGTTCGAAAACCAATTTGTTCGATCCCCGAAATCATTTTTCCCATTAAAAATAATGTAAATCGTTTTAACCCGTTCCAACACCCTGACTGTTTACCTTGAATGTTTAACGCAAACATAAAGCTAACCAGGGCTAATCGTATGTTCGCGTTATCGTAATCTTCCGTACGAAAGATTACGCTAACATGAACGTGTAAAAATAAAAAAAGGATAAAGAAAAGAATTATGAATAGGATTTTTTGACCTTTGTGGTGGTCAGCAGAAGGCGCAGGTGGACGGTGGGGAGAGGAAAATCATCAAAAGTTTTTCAACCTCTTCCAAAACTTGCGGCCGTTGCTTGCTTATAGCACTCACTCCCTTAGCCACATCACTAGATTTCACAGCCTCCTTATTCTTTAGTATCGTACTGATCATAGATTTAGCCATGCTGTATTCCCTAGCAAGATCAGACACTCGCACACCTCCTTCATATTTTGCTATTCTTTCTTTCTTAAATGCAATAGTTGTACGCACTACTTTTCTTTTTTCACCTGTAGCAACATTGCTGCTTGCACTGACTTTCTTCAGAGGCATAATAAGGGGCTAAAACACCGGTACCCCGCTCAGCATCGCACCCTAGCGTACGCACTCACGCATCACCGGCGTTCGAACTCGAATTCGAATTTTTTGACCGAACAGCGAAGCAAGAACTTCTCGAAATTTTTGGTCGGACTCCGATTTGTTCGAATTGAGAGGCGTTCGAAAACCGAGGTTCTACTGTATATATATATATATATATATATATATATATATATATATATATATATATATATATATATATATATATATATATATATATATATATACATATATAAAATCACATAAACACAACGTTAATCCCCCATTTTATAATCTAAAACAACAACAAAAACAGCTGTGGAGTGTGATTGGTCTTGAGTATTGAGTTTGTAATGGCTCACAACATTGCAGGAGTTGCTGGTTTTGTGAAATTCCAGCAGTCTGGGCCAAAAATGCAGGAATTGTTGTAGACGAGCTAAATTGCAATAATTGATCGTTTGACTTGAACATTGCATTTTTGCTCTCACTGATGTTAAATCTATCGGTGGTGAGTTTTCTAACATGAGTATCGGTTCAGCTTTAGATTGAGGTTCAAACTTTTAACAATTTAATTGTATTTTCATGAATTTCATTCCGTACATGCTCCGGTTCCCACCCACATACGTAAAGCAATGTATGCCGGCTGTAAATTGCCCTTTGGTATGAATGGAGGTCCTGTTTGTAACCTGCATTGCTCGTGTTTTTCGAATGACCCTGTCGGCATTTATTGGCAAACTAGTAAGCATGCACAAGAAGTCAAGATCACGCTTCATTATTTTTTTTCTCCTGTACATTTGCAGAGCTACTCCAGTCAAGGCAGAGGCAGCAACGGCGCTAGCGGCGGTGGAGGAGGAGGAGCAGGGGACGAAGACTACGAAATCCCCCCAATTACGCCCCCTAATCACGCTGACCCTTCTCTGCTGCACCTCATGGAGCATGAGTCAGGGTACCCCTTTCACTCTTTGCCTCACAATGGCCTGCTCAACACCTACTCCTACCCCGAGCTGCCCGCCCTCATGATGTCCAACATGCTAGGTCAGGACACCCACCTCCTCTCAGGGCCTATGCACTCAGTAAGTATTAACCTTGCCCTATTCCTTGCCAAGGGTTCGCACGGGCGCCTGAAATCACTGGAAATGCTTGAATTTTATTATCGTGTTTTCAAGGGTTGAAAAGTGCTTGAATTCTGGATATAGTGCTCGTAAATGCTTTAAATTGTTGCCATGTTTCACAACAAGTCTGTTTCAAAAATGACGCTGACGCTGCTCTCTGGTGGCGTTGCTTTACCTTTGCATTTCATCAAGACCTAAAAATCATGTCTTGACAAATGCACACACAAGACTATACGAGTTTTACAAAATTTTTTTACAATCCTCTGCCACCTTGAAGTCATGATTGCAGCTTTAGTCAGATTGTTCGGATGTGTGTGCATTTACATGCATATTTTAGAAGCGCTCGAGTAAACTCTTCTTCATTCGTCTTTTTGGGGGTTTTGGCTGGTGTTGGACGTTACTAGAAGCAGCATTTTTCTTACCTTCACTTTGTTTTCTTGCTACACTGTCAAATAGAAATACAATAAAAAACTTCAAGGACGAGCATGACATCCCTCTCCATCACTCCTCCCAGTCCCCATTAGTCGAACATAATGTGTTCCGCCCTGAACAGCTCCGTTAAAAGTGACTTAAAAGCAGATAGGCGCAGTGGAAAATAAAGCATGAGGGCTCTTTGAACTCAGTCCGGCATTGTGAACAAATAATTTATAAAGAATGTATTTAACTTTCAACGTTTTATTGACACCTCAAACAACACAGGCTTTGAACGTTTTGGCTTTGAACGTTCTTAAAACTTGTTGGAATTTGCCATGAAAAATGTGCCCTTTTTGTCGCAACATCCCTTCCCCTGCCGTTCTGGATTGTCTGTGATCATTTTTTCATAATAGTAAAACGTTCATCCATTTGCGCGATGATTAGCACTGTTAGAGGCCACGGAAGCTAACACGGTGCAGTCAAAGACGAAGCCTGGGGTACGTGTATATAATATTTATAAAAAGAGCATCTTTGCAGCACACAGCTCCTCTAATATTGCCTCGGTTGCGCTAGTCAAAGATTTCACTACTTCAAAGCCAGCAAAAAAAAGAAGCAAGACACTCTTAAGTTGCACATTTTTATTTGTGACGACCAGCGTTTGAAGTAACCCGTGGCAAATGTTCCAGGAATGCTAAATCTTTTTTCGGTGAGAATTACTGTAGTGCTGTTAGGGTCCACCAGAGGGCGCCTAATTAGTTTGTATGGGAGTGGGGAGATTGTACACACCTGTCCCTAATCAGCCTCACCCTGAATAAGGACAGCATTCAGTGTCAGGTGGTTTTCATTTCCACTTTAGTTTTTCATTGTCACATTTTACTAGGTCATCCTGCTTTCTAAGGGGCCGGTCACACAGCCGTTTGCAGCTGAATCACGGCTAAAATTTTGCGTTTTTTTTTTCCGCTTCCTCATCGCGTCATTTCCGCGTCATTTTCTCGTGTGGACCACGGGTATAAAAGCTCCCGAGCCGGTGTTGTGCCCAAATCCGACTCCTACGCAAAATACACCCCCCCCCCTCGCGTGAACGCGCATTCTGCTGCGATCGCTTTTGTTGGAAGCGTGCATTGACGTTGGTGACTTTTTCATCCGCGTTAACAAACGCATTTTGTAGAATACGATCGCACTTTATTGTTTAAATAAATGCGTTATATAGACTAGGATCTCCCAATTGTTATAATTAGCTCGCTTTATTGTTTTATTAAGCGTTTTATATAGAATACGATCGCTTTTGTTGGAAGCGCAGCAGAATGCGCGTTCACGCGAGGGGCGGAGGATTTTATATACGGTGTGCATTACCGTTCGATTACGTTCACAACAAAAACAAAGACGGAATGGTTTAAGTTGTATTACATTCCCAACAAATGCAAGACAAAGTGGTTTTGGTTATATGTTCGCCATTACATTCCCTAAAAGTGATATAAAAGTGAGATAAAACGAGGTAAAAGTGGTTGTAGTAGCGAGGGGATGCAAATCTTGGCAGGGATGTATTTCTCTGCATAACACCGGGCTGTAGAAATCATAACCGCTCAAGACACAGTCCCGTGAAGATCAAGATTTCAAGCTATGGCACCGAAGAAGCCAATATGTTATTATTGTAGTAGTTTTTCATTTTTATTTTATTATCTTGTTATGAAATCAAAAAAAATGTCAAGAAATAAAAATGGATTAAGACGAGGTCACTACGGTGACGGGGATCCATGTTCACCCCTTGACGTCTCGAGCACAACTGACGTGTGCTCGGCAAATCGCGCTGTATATACGCGGAGAAGGGCGTTTGACCGTCACACGTGTAACACGCCAATTTCACGTAATAACACCGCGATACAGGCGCAGAACATGCTATTACCATGCTCCACCCACGATTACCCGCTGAAATTTCCCGTCCTACCCTTGTGTAACCACGCCCTGGCCGCGGCCAGAGCACGTCGTTCCGCTTCATTTCCGCGTCATTACCTCGTGTGCCGCCCGCGGATAACACGTGCTCAAAGTTTTGAGCAGCTCAAAACTTTTTCGCGCGACCAACCGCGTGTGAATTTCCGACCGCGAGTAAAGCACTGCTGTATCTCGTCTTTATGGCGGTCTCAAAGCGTCTAACAGCGCCCAACAGCGTCTGCTTCACGGCCAGAAATTTCTGGCCGTGGTTCAGCCTCGATATGCCCGTGAAAGTCTGTGTACCCGCGCTCTAAAGAATTGAGCAGCGCAAAACTTTTTCGCGCTGCCACCCGCGCGCGAATTTCCGACCGCGTGTTAAGCACTGCTGTATCTCGTCTGTATGGCGATCTCAAAGCGTCCAATAGCGTCCGCCTCACAGGCAGAAATTTCTGGCCGTGATTCAGCCGCAAACGGCTGTGTGACCGGGCCCTAAGGTTTGTTTATTGTTTTATGATTCAGATACTTTAATTGTTGTTTTGGCCATTTGTTTACTTTATTGAGCATTTTTGTCTTTAAATACAATTATTTTTTTGAGCACTGTGAGTTTCCAGCTTCCTGTGTTTGGGTCCATTGAAAAACCACAACAAATGCGTTATTAGCATTTTGTGAAATAATTGTCGTTACAGCATGATACGTTACCCTCTTACTTTTTAAAGGCGGAAAAAGAATATCAAAGCATTTATTCCTCCTCCCCTAATGTAGTAATACAAGACTATCGTCCCATCAGCAACATGATGGGGTCAGTTAAAATGCACATGTTTTGTTGTGTGTCATCAGTAGCGAATGGTTGGCAGTGCATGGGTAGGTGGAGTGGCTTATACAGAAACAGAGAAAGCAATGGGGCAAACGTGAACAGAGAACTTACGGTTGAAAAGTGCTGAATTTTGGTCTTTTTATTTGTAAAATTATTATTGCAATACACCATGCCTGGAGGAAATGTCTTGAACAATACGTAGTAATCAAAAAGAAAATATTGGAGTGGTTTGAAGACAAAAGACAAAATCGATGTGGAGTGTCTCAATCATTAGTTTGCAATCTCTCAAGAAAAGAAAATAAATATGAAGGCATCATCGCTTCCACAGGTTGGTGTACATGTTTTTTTTAAATTTCTTATATTATGCGGTTATTTCTAAGCGGTTTTAGAAGGTCAGCTTTAAAATATGATAATTTGTAACCAGCTTGGTAATTTCAAAGTTACGCTCTACTTTTGGGTATCAGTAATTGGGGTGGTTACAGAAAGTTTGACTAAAAATGGGAATGTCCCTTTTTAGCGACTTTTCCTTTTCTAAAAGCGACCCTCGGCCCTCTCTGCGAAAGGAAAGGGAACTTTTTCTTGTGTTGAACATGCTTCACACCTAACATGTAAACACCCCCGCTGAACAGTCAGATGTTTTGATCATAGAATCGAACCAGATTAATTATAGATGCCCCGTGTCGTTAATTATTCAACGTCATATACTTTCATCTGACATAAATATGACTTTTTTCTCCAGCTTTAACCCCCTACACGCTGCCATTATGAATATTAATGCTCTAATGTGAGCATCTGTGGCATTTATCCTCTGTTAATCAGGTCTTATGTGGTTTTCTTTCTCAAACAGCATAAGTTGTCCGCTATGATTTCACTGCGGGTTGCTGCTAAAGACCTTTGTTAGTCAAGATTTGGTCACATTTTGCCTTGCAGAAAAATACTGATCCATAAAAAGATGATTTAGACTAACATAGGACTGCCTTGACACTTATTCATTAGTCCAGAGGTGATCACTTTATAGATTTCGATCTACGGGTGGATCGCAGAGATAGTACTGGTAGATCACAGGAAAGTGTATTCAGGGCATTGTACTGTTAGGATACACGCACATCGAGTCATGAAATGCAGCATGTGAGATCAAACATCAACGTTGCTCCAAATTATGTTGATGATAAGTGTAATTTATTAAAATTATAATTGTTTTTAAAATGGTGTAGGTTTTTTACTCATGATTTAATGGGTATTTTATTATTAAGCGTTCGAATGAAATGTAACATTTACATTTATGTATCGTAGAATATACGACAATGTGGTTCATCAAAATGCCTTACAAATCAATCAAGAAAAAATAATGTTAATACATTTTCTCTTACGCTATCAATTGTAATCTGTATTAGAAAACAAAATGTTAAGTACTCTACAGTAGTACCTCTACTTACAAATGCCTCACGTACGAAAGTTTCAGGTTATGAAATATATGAATGGGAAAATATCACCTCTTGTAACGAAGATTGCCGCTCCCAGAGTTTATCAAACGTAAACAAACTGGCTATGACTTAAATCTGCCTGGCAACTAGTGCACATGTAAGGTCCCGGACAGATTGTTGAAAGCCGGCAAAAGCAGATGTCATTGGATCAGTTTTTCAATAAATGTAAGGCAAAAAGGTAAATAAAATAATAAAATATTTTTATTTCCTTTTTCTTCTTTTTTTTACAATATGTGCCTCTCATTTTATGTTTATTGTACGGTTATCTAATTTTTACTTGTAGTTGTTTCGTTTTCTGATGGTCTTTTATGATTTTTTAAAAATATATCATACTGTACTTTGCTGGGCTTGGAACAGATTACATACAAAATGTGTCTGTACTTTTTCAGGTTACGAAGCTACTTCCAGAATGAACTAAATTTGTAAGTTGGTGCTACTGTATTTACCTAGATTGAGTAAAGAGTATTTAATCATTTCCGATTAATTGATTGTCACTAAAGCAAAAAAGTGTTAAAAATGTCTTAAAATGAGTATCACCTGACACCAAAAAAGACTGACTTAAATTTAGTCATAGAGTTGACACTTATTACAATTTGTCTATTGCATCACTTAAACATTAAACATATTTGATTTATTTAGATTGCACTGATAAATAATCGATTAAATTGCACTAAAAAGGACACTTTTTTAATTACTAGATTTTCTGGAATTGCAATTTTTTTAGGTGTGTTTTGATGGGTAGATAAGCACATACAGACCTTGACTATGATGCAATTATTTGTAAAATAACTGTGTTTACGCACTTGGAGACGACGTTTCTTTTTGTTTTTGTTTTGAGTCCTAGCAATTATTTTCCTAGCCCTTCACGTTTCGTTTTTGGCCGGTCCAATTTCACCGCGTGTGGTTGCTTAAGACCTTTGTTAGTCAAGATTTGGTCACATATTCCTTTGCCATAAAATATAAAGATTGTGAGACTTCTGCATCAGGTGTTTTTGTTTGTCAGAGAAGAACTAGCCAAACAGACCTTGACTACGATGGATTCATGTTTGACTTTTTAAATAAATCGTAGGAAAGCAACATTGTTTTGTTTTTTTACAATACCTGTGTTTATGAATTTGGAGGAGTTTCTGTTTCCTTTTTTTTTCAAGCCAGTAATTATTTACCTTCAAATAGCCCTTTGGGGTAATGTTCCGTTTTTGTATTTCACACCCGCTATTCTCATAAATGGACCGCCATACCAGTAAATCACTGCACAAATACAGATTTGCACACGTGCTGAAAGGGTGCAAGATTTATGTAACACATTCATGTTTCCCACTTTCACATTTTAGTACTACTCTTGCAGAGCCCGACTAATAATAGCCACTAATAATATTTCTTGTTGCCTAGCAACCGCCACAAGTAATAGCTTACTCTGGAAAAATAGATGACCGATAAGAAAGAAAAAGGAGGGGGTTAGAAGTGGGAGTTGGTGGGTTGGTGAGGTTGGGGGGGATTTCAATTCATTTATTATCTCCCGGGACACGAGGAGCTTATTTCTCAGGCAGCGGAATAGGAAAGTAGCCAGTATATTGAGAAATATTTAAAGAAATTGAAAATGACGTTGTTTTCATTTCGTTTCCATTAAGGTTGTTTCATTCGATGCTTCCCCCACAAAGTCAATTAACCTTAGTTTCATACTGATAAGGATATAATAAGTGGGATTGAATTGTGGTCTGCTGAATGCTTGAAGCAAATAAGGGTGAATTAAATAAATCAGGTTCTCGGTCTCAGTGTGACTGGCCATGTAAGATGAAACATCACTTAGGGCTGCATTGACAACCTAAGCAAGGGTTCATACGGGTGCTTGAAATCCCTGAAAATGTTTGAATTTTAATTTTTGTATTTTCAAGATTCGAAAAGTGCTTTAATTTTGGGTAAAGTGCTTGTAATGGCTTGAAATTCTTGCCAATTTTCTGGAAAACATCTGTTTAAAAATGCCGCCAACACCGCTCCATGATGGCTTTGCTTTGCCATTGCATTTGTTCTCCCATTTGTGATTAACGGCAGCTGGCATCAGTTTGTTTGGCATGTTTCATCTAAACAGAGCAGATTGTCTATTGATTATACTATGGACATTAAGGGCCATGCAAAATAATAAGGTACCCTTTTCCGGTGGTAAAATGTAATTGGACGATCTTCTTGCAACTTAAAATGTGATTTACACTTTTTTGACATTTTTACCCAATATGAAGAGATAAATTTGTCTCAAAATCAAATAGACTTGTGCTTTACTTAAGTTCTAAGAATTATTTCTTTATTAATGCACACGCAAGATTAAAAATTGGAAATGTAAACATCACATATACTATAGCTGTGGCTCTGCAAATGCATTATTCACGCTGGATTCCTATTTTAATGGTATTGTAAATATTACAAATTTGTCTTTGGAAGTCCTTTGAAAGGTACTGGAATTTGAACATGAAAAAGGTGTACGAACCCTGAAAAGTGTTAATCGCTTGCTGGCCATCATTCGCCATAAGTTGAAAAAGAAGCAAATAAAAGGCTATAGCTTAAGGATACACTTCTCTGCAAAAAAAGCTATCCTTCAGTGCACAAATAAACTCTCTTCAAGTACAAGCTCAGCTGGAGCAGCAGATTCGTGTTTTCTCAGGGGATGTTGTTGCTGGTTTTTGTACAACATGTAGCCTAAGGCTAAAGCTCTGTAAACTTCTCCTTGCTTTGGGATTCTCTTTCTCAGTGGCATCGATCCTACAGCAAGCCGAGTTAAATCATTTCACGAATGAGAGCAGTGGTTTGACCACCATCATCCTGCTTAGGCACAAAATGTTCACTTTAAACGGCGCCACACAAAAGTCCAATTCACCCTGGCTGCCTCTTCCTATGATCGGGACTCTGCATGCAGAACACGTATTAGCTGCTAAATCACAAGATGTGATGCATATTGATGCCGAGGCACGAGCCATTTGAATGGGATCTAAATCAAACCTTGTATGGTCTTCTTTTTATTGCGATGCAGAAGTCATTTGAACGTTGCTTGATGTAATGTTTTCAAGGACCCTTTAATTCTTCAAAACCGGAAATACAAAGTTTTAACATTGACATAAATTAAAGCATTGTTCTATTTTGTTCAAGAGAAAGCTAGGTTCTGTTAGTGCTCATACTCAGGAGCAAAGCATGTTCAATATTGATATCAATTGGAGGTTAGATTTTAGGCCCGAACCCACCTGAATTTCTGGCCTGGGTTGAGCCTAACCTGTCAATCATTATGATCGATTCGGACCGGGCTTCTCTGTCATCCACCCGCCATTGTTTTTTTTTGTTTTTTTATCTATGCCCTCTCGCTCTCTCTTAAAGTCCAGTGCTATATTCTTAAGGACGTACTGACGCTTTGGTTTAAGAGCTCATTTTTAACCTGTCCAAATGACAGACAGCCTTAAAATATTCCCTTCAACGCTTAAAAAAATCTGTCAATAATGGAGATTTGTCTGTTAGTTTAACCACTGCAGAAACAGAAATAAAGTTGCAAATGTTTATACTCTCTTGTTTAACTTAGATTTCTTTACAAAAGAGAGGCTTTAATTTGTTATCATAAACCACTACTGCTACTCAAGTGTTATTAGGGGGCCACCGGCCAACCTCAGAACAGAAAGTCTGTATATATCCGCATATAAGCTTATATTGCATATAAGTGACCCCCTAAGACTGTTTCAAAATAGCCACATACTAATAGAACTGTTTACCCAAAATATTAATAAAATATGTACCTAAACATGAATTATTATGCTGGTAAAAAAAGCTAAAAATATAGAATTTTCCAACCATTTCCTTTATCTTCCACCAGTGATTTTATGGCAGACACTTGTACATTGTTTTTGGAATTTGCAATCATCTTCTACTCTATAATTGTTGTCACTGTTTTCCACTTTTCCTTCAATTTATTACCGTCTTGGGACAATATTTTGGGCAAAAAAAAAGTAAATAAAACCAACAAAGTCACAATAAAATTAGATGCGGTCCCTCTCAAACACAATTGGCACAGCGCCGGTTGACCGAACTGGAAGAATAGATAGCGCAAGGCATAATCGCCATTCAGTGCTAATTGACCCTCCGTTTTTTTTCTTGTTACTATTTTATTTTACTTTGCCAATGCAAAGGACCCAGCCCACCAAGTGAGAAACACCGCTAGTTATCCACCGTAGTACATAAACAATTATGTTCATTTGTATTGTATTGCATATCGTTATATTTTGCATGTGGCCATAAACTTGTAGCTGGTTAGTGTGCCACTCTCCTGTCGATGCCTGACACTGAGTGCTATTTAGAGCCTTGCTCCCAATGTAAAAGCCCCATCCCTTCCATGCTGACCCTACGCGATTAGCGATTGTGACTCACAGCAGAACGATATTGGACCCGGATAAGTGCAAACTATGAAATGTAGCATGTAGAATTCCATTCTCATCCTTCACTTTCAAAATGCCTGCCAACCAGGGAAGAGGTGGCACTCTCGGGTCTTGTGTTCAACAAGCCCCCTGATCATTCAGGCCTGCTTGAGGCTTCTGTCGGGTTTTGTGTGCAAGGGATGCCAGCAAGCTCTAACTCTTTGATAAGATAAAGCAGTAGAGACGCTCGCTAGCAGATGCTAATGAGGGGTCGTGGAAGGGCCCAAAATAGCGTTTTAAGGGGCACAGTGGCGTTTAAATATTGAAACACTGCACCGGCCCTAGTCTCATTACTGCTATAATGAGGCGTGTTAAGGGAGGCCAAAGCCACAACTGCCAATAAAACAGCTGCCGGTTTAGCAACTTTATGCCACACACTCGGCTCGCAGGACTGCCACTCGTTCTGATGTTGGATTCAGAAATGTTTGCGGTTTAACAATCCTGTAAAATCTGCCTAAAATTCCAATCCAAGACATACCTAAATAAATGTAATCCGGAGGTTGAACTGTTTGGATAATCTGGACGGTGTTTTTCTCTTTTAAACGGTAACACTCTGAAGTTTTGTCCCCAACTGAATTAATCACTCCAAGTGTCTTTTTATTTTGTACAGAAATGCAGAGAGCACTTTCGAATGCAGCACAACGCAATCAAAGCATAGCATTGCGTTTCTGTGTGTGTGTTAACGCATGTGTCAGAGATTGTCATAGTCACTGATCGCGACAAGGTTATGTTAGCTTGATTCCATTCGACTTCATTTACTGTAATCTGACAGGAAATTTATTTTGCATCACTTGGCATTTAGGACAGAAGCGACAGTGGAGGGAATACTCATTTTAAAACTGTGACACGAAATCGATGCATCCGGCTATATTTTTTTGCGGCTTTGAGATTGTTTGATCAAGACCGAAAGAGGCAATTAAAAGAACCCAGTTACAGCGAAAAACATCATGTCTTCACAAACGTGGAGACGAGAGAAAGTCACACTAAATGACTTCATACCGTTGCTGGAAATCCTGAAATATACTTGAATTCTAATTTAGTGTTATCAGGGAAGTCCATTTTTTTTTACCCTCAAACCTTTTTGAAACCAGAGTTGAACATACTCATTGGCCATGATTGGGGCAAGAAAACTTGTACACCCTTTATTCAGTATGATTTCCTAAAACTTTTTTTGAGAAAACATGTTTACATAATTTCTGTCAAGGTTTGTACGGGTGCTTAATATCCTTGAAAATACTTCAATTTTAACGGTGTGTGTTCAAGGATTGAATAATGCTTGAATTTTGGGTAAGTGCATGTAAATTCTTGAAATTGTTGCCATGTTACTTAACAAGTCCGTTTAAAAATGATGCCGATACTGCTTTCCAGTGGCTTTGCTTTGCCATAGTATTTTTTCTTCCCCCGTTATTAACGACAGCTGGTATTACCGGTAGTTTGTATTGCATTATCCTATCTTCCCCCTAGTGTGTTGCACTCAAGAGTTCAGGTGAATAATACATCTAAACAAGGCACTATGAAAGTGTACTATTGCAATGATTACATATCAATTATGGACATTTATTTTGGGCCATGCGAATAAGGTAGCGTTCCCCTGTTGTAAATTGTATTGGGAAGAAGTTTTTGCAACTTTAAATTGTCATGATTTATCAATTGCCGTCACCTGCGCTGACTCTTTCAGCCCCAGCAGCCACCTGTTCCCTAAGTAGTCATCGTCCTATTTAAGCACGTCATTCTCGTTCACTCCTTGTCAGTCCGTTAGCGAACCCCTGCACATGCAAGGCAAGCATTTTTGACACTGGCTCCCGGTTTGTTCCCGACCTGTCCCTGTATCCTGCTCAATTTTGTCCCCGTTCCCTGTATTGATCCCCTGTCTTTGCCTTCCCAATCACATCCGGTTACCTGACTTCTGATCCACGCTTCGTCTCCCGTCCCGGCTACCCGACTTGTTCCGATCTCCGATCCACGCTCCGTCTCCCGTCCCGACTGCCCGACTTGTTGCCATCACCGATCCACTCTAAGTCTCCCGTCCTGACTGCCCGACTTGTTCCCATCGCCGATCCACGCTCCGTCTCCCGTCCAGGCTCCCCGACTTGTTCCGATCTCAGATCCACGCTCCGTCTCCCGTCCCGGCTGCCCAACTTGTTCCGATCTCCGATCCATGCTCTGTCTCCTGTCCCGACTGCCCGACTTGTTTCCATCACTGATCCACGCTCCGTCTCCCGTCCCGGCTGCCCAACCTGTTCCGATCTCTGACCACGCTGCGTTCTCCCGTCCCGGCTACCCGACTTGTTCCGATATCTGACCACGCTTCGTTCGCGAGGGCTTTCCACTCCAGCGAGCACCGCGTCGCGGTCTTTTCATCTCGCCCTGACTCTCTCTGTCCCTCAATAAAGCATTGTGTTACGCGTTTGGGTCCCCTGCTTGTCCTGTACGTGACAGTAAATGTAATATACATTTTACACCACATCTACGTGGGAAACTACTTGTTTCAAAAAGAAATATATTTGCTATCTACTCAAGATTCAAATTCATGTCATGATAAAATCACACACAAGAGTAAAATCACATATGTAAATGTATGGCCCTGCAAAGATAGACGATTGACACTGGATTACTTCTTTAGATGGTACTAGAGAAACTGCGATGTTGGTTTTGAAAGTCCTAAAAAAGTGCTTGAATTTGGTAATGGCATAGGTTTGGGAACCCTGCATATAAGACAAGGGCAAAAGAACACCTTTAACATCAATTATTAAAAAAAATCACTCTTTTTTGTTTTTAAGTGGCATCAAGTTGCAGTTTGCACTTTTCACATGTTCTTTGCTTGCTTGGATTACTTGTTTTTATTGAAACAGCTGTCTTTATTTCCAAAGGTTTCAGACATATCTCATATGACCTGCATGCTCTGCTGCCTTTTCACTGGGGCAGATATGACATCTTGGTGACATTCACAGATAAATCACTTTTTGGAGCGGGAGTCTTTTCATTTTATTAAAAAAAGGAGAGACAGATGCCCTTCGCTGTGTTACACTCCGACACAGGGCAAACAATGTGTCTTGTGGCTGTCAAGAGAAATGACGGCAAGATAATTGGAGGGGCGTTCATTTTTCATTTAAACTGAAACAAATAAGCTTTCTAAAAGAAGAGTGAATCAAAAAAGAGCTTCATTTTGCAGCATTCTATTGTGCACGCTTCCGAATAATGAATTGGAGTATTAGCGGACTGAGAATTGAAAATAAATGCACATTCATTGGCGTGCATGAATATTCATGGTACTAATGCAAACAACCTTAGGGGACTGTTAGGACTGATGAATATTTAAAACAGTTTGGTCACAGCAATTTGAATGCTTCTTTACAGCTGATTCTCTGGGAACATGATGTACAATGGTAACAATTTGAGGAAAAATGATAAGAGGTTATCAATTATCCATTTGGAGAGCAACACCCCTTGTTTGCATTGCGCTTTTGTTTCGGTTCATATAAAGAGACTTTGACGAAGGGCAAGAGAAAAACAGCACATTTGTTGGTGAATCAGTCATTAAAGGATTGAATAAGAATAGAAGAGTACAGTAATCCCTTGCCATATCGCAGTTCACTTATTGCAGTTTTGCTACTTTGCAGATTTTCATCATGCATTGTGGTCTGCATTTTCATTGGCTAAACAGTCGCCCCGCTCCTTTTATGCCTGTGTCTGCCTGTGTCCTGAGGTGTTCACCTACGTAAAAAAAACCTTGATAAACCTACATTACGTACACCCAATTTTTTTTCAATTTCATGTTTTTTCTAAAAGCCATCATGTCATTAAAGAAAACAAACGCTCTAGCCCAACAAAAGAACTGACGGCCGGGACAAAGAGGCAGAGGAAGAGGCTATCGCCAACCAATTTGGACTGCTAAAGAAGGGTTGAAGCAGTTTTCCATAACTTCAACATAATTGCGAATAGATACCTGAAGTAAAAACTTAATGTCCTGAAATAATTTCTGCCCAATTGTGCACCACTTGCATGCAGCAAAATTATTTACAAAATTCTAATTTGGCAGCACAGATTTTTTTTGTTTGAAAAAAAATGTCTGTAAGGTGCAGGGTTTTTTTTGTTAAACAAATGTAAATTACGTTTTTTATTGGTTTCAATGTGAACAAAAGCAAAAGTGTATAATTTGTATAAATCTGTATAATTTGGTTTGATCAACTGGCATGCCCTAAAAGAGCTCTAAACCCCATTATGTTGCATTCATTAATTACTTTTTTATTGTGAAGGGCTTTTGTTCGTGAAAGATTAGAGCAAATTGTCGAATACAGATTTGTTTTTTAATTAATCATGAAATTTCCATTTAGGGCTCTTCAGTATAATGACAACATGATGTTGTTGGTTTTTATCTTCTTAATATAAATGAAAAGTTGAGTGACACACTGAAAGAGGTCACAGGTCACTTTCATCTTTCCAACAAGTTGTTGAATGATTTAACACCAAAAATCATCAAAAAGAAAATTCAATGCTTCTCAAATTCAGATGTTAACTGAACCAGGAAAACCAGTTTGATGACTTAATCCAGCCCACATAAATGTCTGAGTATTTCAGAAAAATGACAGAGCCTCTAGTTAAATTTTGATCTGATGTAGTCTAGTCGTATTGCCCATACCCCGCTAAAACTTTTGTTTTGTATTTTATTTTTTATTCATTTTAAACTAGTAAGATAATTGAGGCAAAAACATATTGTTTTCATTGCTCCCACTACAGTTTGTATAGTGTGGTGAGTTGGGTCAGATGTAAAACTGCATTTACTCAACTGTTAAAATAAACGACCTAACAAATTCAATGCCAAACGCGAAAGCCCCTTTCTTTCCCCATCGTTTGTGAATAAATGCGTTTTCCCTTGATTATTATACGCAAGGGAGGCTACTAAAGGAGTCTAAATAACAAAGCATTATTTTTAAAATTCCAGTAAGCTAAAATTTCAAGTTGACATTCCTTTACTGATTTGTAAGACCAGAAGGTCTGGATCCGGCCCCAGAGCCAAACTTTGGCATACCTCCTTTAAATCTTGCTTAGTAACCACTGATTAACCCAAGTTATTATTTCAACGATTAAAAGGGAAAAAAATCTGACAGCTGTTATCTGATGTGCGGCGAGCAAAAATGCTGACAAATGACTGAAAGATGTGCCAGTGTTGATAAAGGCTTGTATTGTACACATGCAAATCGAAGGTTTTATACTGTTTTAATAGGAATACCTTTTCAACGATAAACAGGCTGAGCCAATAGAGTGGTGCGGTACAAGTGCAAACATACAAAAACACATTCAAACAAATGCTCATTTATCAAGAGGAGGGATTCCTCACGCAAGGGGTCAGTTGCGACTAGCAACAGATACAAATAAGGCAATCCTTAAAGCACACTGGTTCTCAATCGCTTTAAGGTCAGGACACACCATTTTACTCTAATGACAAGCTGCAACCCAAATCATCAAAAAAAGTTCCACTAATCAAATTTATCTAAGGAAAGGATTAAACAGGATTTAAACAGAGACATAATTTAGTTACCTTTCAAAAAAACAACAACAAAATGACCAGCAAAAAACAAAACAACTTAAAGTACCGTATGAACTTACATATAAGCCTATACGAAATGAGCTTCAAAATAGCCACAACCTAAAATATTAATAAAGTGTGTACCTAAAAATACATACACATTTAATCATGTAGGTAATACAGATTAATATAGTGGTATTTTTTTTTTTAATATTACATTTTAAAACCAGTCACTGTACATTCTAGCTGTGCTTCATCTCATACACCATTTTCGTATTTCGTAATTGTTTCCTTCTATGACTCAATCACTGCTTCACACTTTTTCTTCCACTTATCACTTACTTCCTTGGGACGCATTATTATGAGCAGAAAAAGGAAAAAAGACAACAAAATTACAATAAAAGGAGATGTAGTCTTTCTCAAACATACAATTGACTGAACACGTAGAAAAAATCGAGCAGGGCATTATTTTTTTTTTTTTTCTTCCTCTTTATTTTGCCACGGTAGAGGCCCACAAATCAGTTGAGAAACACCGCTTTAGCCGGCGTCTTTGACAAAAAACATACGTTGCTCATTTGCTATCATCGTGGAACTAAAATGATTAATTGTGTATTGCGTCTGCCCTAAGTGAAATGAAACACAAACATGTAAGGATTTGAAAAACTGGCTTCTGTCGAGAGTTTACATCTTAAATGGTTATGCTGAGCTTTGGAGAATCCCTCACCGCCTCGACTGTTTCCTTTGTGGGTTCAGAGCGATAGCTCGTCCCTCTCGTCAGCAACGTTACGCTAATTAGGCGCGCCACAAAGTCAGCCTGTGGGGATAATGTGCCATTATTAGAGTCATTTGTTTCAATTAAACACGCTGTGATTCTACAATAGCTAGGCGCAGCCCAGTGCAGGAAAATCATTACTCTTGCCCAAGGAACCTGTGAGGTTTGGGACAGAAGAGCGCGGTGGCCTCCTGCTGCCAGGGTTCATAAATGTAATCAAGGTTTCCTTGTTTCTGGATGTAAGGGCAAAGCATTTGCTTGTCGCCCTGAAGAGATAATTAGGGATCTGTTTTTCAATAATTTAACCTGGGCTGTGTAGACTGGCTAACCCCTGACTGGAGAGGATTTGCTGACTACTTCCTGTATTTATTTGTGAAATCCCTTGCTGTATCGCGGTTTACCTGTTTTGTGTTCTGATTGGCTAAACAGGGAAGATGATTACTATCGCCAACAACGTTAGACTTTTTGACCCTCTTAACTTGTTCCAGAGCCACATACAAGTCTTTGGCGCTCCCTAATGGCTCCCTAGCGCAGTTTGATCATGGAAAAATATATGGTTTTTGTAGGACAGTACCTGCAGGTAAATATAGTTTTCCATAACATACACATGATGGCGTTACCATGTAAAGTGAATTGTGTCCTTAAGTTATACAGATGTGCCATAAAACTGAAAGATTATTATTAAAATTATAATTTGACGGAACAAAAGTTATCCGTCAAAAAAAGTTTATGAATACAGTACTTTTATTTGCTAAACAAATCTTGAGTCTGCATTCTTTTTTTCTTGAGTAATAAAAGAGTAAATAAATTAATGAATGAAATGATCTGCATTTATATAGCTCTTTTCAAGTCAAGACTTCCCAAAGCGCTTGAATAAATAAAGGTTTCTTCTTTGCGGGTTTTAACTATCGCTGGACGTTTTTGGAACGCAACCGCTGCGAAAAATGAGGGATTACTGTACAACACACAGGTTAGAGTTCAGCACACTCACTTCCGTGACCCAAGTTCAAATCCCGTTGTGATAATACGGTAAAACCTGGTGTATAACACCCACCTGAATGTAGAGTTGAAAAAAAGCATGTTATAGACAATTACGATGGGTAGTAATGTACACTTGTGTATAACGCGCACTCCTTTTTTTTCATTAGAAATCGGTATCAATTTTTTTTTTACGTTTTCCCTGCTCAAACTTTGCTGTTGGGTACAAGACGATTCAAACCTAGGTTGTGGTGGTAAAAGCACCAAATTCTTACTCCTGGACCAGTGGTGGTATAGATGACAAATAAAAAGGCAGTAGATTTTGTCACATTGTCACACTATTTTCACAGTGTTGTCACGGTACTAGAGAGAAATGTATTTTGTTGTTCATTTCACATGTTACAATTACAATAAACATGTCACTTACAGTGCTTAGAATAGAAAAAGAAAATAGAATAGAAAAGTGAACTATCAATATTAGCCAATCAAATACCCTCAAAATAATATTGTACCTGTAGAGCAGGGGTCGGGAACCTTTTTGACTCAAAGAGCCATAAAAGCAAAATATATCAATTTTATTTTGGGAATGAGCCACACCATATATTATGAGACAAATTTACTAAATTGCTAAACCCGCGCCCCAGACAAAAGCTTAGTCTTCAGCACATTTATTTTTGATGATTTGATAAAAATTATGAAAAGAGAATAATGCCAGAGCCCGTGTCCCAAAATCAACAAACATACCACTTTAAACATGTCTCTTTCTTGCAATTACTCAAGATCGGTTAAACTCATTTTGACCCTTTTTTTCATACATATTGGTTTCAAAACCAGATGTAAGCAGTTATTTTGTAAAAACGTCTCAACATTCTGCAAACAGGGAGCCTGATGTTCTTATCTATGGCGCAGACAGCGAAGGGCGAGAGATGGGAGGGAGTGCTTGCACTTTTTGCATAGCTCCACCCATCCCTCCCACTCACCCAATCAAAAAACTTTAAGTTCTCTTCTGGTGTTTTGGCGGATTTACAGTTTGTTCTGTGGATTCATCATAAGGTATCTGAACACTGAAGACAGATAATATAGTGATGTTTTATATAACGGATTATTTAGCGTTGTACAGCCAGAACGAGTTTTTTTTTTTTTTTTGTGACACCTTGACTGTAAACTGTAGTGAAAAACGTGCCCTATATATACTGCAAAGTACTGCCACACTGTTAACTTTGGTTTGGCTCTGCGTGTATCTGAACAGGATTAGTAACTCATGTTTTGGACGAGATGGAGAAAATTTGCATGCAATCAAATTTGTTTCTGAGCCACAGGTACTCATAGAAAGAGCCATATATGGCTCGCGAGCCATAGGCCCGACCCCTGCTGTAGAGTAAAAGATAGGATCCTCCAACAGTGTTTTCCAACCTTTCTGAGCCAAGGCAAATATATTTGATTTTAAAACTTCGAGGCACATTGTTCATTGAAGATTTTTAATATTAATTCCTGGCACCAAATTATTTTTTTAAAGGTCAAATTATCATTTTGCCTTATAAACATTTTGTTATCTTTTGTGGTCACCATGACTCAGTGAGTAAAGCAATTTACTGATTTTGTAGTATAATTTTGCTGTAATTTTAGATTTGAATGTATTTTAATCTGTTTTTTCAAGGGTTGGGTTTTTTGTATATTGTATTTCTAGTAAAATAACACAAATGATAAAAATGTTCTACTACATCCAAAATTTAGTAAACTAAAATCATTAAAACCATTAAAATGATGTCAGATTTTTAATGTATTTGATTCATTTTACTTTTTTTTGCAGTGTCAAGTCAAGTCAAGTCATTTTTATTTGTATAGCCCTTAATCACAATTAGTCTCTAAGGGCTTCACAAGTTATTACATATAAGATTAGGTTACTCGTATGCTATAGAGTAGAAGTTAGTTTTAAGCCTAGATTTAAACATTTCCACCGAGGTTGCAGATCGGATCTCAGGGGGAAGAGCATTCCACAACACCGGTGCCCGGATGGAGAACGCTCTCGAACCAGCGGAACACTTCTTGGCTCTTGGGATCACCAGGAGACCGGCGCTCTCGGAACGAAGGCTTCGGGCCGGGACATAGGGGGAGATCAGATCTGAAAGATATGAGGGGGAAAGTCCATGTATGATTTTGTATAGTAGTAGGAGAACCTTAAAATCGCATCTTAGGCTAACAGGGAGCCAATGCAGGTTAGCCAAAATTGGGGTGATGTGATCGTACTTTTTTGTCCTTGTTAAAAGCCTCGCTGCAGCATTTTGTACCAGCTGAAGACTCTTGAGTCTGGTCATCGGAAGACCGGAAAGTAGTGCATTACAGTAGTCGAGACGGGAGGTAACAAACGCATGAATTATGATTTCCGCATCCGACTGAGAAAGTATAGGACGAATTTTAGCAATGTTACGGAGATGGAAGAAAGCGGTTCTAGTAATTTTCTTCACATGTGTTTGAAAGGACAGATCAGGGTCGAAAATGACACCTACATTTTTAAGTGAGTCACTCTGTGTGATGTGGCAATTGTCCAAGTTCACTACGGTTTTAGAGAATAAGTCACGGGACTTAGAAGGACCAATAACTAACATTTCAGTCTTTTCAGGGTTAAGACGCAGGAAATTGAGTGACATCCACTCTTTTATCTCAGTGAGGCAGGCCTCCAAAGTTCCACAGTTTAGTGTGGCAGATTCCTCCATCGGGAGATAGAGTTGAGTGTCATCTGCGTAGCAATGGAAACTGATATTATACTTACGAATAATATCACCTAGTGGAAGCATATAAATGCTGAAGAGAAGGGGGCCAAGCACTGAACCCTGCGGAACACCACAAGTAAAACTAAATGGCTCAGATGTCAATTCGCCATATTTAACGCAGTGTGTCCTTTCTGAGAGGTAGGATCTGAACCATAATAGGACGCTTCCTGAGAGAACAATCCATTTTTCCAACCGTTCTAGCAAGATAATATGGTCCACTGTGTCAAATGCAGCACTAAGGTCCAGTAGCAGCAAAAGTGATGATGTGCCCGAGTCCATTGCCCGTAGGAGATCATTGGTTACCTTAATCAGAGCTGTCTCAGTAGAGTGGTTAGCCCTGAATCCTGATTGCATTGATTCAAAGAGATTGTTCTCGGACATGAAATCATTCAGCTGCTGTGCCACTACTTTTTCAAGTATTTTAGAAAGAAACGGTAGGTTTGACACAGGTCTATAATTACATAAGTTTTCTGGATCTAGGTTGGGTCGTTTCAGTGTGGGTTTAATGACAGCGGACTTAAAAGCAGCTGGAACTACACCTGAGGCGAGTGATATGTTTAAAATATTTAGAACTGAAGGTGCAAGAACGCCAAAGAGACCTTTGATAAGTGAACCTGGAAGTGGGTCGAACTGGCAAGTCGTCGGTTTGGCCGTATTCACCATCTGTTTAAGATTTTCGAGTGACAGTTCACTAAAACGGGACAAAATACCTAGACAGCCACCATGTCGTGCATCTAGAGATTTGAGTGCTTTAGTATGTGTTGAATTAATACTGTCTTTAGCAATTTCTTCCTGTATGCTTTGGATCTTCTTAGTAAAGAAGACCATTATGTCGTGGGCAGAATGGGTGGAGCTATCTGGGATAGTCTGTTGCCTTGTTAGCGATGCTACAGTGTCGAAAAGGACCTTGGGATTGTTCTTTTGTGACGCAATCACTTTCGAAAGGTAGGCTGATTTTGCAGAGGCCAGGGCCGCTTTATACTTCAACAAACTATCACACCAGATTTGATGGAAAACTTCAAGCTTGGTAGCGCGCCATTTTCTTTCAGATTTCCTGCATTCTCGTTTAAGGGATCTAGTTTCATCATTAAACCAAGGTGTGCGTCTTTTAGGTCGTGATTTATGCCGGATGGGCGCAACTGAATCCAGGGCATTGGTGCTATCTTAAACAGCTTCTTCAAACAAAATACATTATTAAATATTATTTCCCTATCTAATTCATAATCAGATAGTTACTATACAAAAAGAAAGTAAATGGCAATTCGCTCCCATTTTATGTTATGGATGATCACTGGAAGTAAGCAAAAAATACTGACCAAAGGCATGGTTATTTATTTTTACTTTCTAGCAAAGCTAAAACTGGAAAATTTCCTGCAGCAGCCTAAACAAGCTGTCAAGTCGACACACTGGTTGAAATACACTGGATTAACAGTGTGTAGGATTTAATGAAACAAATGGTGTATTACTTACTAAACTTTCAGTCAGATTGTAATAGATGAGAAACTTGGCAAGAAATCACAAGTTCAACTCATCGAAGGAAAACTTTTACATTTTATTGCAACGTTATGTTGCCCAATATTTGACTTAGGGTCATCGTTTTTTGAAAAAGAACAGTGATGTTACTCCAAATAATGGTGGTGGGCTTTTAGGTTTTTTCTTTTGCCAGTATGCATGCAAACTGTGCCTTAAATTGTATTCCTAAATGGTCTTGAATCTGTTTGAGTAATGGCAGGGAAACCATAACATGCAGTACGTTCTACATCCCGGCATGACTAATATACACTTCGGAGGCTTTTGGGGCTTAGTTGTGAGAGTAAATCTTGATTTTATAGATCTCAGCATGTCACTCAGAGCATGATGTTAGGCCCCATGAGCCCCTCCTGTTATTTTGATCTGATGACCAGGCCCAATTAGCGGTATACGTTATTGTCGAGGAGAAAGTAGAAATTATCAAGAATTTTTGTTTACCGATCCTTTTAGCATTAAGTTAGTTTAAGTATGTCACATGTGATAATAAACAGAATAATATTGGCTACAATGAAAAGTACATCTTTTATCGAACATACTGTGGAATTGTCCAAAAATTAAATACTAACGCACCATCTAAAACCAATTACTCATGCATATATCCATGATTAAACCTTTCCATTTTTTTAGGGACAGGCAAATAAATAATAGATTAAAATCAACGTAACATTTTGTATCCTCGTAAATCAAGAAGAGGCACATTAGCTGCAGTAGAACAGTAAGTAAAACAAACACGATGTCCATTTTGTGAAGTACATTCAGTGGTCAACGGCAACGTCAAAAATACCTACCGGTTTATAACAGCTTGAAATCCAACGGTTTTAACAACTGACATTTGTACTTCGGACTGCATACATTTAACTTCTTATACCTGTATGTTTTTCAGGCACAGCCTGTCATAAAGCTCTCTTTATAGCAAAATAGGCACATATGAAATATACAATGAATGTTTTCAAACCTTATTGGCTTGAACGTTACTTGAATTTTAACGAAGAGTCAGATCTACCGCCATGATACCCAAGGTCCGCTTTGCAAGTACAGATGCTCCCCTACTTACGACCATTTGACAGATATGAACATTATTTTCGGGATGTCAAAAAATATCCGGACTTCGCTGTAAGTTAGGTTTTGTATTGTGTGCACCTTTTTCCGAGGACAGGACAGTACTGTAGTGCTTCTTTCCGCCGCTACCGGCATGTGGCGCTGTGAGACGTCACCCAGCGTCAACCCGGAAGAAAAGAAATCCGCTTCCTCTTCGTAGTTCATTTGTAAACATTTTATACTGTCTATACTATGTCTATACTCCAGCGTGCTAAGAAATTTGACATCTTTGTAGTTTAAAATCTCGTCCATCCATTCAATATGGTTGCTGTAAAGTGTAAAGAAGAGGCGAGCCATTTCTTTTGAAACGAAAATGGAATAAGAAAGCTTGATATGGTTAAGAAAAAGGTTGGGGTTTTTTTGGCCACTCTCTAACACGGGGGAGGACCTCTTAAAGCTCATCTTCACAAAGTAAGTTACTTACTCATCTTTATAGCGCATATTATTTTATGAAATGTTTATTTTTTTAGTACAAATCAATATGGGCTACTTATACAAGCCTTAAACATACAAAATATAGCACTGAAGCAACTTACGAACAAATTCAACTTACGAACGATCGTCCGGAATCTTGTTCGTTAGTAGGGCAGCGTCTGTCGTCTTTTTATTGGCTGTGTCCAGGCTACAACGCTCCCAAACTTAAGAAGTACTGGTGTCCGGTAAATGATGTTGACGCTGCCATTGTTGTATGTTTGTTTTACCGCTACAGACAGACACTGACTAACCCTACTCCTGTCATATTTTATTTGTGACCCAATTATTTCACCGTGTTAGTGTTAGTAAGCAAAAGAGAAGAGCTGCCTCTTGATTAGTAGGATACTCATTTAATCCCTCACACGCTTGGGAGCGTTTTGTCAATAAAGCCTGTATAGATCAGTTTCTCAGAATTCATTTCTGACAGAAATATGTTTTACATTTTACATTAGCGTGCTGACTACGGCTCACAGCTTGATGCTGAGTGAGCCACCTGGACTGGCAACAAAAAACAAATAATGTCGCTACATGGTTGCGGTCAAGAAATCGTGTCAGGATGTGTTTGGGCAGCTTTAACGCTACTTTTTAAGCCATCATTTGCATATTGTTTCATCAGCTCATGGAGCATGTAATGAATTAAAAAGGCTAAGCTCATACAACATGCAAACCACTTTTCGGTCCTTTCAGTACCGTATAATGGAAACTTCGATCGCTACCAAGAGGTTGCTGCCCTGTGATGCCTCTGTTGCCAGGCTCTCTCATTGGCTTTCGTCCCCCCCGCTGCTCAGATGTTTACAAAGAGACATCACCAGTTCACATTAAAGGGTTCAACTTGTCCCCTCAGGCTGTTGCTATGGAAATAACCCTCCTATGTTCTCCCGTTCATGTTTGATTAATTGTTTTTTCTCTCCGCATGGTAGCTTTTTGCTTCTACAACGACCTCATCATGGGGACATTTTAGCTTGAAAACAAACGACAGGAAAATGTTATTGCATTTGATCTTTTAAAATGTGCGACACTCTCTTATCTATGTGGCACCAATCCACGGAGTGAATGTTTAGACAAAGTCTTTGCCTTTACTGTATACTGTGTTCATGAACTCTTACCCGTGAAGAAGATCCTGTCTGATTTCTACCTGAATGGGAAGAAAAAAAAATCATCTTTTTGCCTTCTCCCCTTCCAAATTGCACACTGCAGTGCTGAGCTACAGCAACCCACTGGGGCCAATTAGAATGCCAGCAGAGCCAGGAAGTTCACAGCAGATGCTTTTTGCCGCTATTTATTAAAATCCAATCTGAATGGACCCCTCCAACAGCTCGTTAAACTACCGTTAATCTAATTAGCTTTCGCTCGCTACTGTTTTGACCGCATTACGAAATACAAAGGTCCCGACTTTGTAATTTAGCCTGATTAAGTCAGTCCAGTGCTGAGTGGAGATCCTCAAAGCTGTCAAAGCTTTTTTCCACCGGCTACTAAATCATGCACATCGAATTTGGCTTTGATTTCTGTTCTGAAGTTGGAAATAAAAAAGGTAATTTTAGCCTCTATCTTGTCTCCTGTCTTAAGACCGATTTTATATTAAAAATCTCAGAATATCACAAATGAACGACACAAAGACGGAAAGTCTATTAATTCTCGATCTGGTCTGGATCATTCTGACTGTTGTGCTCCAATGTTGATGTTTTCTAAAACCACAAGCATGAGTGTGCGCTTCCGGTTGATGATTGTTTGGACCCGGCTGTATTTTCATTTGGTGAGTGCTGTTTGGGGAATGATTGCCTGCTGCTTTAGGCTCAAAGATCTGTGAGGTGGCTTTGACATGCACTCTTACTCATTGCTTACAGATGGCTACTCTGACATGGTCCTTTAATTGTTTCCAGATGAAAAGTGCATGGTATATTCTCAAAATATGTCAAAAACTGCCAAACGTCACCTATGTGGACTGTTTTATACATTTTGTATAAAGAACAGGTAGTGAGCGTGCCATTTTAAAGCGTGATCACCTGTGTAGTTACACGTTTATTTATGGTCCTAAGTTTTGAAGATCAAACGGCTTTGTTTATATTTCCATTTTGTCAGCCACACTATGCCGGACCAATCTTGATAAGGCTGCATATTGCTTGCAGATGTTCATAAAAACAAAATGAATATCTACACAGCCACTAAATGTATACAGTCAAAGCAAACTATAAGCCACATGGCTTCTTACATAATTCATGACGTGATCTTTTTTTTTTTTAACCTGAATCTGGAAATTACAGTAGATGTTTAATCTTTTTAAGCGTCTTTATAGTTACACATGCATGTTTTGTGCTTAAGATTTATTTCTCAACCTGCATCCGTCTCCCTACAAGACTTTCAATTGAACCATTTTTCCTTCATGGTACATCTTGTGGTGAAAATCGTTAAAAAATGTCCGTATGGCGTTAGGAAGTTGCATTATTCTGATTGCTGTTGTTGCTGTTTCTTCTGCTGCTTTAACCATGGCCATTAATCTATTAATAAACCCAATAAGACTTGGAGTGCACCGACGACTGCTCTGAGCACTCTGACGCTTCCGTGCTTGGTGTTGAGAAAATGCTTTCTAGTGTACAACCTTTGCCTTTTTCCTTTTTGGGTCAGTCAATTACCCAATCAGCCCATGGGCCTCTACATCAATTTGCAAACAACAGATCATATCAAACCATTGGTATTCACACACCAATGAAATCGTTGGGAGTGTAGTACAGGTAATGCTACTGTAGTAATTTTTTATACGAGTATGTGTCCAGAAAAATTGAGCGGCTGAAACTACAAATAAAATGTACCGATACCACTAGGAGTATGACAGATGATTCCCCCAAAATGACTGAGAGACCAAAAAGATAACTTTATAGTTTAGTAGACACTCAAAATACGTAGAGAAGACATACATTTTGAACTAACAAGGAGAACAGGGAGAACAGTACAAAAAAACGCTCACGATAAAAAATTCCTAATCTGTTATTAAAGCTATCTCCCCACCCCTTACTTTTATTAAGTCTCATACGTTACAAAAAGCACATCTGGCCAAGAGAATGTGGAAAATCATAGAACAGCAACGTTATTGGTCTGATAGTGACAACGATTTAACCATTGCATATAAACAAAATAAACAACTGGCATTCTGTGCAATCTCCTTTGTAGGTGTATTTTAAATACAATATTAAAAACAGAAGTGAGCAGAATGAACATATCAATCCCTTAAAACATTTGTTATACATACCGTAAAATTCAGACTATTAGGCGCACCTGATTATAAGCCGCACCCAGTACATTTTTAAAGGAAAAAACATTTGACTATAAGCAGTGTTCTCGTTTGCCCTGCATCCTAGACGCATTATTTTTGCTGGGGACGCACTTTTTTGGACACAAAATTGTTACAAATTTTTAATAAAGATTCCGCACTCCAAACTTTTCGTCAGGTAGATCCGCCATTGTTGTTTTGGTCTCGCGGTTCGAGTTTTCGTCTGCACGCCAATCTCGGCAAACGAGATCTCTTTGTTTCGAGATTACGTCATTGTTGTGGTGGTTGTCGTTGAGTGAAGGTGACGGTTAAGTATGCTTCAGAAAAAAACAATTAGTATTAGGTGAAAATCAACACCAAATTGGTCATTTCTTCCGTGTCAGTAATAAGTCGACATATTGCAGAAAGTGATAACAACGGCAATAATCCCGGCACGAAAAAACGGCGGAGAAATTCTTCGGAAGAACGCGGAGGCAAGGAAAACACGTGGGTTGAAGCCAACGATTCGATGAAAGAAAATAAACAAAAGAATACTAGCAAGAAAAGGACTTTTCTGCCAAAATGGACTAAATTATATTCCTGGTTACGCTATGAGGAGCATGATAATGGAGGCTACACAACACCAGCTTATGAAGGTGCATCTTACCAAACAATTGGACCTTGAGAAGGCATTACAACTGTGGCGGGACAGCAAACCACGAAGAATATATGAACTGAAAAATCTGAAATGATAACTGCTTTGTATTACCAATTAACTGTGATGATAAAAACGGAATGAAAATATAGATTAGTATTTCAGCAATATTATTTTGTATAATGTACAATATTGTTCTGAACTGAAAACTCTTTAAGTGATAACTGATTTGTATTACCAATAAACTGTGATGATTAAAACTGAATGAATATATAGATTTATATTATATATTTGTCGCCAATTCACATTTTCAACCTTGATAACACAAAATTTTGGGGACCCATAGATCTCTGTTGGGACCCATAGATTTTTAAGCATGCGAGTCCCCGGGACCCATCACTTTTCAGAGGTAAAATGAACACTGCTATAAGCCACATGTGCCCACATTGAAACATGAGATATTTACCAAGAAAGACACTACACAGATTGATTAATGGGCGGTACCTTGACCCGTTAACGTTCTGATGGCTTGCTGGTGGGCCGCCAGGCTTTTGATAAACAAAAACACATCCGTACAATGTCACCAGTCATGCCACATATCACTGGAAAGTTTAGACTCTTGGGATTTAAGATATGATGACCTTATCAGAGAAACATCACGATCAGTCTGAAACATGATACTATAAAGTCGGGGTAACTCACCAGTACGTCCCCTGGGCCGTCTCCACCTTCTTTGAAGGTCTGCAAAACTAAAATATGAATAAAATTATGACTCACCACACGTGGTAAGCTTTCTCTCCTGGCTTTAATCTCTTTGATCTCCAGCAAAACTAACATAAAATGCAACAGAAACAAAATGAAAATAAATCTAAACAGCTTGCCAACATCATTTTTGCCGTTCCATGTATTCCGTTACTCCCCAAGCCTGCACAAAATTTAGTAATTTTATTCATATTTAGTTTCTTTTGTCTTTTATTAGCATATTTGGTATTGGAGTAATCCAAAAGTAATTGAAAGTAATCCAGTTAAAATAACCCTACCCATCCCTGCTGGCGACCATTAGAAAAAATGCATAAATTGGACGCATCGTTGCAAAAGCCGCAGGGTTGAAAGCTTGGGAATAATGTTAAGGCTTATAGTCCCAATTGTACGGTAAGTGCTAGAAATAAATGGAAACTTATTTTTATTTTTTTTAAATTATAGGTCCGAAATGTACGATTTTAGACAAAGGCAAATTTCGGCGCTATACAAACACGACCTCTTGATTTACGTCTAACACTTAAAGGAAATAGACTTTTTTCTTCGAATAAAAATATCTCAGTTTGTCAAAGTGTCATAAGCCAAAAGCTGTGTTTTTGCCCATTTACTTTCCCAAATATTCCTGATTGAAAACAACAGATTTGTTTTTTTTTTTTCTGTCTAAATTCCGCTAAACATAGCACGGTCCTAATAAACATTTCAAACAGTGTAATGGCTTCTAACACCTCTCCCTCGGTCCAACACTTCCCCAAATGGGCCTGGCAGCTGTTGACATCTGGAAAGCAAATGACTCAAGGGAATCTTTGCAAATGAAGACAATTAAGTTGAATGTCATTATATCGAGAACGCGTTCCAAACCGACAGGGCGCTGTATTCTTGAGCAGTAAATGACTTGATCTATCATTCCTCGTCATCACTGACAAGCGTTTGCAGCAAAGTCATTTACACGCCTTGAACATGTCTTTAATTTTCCTCTGCTGTGGAAAGTTTTGCGGGCACTTTTTTGCCCTCAGACTTCAGACCGTCAAATAAAAAGGGAATGGACGAGCAAACTGGAGGGTCAGATCAGCCTCGCCGACCGAATTAATTCCAGCCCATCAGACAACAGTTTGAGATGCTTGAGAGAAAAATGAGCTACATCCCATCAAACAACGACCAGCAGCTTTAAATATGTCCACTGGATGTCACCAAATCCAGGCTCCACTATTTATAAACCAGATAATATTTCAAGAAACACTCACATGTTATTTTATCTAAAATACAAGTCACGGAGTCTCTGTTTATGACAATGTGATTGCATTCACTTGTGGTGCTCGGTTGTCTCCATATTTGCTACCAAACTACGTTTTTTTGCCCAGTGAGGAAATGATAAAGGATGTATAATGTGCTGCCTTGATCCTGCTTCCACTCCAAATGGAAGCCATTGTTAAATTCCTAATTGTTTTCGGAACACAATGCCAACTGCATCTGGGATGTGCTGTGCTGCAACATCAGCCATGTAAAAGAGTTTTGTTTTTCATCAAGTCAATTCGGAACACTGCTATCTCCACGCCGCTGCTGTGGGAAGGCAATGATGATGATGATGATGATGCATACAGAACATTAAGAGAGCGCTTGGGTTACCAGTTTCCCACGGTTACCTGCTTTTAGAGCAGGGCTCGGCATATGACAGCCCGTGAGCCTTTTTTATCCGTCTCCCCCAAACAAAATGGTCAAAGTGTAATGACTGTATATAATAGTAAATAAAATATTACTTGTGAGAAAACATTTTATTTTATTTTTTACCGGGGGTTGGGGCAAGTTATTTCCCTTTCTGTTTCTACAACAAAAATACTTCTACAGGAATAATACAAAAATACAACAAAACTAAATATAAAATATACCTACCTACCTACCTTGGTCATATCCCTCAAGAGGGGTGACAGACAGCAAGACACACACATACAATAACAAAGAAAATAAAAGGGAAATAAATAGCATAAAAAAAACACACAAAATTTTTTGGACCATGGCCAACCCAATTGCCCAAACACCCAAACAAGTTAGGCACCTCGGCACCCAAGTTGGTCATGCTTTCGTCCCTCCAGATGAAATGGGACACCAGAAAGCGGCCATGTCACTCGGGTCAGGGTGACACAACACAATCTTTTGTTCAACAGCAGGGCCCGACAGCTTTCACTGGTTTACCCCTGCCGCATCATACGGGTGCCCAGCCCATCCTTAAGAACGCGTCCACAATCCCACTATCCTTTCACAACACCTCTCCACTCCTTTCTTTCACCAACAAGAGCTCTAGCTTCCATTATATTTAGACCTCTTTCCTGCAGTGCACTCATAACACCATCCATCCACGTCAATCGTGGCCTTCTTCTTGGTCTCCTTCCATTTACTTCTGCTCTGTAGATCCTCTTCAACATTCGCTCCTCATCCATCCTCTCCATGTGTCCAAACCAACCGAGTACTCTCTTATCAACACGCTTGCTCAGTTCCACGACTACTCCAGTTCTGTCTCTCACAATTTCATTTCTCAGTCTATCCAATCTTGTCACTCCTAACATAGTCCTCAAACAATTCATCTCAAAAACATTCAACTTCCTTCTTAAATCTGCGTTCAGGCTCCAAGTCTCTGCACCAACAACACAGTCGGCACAATCACACTCTCATACAGTCCCCTCTTAACATCCATACTCATACTCTTGTTGTTCATCACTCTCCTCAGAGCACCCAAAAGCAAATATAAAATATAGTTCTTAAAAACAGTCACCTATTATAAAAATATGATTTAAGATTCATGGATTTAATATTACAATAGAAGTATTACAAAATACACCCTCAGTAAAACAACAAAACCATTACAAAAATACTAAATAAATACTACAAGAATACTACTATGGAAGTACTACAAGAACACTACCACAGAAATACTTATAATACAGAAAAAATAATACAAATACAGAAACACCACCAGAGTGATACTATAATACAAAAATACCACCACAAGAATATACCTACTAAAATACTACAAATATATAACAACTGTAATACTACAAAATACTCGAGATATACTAAAAATCTACAAAGGAAATACTACAGAAACAGAAAAAAATACTGCTATGGGAATACTGCAAAAATACTACTACAGACATATGACAACAGAAATGCTAGAAAAAAAACAGAACCACAGCAATATGACAAGATACTACAGATATACTACAAAAATCGGATATGGAAATACTACAGAAATACTACACCACTACTAATGAAATACTATATAAATACTACTGAAGATATACGACAGAAATGTTTCAAATATAAAACTACAATGAGATTACGAAAATGCAACATAAATACTACAATAATCCGAGTTCAGAAATGCTACAAAAACACAAAAAAAATACAACTGCCGCATTACTACAAAACTAAATATGAAATTAAGTGCTCAAAACTGTAACCTTGTTTATTTTGCTTTAATCGGGATTGTTTCAAAACCAATTTGATGAAACTATTCTGTTTGAAAACAAATACAAAGAAATCTAAATTGTGAATGTGTTTATTTATTCCTAAATAAGAACATTTGGACAGGTTACATATTTTTACTAATTGTTGTCCGCGACTGTTTTCTAGCCTCATTTTGCCATATTTTAAACCACCAAGCTGTACATCGAGCTCGTCCTTCGTTTTGCTTCTCTTCTTACGATTTCATCTCTTTGGCCGCCGTTTTCATAGTGACGCAGTTATCGGACTGTCAATTCTAATCTCGTCTTGCTGATGCAGTGCTCTCAATTCAGAATTACACTCTTCTTGGGAGCATCCCCCCCAACACACATTAACACAATATTTCCGTCTCTCGCTTGCCTTCAGACAACAGAAACACTGATGGGATGTGCAAGCTGATGCTGACACCAGAGTTGAAGCTTTTAATGGCAAACTAGAAAGTGGAGTGCAATATATATTTAGAGTGACTGACTGGTTCTTCTGGTAACGAACGACAATAAGCGAAAATGCTTTAATGTGTAACCGCAACGTCGATCCGATCTGCCGAGTTCCAATTTGTTGCATAGTTTACGAGGAAAAAATGTCTGGCAGGCCTATTGTGGATCTCGGTAGATGATAAATTGAAATGATAGCCCTCTCTGATGCAGAATGGCATTTACTCAGATTGAGTGTGTGAGCCATCTTGCAAGAACTGGTTGGAATAGAAAGTGCAGCAAGCACACATAGCTTATATCATAACCATCTTCTTTCCCATCATCATCATCATTATAGTTACAGTTGTTATATTAATTAAACTAGGTGGCTTAGTACCCCTCCCCCCCAATGAATTGAGGATTTGCCTTCACTACTTTGTCTTCAACGGAACATTGCTTCAATAGTACCCCCTGCTGGTTGGCTTAGGGAGAATTATTTTTTTGCTTTTCTATACCCTGTATGACCAGATAGTAGGAACGCCTCTTGGATAATTTTCCAATTCCATCAGTTTTCACATTACCGGTACATGAAAATAGTCTAATAATTCTCAGTTACACCACCCAAAAAAAAAAAAACGTTTTGACATAGTGCCATATTTAAGGCTACAAAGTTATAGATTTAAAAAAATACTCAAAATATTTTCTAAGAATCTACAACATGTGAGACACAAACATAAAAGAAACCAGTTGTATTCAACATTTATAAATAAAAAAAATTGAAAAGTAGGTGTTACAAACCTATTGGTAGCCCTTTGAGTTAATACTTTGTACAACCTCCATTTGCTGCAATCACAGCCACAAGTCTTTTTGGGTATGTCTCTTAAACTTCAACACATCTTGAAACATAGAAATTTGCCCATTCTTCCTTACGAAACAGTTCAAGTATATTTAGGTTTGATGCTGATTGTTTGAGCACAGCATTTTTCAGATTTTTCCACAAATGCACTATAGCCGTGGTGTCAAACAGGCGGCCCGCGGGCCAGATCAGGCCCGCTAAGGGATTAAATCCAGCCCGCGAGTCAACGCTCGGAGAAGTGCAAGAGAAAAACGAGATGCAGGTTGAAATATATACACTTGATGTTGCCAAAGCCAGGTGCCTCTCACAAACGCTGTTCTTATACTTCTCTCTCTCTCGCTCTCTCTGTCTCTCTCTCCCTCAATATTCCTTCCACTCTTTATCTCTCTCTCTTTCACTCTCTTTCTTTGCTCCTCTTTGGCTCTGTATTTTTACCTTATTTCACTCTCACTTCCTTTTTTCCTCTTCTCTCACTATCTCTCTCGCTCTCTCTCTCCCTCTCTTGCTTTGCCCTTCTCTTTCTCTTCTTCTCTTTTCTCTCCTTGACTCTTTCTCTCTTTCTATTTCTCTTTGGATTTTGTTCTCTCTCTTTCTTTCCCCCTCTCTAACTACAGTATTTCTCTTTTTATCTATTTTGTTTTTTGCACTCTCTCTCTCTGTCTTTCTTTTCTCTCTCTCTTTCTCCCTTTCTCTCCATCTTTGCCCCACCCTTTCTACTATTCTCTCCCTCTCTTTCTCTCATTTCTTTCTCTCTTTTTTTGTTCTCTCTAATCTACTAGTCCGGCCCCCGAGAGAATGTTTGTTCTCTTGTGTGGCCTCCGGGTTAAAATGTGTTTGGCACCCCTGCTCTATAGAATAGAAGTCTGGACATTGGCTTGGCCATTCTTAGACTTTATATTTTTTGTTTTAAACCATTCCATTGGAGATTTTGCTCTAGGTCATTGTCCTGTCGGAAGGCGAGCCACCTCGGCAGTTTATGCCTGCAGGTCGTCCAATGTTTCTCTGAGAGGTTTTCTACTTCTTCAGCCTGAAAGTTTAGAGAGACAGACAAGTTTTGTTAGGTTTGAAGTGGTTTTATGCTCTCTCTCCATTTTGATATCATACCTTGCACAGCTCTTCGGAAGATGTGTAAATGTTGGAGATTTGTTTTTGTTCCTCATTCCTGTTTTGAACTTTTCCACAACTTTATCCAGGACCTGCCGTCTGTCTTCTTTGGTCCTCATAATGTTGTATAATATCTCATAATGCTTTGAGGTGCGTTTGAACTGAGACTGAGACAGGTGATTTATGTTTGTCACTGTTAGTCATTTATGTCGACATTGGATCATTCAGAAGTCATTGGGGAACTTTTGGCGTCAGTTGGCTGAGCTGAATAGGGCAGTGTTTTCCAACACCTAATTTTCTGCTTCTTTCGTAGTAAATATATTAAAAATGATGAAATAATTTGGTTCCACTTCACAATTGTGTCTTATATGTTGTTGATTCCGAGAAAATATTTTCAGTTTTTTTTCTTTTGCTTTACGTTTGAAGGCTGAAATGTGGCAAGAGGGGCGGACAATACTTTCACTAGCCACCCTAAATAGCTGTCAATGGATTCAGCATGAAACAAACAATCTTCAGAAATACATTGTACGACTGCTGTACATTGATAACATGTTTTTACTATGGCTGAAAATTAAGCTATAAAATCTGCAGGCTCATTTCCCTTTACAAGGCTAGAGAGAGGTACAGATTGCTCAAGATCTATGTTTGCCATTCAAGCAAGCAAACGCATTCAATCAACCAGGCTGGCAACCCCATACTTTCATTGTATTGCACCTTCGAGTCCAGTAAGTTTCTTTTGAGACCCCATACCATGAGTGCTTTTACCTGTTCTTTCAGTTTCAAAGCAGTTTCATCAGTGTTTGGACAGAAAAAACAGCAAACTGAAGGAGCAATTGAAAGCATGTGTCCATTGTTGAGTTGAGTAGATTGAATGTTGTTGCATGCTGTTGTCATCATGCTCTCTAGCGTACAATCAAAGTGTGTTTTCCCGGAAAACAGTACAGCTGTATTTTTCTCCCCACCCTTCACCCACGTTTTGCCAGTTCAATTTTGCCCGACCTTCAGTTGAGTGTCTTTTCACTTCAAAGGTTTGGATGGAACGTATGTCATACATAATGCTCATCTTCTGCCTCATTTCCTGAGATGGATGTCTAATTTTATTTTGGGGCACACAAAAAAACAATATTACTTAAGTACGCTTTGAAAAGTCGAGCGTAATTCACATCTACCTGAATTCCAACATATTTTTGTGTAATCTACTTTTAAACAAGTAGTCTTTGGGGCCTTGATGTTTTATTAGTTTACTGGGTTTTCCAAAAGTCTTGGACACAATTGAAGTCTATATTTCCTTAACTATAATTGGTAGGTAGAAGGTATGCCGTTTTACAGCCTATTCCATTTTTTTTTTTTGTATAGCTCTTGATTTTTCTTTTCTTTTTTAGACCTATTAATGGCATTCACTCCCTGAGAAAAGGTGTTTTGTGTGCTTGAATTTACAAAAACTTCAACATGCATTTTGCAGAAAATTCAGAAAACAGCCGCCAGAGAGAAGGTCCGTAGTAAGATTGTGTGGTAAAAATATAACAGATGGGTGCTAAAGCCCAGCTAAAACAAAAGGACGCCCGGCAACTTCAGATGTGATTGAACAAGTTTGAACTGCTTTTCAGTGGAGCCCCTGTAAATCGATCAGAAGAGCAAGTTGTGGGAACTCCAGTGTCCTGTTTGGTGCGTCTTCAATAGATGACTGCACATGACGCCTTACAAATTACAGTTAGTCCTAAAGATAAAGGACACTGATAAATCAGCTTGTCAAGAAGATGGGATATGGCAGTTTCCCTTCTGACAGTTTCAAAGTCAATTATTTTCTCTTTTCTATTTTAACAGTTAAAGAAGAAACACAGTGGCTAATGCTGTTGACCTTTAAAACTGTCACAAGTTTGGCTTTGTTTTGTGCAATTTTTGTGGAATTTAATCACAGCCAGTGAGTTACAATACAAATACCTCAGTCATTTACCTTCAAAGATTGGATCAAACTGTTACTGTAACATGTACAGTAATGTTTCAAAAATGCTTTGCCTCACTGGCACATTCATCATTTTATTTTCTAGATTTTGCTAGAACACAATGTATTTTTCAAGTAAAATACAAACAATTTCCTTAAAATTTGAAAAATTATAGTATTAAATGGCTTATGACAAATAACAATCGGGCACCACCCAGGAGCAAACAAAACAAGAAAGCCGTCAGAGTCCTCAACGCTAACTGGGAGCTAGCTGGACCAAATTCTAACAACCGCGTCACACGTGGTGAAGATTTCTAACAAAAACCACAATCAGCTACCTCCAAGCAGAAACGAGTGGCATGCAATTGCTGTTTGCCACAATACAATCACTGTTTCAGCGTTCGACTCATATCTTGCGTTAATAGGTTGTTCCATTTTGAAAGTGCTGTGTTCCTTCGATGACATCACAGCTCTATAGCAAACAGGGCGGATGGGTAAACTTTAAGACTCAATGTCTCGAGTTCCCCAACATATGGACTATTTTGCAACATTTTTGAGAAAAAAAAAACATTTTTGGGAATACCTTTAAACAAAATCCTGATGACAAAAAGGACACAAAAGATCTTGATTATCATAATGGGCTGCCTGCCAGTACATTTTCTGTTATGTTAATGAATAAAACCCATCAGGGAATCAGGTTAACTCATCTTGCACTGATTCAAATGGCCCCATCGAGCCATCACTACTTCCCAACAGGACGATTGCAATTTTTTCGTGCTTCCTTGCTGCACAACCCACAGCCCCTCTCCCTCCCTCTTTCTCCCCCTCTATCTCCTGTGTTTGATGTGTTCTCTCTGCATCCAAGAAGGCAATTTTCATACAAAATCACAACCAGGATCAGGTGACCTGAATTTGACTCCCCGTCTAAACCCCCTCACGAAAAATGAAAGTGCATTCATGTGTATTGGATGTTGCACATCACGCGGATATGAGCAGTTTACGCCTACTGAAAGTGGAGAGAGATTGCACAGTGGTATTGTAGACAAACCATGTGATTACAGCCTTTAAATAGACAGATTTACGATTTGATTTTTTTCTCACCTACTGTCTTTTGCCACAAAATTAAGATCCTTTACTCTAGGATGTGTTAGAAAGTATCTCTCTGCTTGCTAGATAATTACAAGTTATTTCTGTCCTTGGCCAGTTTTGCTCTTCAATACCCTAAAGCAGGGGTGGCGAACAAGTTTGACAAAAAGAGCTGAAATTTTTAACCGTGATAGTCAAAGAGCCACACCACACACTGACCGGCATTAGACGTAACCTACGCAGATGACTGGCAGTCACTTATGTGTCCGGAGCAGCATAAAAACAACAAATCTGCCAAATTAAAATATTATTTATTGTTTGTGATTAACTTTGATGGATTCAGGTGAGTTTTAAGAGGGGGGGTTAAACATGAAAAGAGGCAAAGAGCCAGAGTATATAGAAAATATGATGAGGCAAAGAGCCGCATTCTTATTGGCCAAGAGCCGCACGCTGTTAGTCATGATATAGATTCCTTCTCTCTAGAACAAACTCTGGCCGCACTTCGCACAACATGTGATTTTTCACCTTTTCTTCGTTTTTGTTTGAGTTGTCATGCAGTTAATCTTAAACAATCATTTGATAATTGTAATGTGTTTATAGACCATTTCTGAATTGTCTATAAAGACATTATCATCATGCCATGAGGCCCTTTAACTCCACCCGGCGGAGTAAAGGCCCATATTAAACCACACCCCCCACATTGCATATTACCGTATTTTTATTCTAGATACTCTATATAACACGCTACCATGGGTTTTAACACGTCACATTGGGTATTTGTGTATCGTATTCTTTTTGCTTTATTATTGTTTTGTTCTCCAGCGCAGGGATGCTGCTGGAAGTGTGAATTTCCCTGCGGGGATGAATAAAGTATCTCTATCTATCTATCTATCTATCTATCTATCTATCTATCTATCTATCTATCTATCTATCTATCTATCTATCTATCTATCTATCTATCTATCTATCTATCTATCTATCTATCTATCTATCTATTAATTTCTTATGAGGTGCACCCCTAAAGATATTCTATTGTTATATAGTTATCATATATAAGGCTCACTGGGCTATAAGCTGCATAAAATTAAAACAATCGTAAGAGCTCGGGTTGTTCGAAAATGAATCTGTTCTCCCTTTTTTTGTTTTCACCCTCTCAGTTTTTATTTGAGTGGGTTATGATGCAGTTGACCTTCATACAATTTGATAATTGCAATGTTTTAAGAGACAATTTCTGAACTTATTGACAGTATTTTCCCCACTCTTAAGACGAAACAGATTACAAGAGGCTCCCTTAAAAATAGTCCTTTGTGATATATTACTCATATATAAGGTGCACTGGACTATAAGTCGCATTAGAATTAAAATTACAAAAAATAATTACATTTATCTTGAAGTAATTCATTTTGTCAAACATAAACTAATCTTATAAATTAATTTATGAATGGTTACTTTGCTGTCTGCACTGCAGAGTATTGCCTTTTTCGCCAGCTAAATGCTAGTTAACCCACTTAAAAGGATTCACACCTATTATTGAAAAGTTTGGATCTGTGCTGCCATCCAGTTCTGCATTTTTCTTTTTTTCTTTTTTACCAACAAATAACTTAACATGTTAACTAAATTGGGCGCTCCAACACTACTACATATGTTTCTCAAAGACAGAACAGTGACCTAAAACAGGCACAAACGATTGTAAAACCAAACATTATTGATATCCGTTTCATTAAACATACACATTTTAAAAAATACAAACCATTGGATTCAAAGTTCCCAAATAATTGATTCCCTGAGAGTTGGCCAAAGACAAAAAATATTATTGTTGTATCTTGATTATTGTAAGAACCCATTTTAATCATTGGTTGAAATGTAACAAGCATATTTAAAAAAAAAAAAACAGGGGTCTCAAAACGTAGTGCCTGCGGGCACCAGGGTGGCCCCCTAAGGGCAGCTGAGGTAGGATCTGTACTGTAAATAGCTCATCAGTGCTGGATCATTGTGATAGTCTAATAAAAGTTATGGTTGACTGAGTCTATTTAACCCTACTTGCAATAATTAACCTGCTAATTACATAGTAAATACATAGTGATAACATCAGTTAAGTTAAATTAGAAAACGGGTGCCCTTTGCGTTTTTTGTAACAATAAGTTGTTTTCAGCTTGAAAGAGGTTGGAGATCCCTGGATTAGAATGTTATTCACATAAGGACACTCAAAGACCCATCTATAGCTCCTCAAAGGCAGAACAGTTCATATCTCTTGATTGTATCCACCATATTTTCAGTTATATAGGGTGCACCAGATTATAGGGCACACTTTTAAATTGCTGGCCAATTTGGTGTTTTCAGGTGTGCCTTACATGGTACACAATCGTCTTGCCCTCAGCTTTAATATCTGTTTCCCGACCTTTGCAGATAAGCAGTGACCAGCGGTCCTCGGCAGATATGATGAAGCCTAAACCCAAACCGCAAAAGAAGAAGAAGAAGAAAGATCCCAATGAGCCACAAAAACCCGTCTCGGCCTATGCGCTCTTCTTCAGGGATACCCAGGCAGCCATCAAGGGTCAGAACCCCAACGCCACCTTTGGGGATGTTTCCAAGATTGTGGCATCCATGTGGGACAGCCTAGGAGAGGAACAGAAGCAGGTACAAACGACACAAGATCTTTGAAATCGTTTTTTGATTATGACGACACAATGGAACTATTGATTCAATAATCACAATTGTACAGCTCATCTCCAAAGAGTGATCTTTTAAATAGTTAGAACCAGATTTTTTTCTTCTCGTTGTAAAGCGTTGACCAATATCTCCGAAGCAATCAAACAGTTGTTTTAACAGCAAGTGATGTCTTCTCCAATGAAAAGCTGTGTTGGCATATGAAGACATTGGCTGCTTGAGACCAATAAGAAGCAAATATGGCAGGAAAGACACATTTTTTGTTCAGAACTGGCTAACCCCTCAAAAACTAAAGGGGCGCTGTAATATTTGACCAATAGCTGTTGCTGTGCTCTATAATGCAACTGCAAATGACTGCTACAAATATCAAAGACAAAGACAAACAATGGAAACTCAAAGTAACCAAATCATTTTTCTTCTCATTTTTTGCCCACACTAGCAGCAAGACGGCGGACAATCATGCCAGCTCCTTCTCTTGCTTATTTAAACTAAATACAAATTTCTAAAACTACAAGTACTTTATAAACTCCCAGTTTTTACAATGATTGAAGTTTTTTACCTCTAAGAGACGCTACATACTGGAAATAATTTGTCTTTTCTTTTTTTTTTTTGGTTTAAACAAATTTATTGACACTAAAAACAGAAAACAATCATGACAATCTCAACAGCAATTAAGCACATTCACAATATTTTTAAGGGTTATTGATCTATCTTCGTTATTCATTATCCATTATCCGTTATCGGTCAGTTCATAATACGCTACAAAGCCTAGGAGCCGGGACACTTACTCTCAGCCAAAAGGCCAAGCTAAGGTCCTAGCCCTAAAGCCTTGCTGCGATCATTGCGAATGCACCGTTCCCGGAGGTACTGCAATACCGGGCCGATGCGTGGAGTGGACAGAGCAAGCTCAGTCCGTTTCTATGTGAATTAGAAAGAATGACAAATAAATCTTTCACCACAATGAAAATGTAGAAGTTGGTGCAAAATAATGGTACTGGTATGCCCATTCAGATCATGTTTCATGACAAAATGCCTAAATTATTGCAGGTATGGAGAGATTGGCGCCTTTCTCTCTGGGAATCGGCACTTAAATGCTACTCCATGGGCAAGCAGTGAATTGATCTCAGGTGTAACCACACCCAGCATGCACTGTGAGGTAGTGGTGGTTCACCATTTTATCCAATAGAAAAAGGTCTTGTCCCCTTTCAGATGGATCCTTGGGTTGCCACAATTATTTTGACTAAACTTTATTCACGTCCTGTAAAACGGACACTTACACAAAAGTGTATTCTTTTTGTGGCACACGAGAGACTAAAATATCCGTGCATCTAAAGAATATATAAAAATATGGGTCAAAAGTGCTTTGACCAAAAACTACATTTCCCACAATGCAAGTCAACCAAAATGCCCGCAAAGTGACGCATCGGCGCAACTACATGTTTTTATTGCAGGTTCGAGGTGGCCGGGCTTCAAAAGCTGATGGCCCGAGTCAAGTCAAGCTGTATTTTTTCGGACCTAACCTACCTCACCCCCATTTTTTCGGACTTACCGCCTCACGCCCACTTACAGAGCTTGTGCTTAACAACAAGGCACACTGAAACAAAAACTATGCTGAAAACAAAAATTATCTTTAAAACAGTTTAAATTGGGAAGTCACTATTTTTCGTATAACATAAGACTAGAACATTGTTATCTTTTTCTTGCAACAAAGGAAATAATATTGTTTTTCGTGTGAGGCTTGCAGCATGCAATATCCACTGTATAATTACCAGAGCGTTACTGTGAGATTACGTTCACTTTAATGAGCAAGTTTTTCCTCTTTCTTAAGATAATCTGTCCCTATTATCCGCAACTCCCCTGACTCTCGTTAAAATGATTTTCTCTCCAAATTTAGTTCCGCTCGATGGAAGAGAAAGGAGAAGGGCAAACAGCAGCAATAAAACAGTTAAGTTAATGAACCTGGACATTTTGCAGGCCGCTTTGGATTTTGTCACATGATCTCGTAAAACATCTGCTACGTCGGGTTGCTTTAGCCCATAAGGCCTTTATTTATCTTTATTATTTTTTTAATGGAATGGTTCTCATTAACTTGTGTTATTGTTTTACAGCGCCAGCATTTCTTGCAAGATGTTGTTTTTTTTTACATTTTATTTTGGCTGTGTTCATTTATAATAATTTTGTAAACATGTGCTACATGTATGTTTATGTCTTTTATGATGATCCATACTTGTCCAACATCTTGCTATTACAGGTGCCCCAAAACCTCAAAAAACTGGACAAAAAATGAGAAGTGAAATGGTATATTTTGGTCAGTTTGAGTCTCTGTAGTTTGTATTACTCATACTTGTGTTTTGTAGCACTCGTTTTTACTTGCATTGCCCAATGCAGCAACATTTAGTGGTCAAATAATCCTCACCGTGTTACGGTGTGAATGGGGTAGGGAAAGCAGGAACTGAGGTAAGAGGGCTTGCTCAAAATAAAGATGGTATTTATTATCAACGCCAGGAACAAAGTAAAAATTGAACAAGGGGCCCCACGAGTACTAATAAACTGTCCAAACAAGAAACCATAAACAAAAAAACGAACCAAAAAAACGGCAGTGGAAATTTAAAAAACAAAGAAACTAACAAAAACAAGTGGGCGAACAACTAGCAAAATGTCGAAACCAGAAACAGGAAACAAAAACAAAATATGATGTAATAATGATGTTTTGGAAATGAAACGACCCGACCATGTGTGCTGTCCAAAATGTTTTTATAAAGGCTCAGGATAATTAGGGACTAGGTTTGTGGTGATTGGACGCACCTGTGTCCTGTTCCAAACCCGGTTGGCACCCTCTTGTGAAAGGTGGTGAACACACTGTCCCTTTAAGATCAGAAAAATAAAATAAACACAATTATCTACAAACACACATGTATTACAGTTTTACTTATTTTATATATAATGTTCTTGTTTTACTACAAAAAAAGGCTAAAATATAATTTAAAAGATAAATTATATTTTAAATTACTAATCATTCTTTGCATTTTTAATTTCGGGCATCAGCCCAAAACTCATATCTGGGTATTTGTTGAGCTCTAACTTGGGGTTCAAACTGTCTTTTGACTTTTCCTATGCCTATATAGGTTTTTAACCATTTATTTCTGCATTCCTTCAAAAATGAGTCTAAATAACAAAAAATGGCTGGCACCCACTTTTCCCATTTAAGAGAAACGTCTTACAAGGAATGATTTATTCATTTTAACCTGTATGCTAGTGAAATCGTGTTTTCTTCATTCAGGAAAGCCGCACTTTTCTCGAAAAGAAAATTGTAGAAGAGCCAACGGCAAAGGTTATTGCAGCAATATTTTCCCCGTTTTATTATTATGATTTACTTTAGTTATTTCATCCATATCTATAATGTGCTAGGGAACATCCTACCCTGGTACTATAAAACTGGTTTTTATCTCCACATTTACAATAAAACCGATATCTCTGATAGTTCTTGCCGTAATAAGAAGGAGGGCAGTGTAATTCCTCCTTACTGTCTGTACTACCTTGCTGCAGAAATCTAGGACTGATAGTTGTGTTATTTGAGAACTGAAAAGAAGTTCCAGTCCATTTCGCGGACTGGATTGGAATAGAAATGATGTGTTTTCACAATAGAGATGAAGCAGTATTAGCACTGCGGTGAGGAAATAAAAATGTTCCGTGCCGTTGGGTCTGATGGAATGGGAAACATTAAGAATGTGTTTGGTTGTGTATGGTGGTGTGCCGAGCCCTTACCTCACCTGAAGTTGCCTGTTTTGATGTTGACATTTCTCTTTCAGGGTTACAAAAGAAAAACCGAAGCGGCAAAGAAGGAGTACCTGAAAGCCTTGGCGGCATACAGAGCCAGTCTGGTTTCCAAGGTAACTCTTATGACACACGTTCCTCGGTTTAGACTGATGATGGATAGGATGGGAGAGCCCCTTAATGGGCTGGGAAGGGCATCTATTGGGGGAGGGGTGTGCATGATGCAAAAAAAAAATCCATGTTTGGAACAATACTCTATTTCCCCCGGTGCAGATGCGAGAGCGGTGGGCTTATTGTACATGCATACATCGTGAGGCACTGGGGGATGGGTCAAACTATCCTATTGCAAACATTTGACCATAACACAGTGTTTTACAACCACCTTGCCACTGTAGTATAGTGTGCTGCAGGATTTTTTTTTATTTTGATCTTTGCATTAAAATATGCCATTATTCCATGGTGACCACAAAAACGTCATACTGTCAAGTTAGTGATCGTTTCAGCTTTAAAAACATCAAACTAATGCCAGGAATACTTTTATAAAAAAAATTGACGGAAAGAGTGCCTTACAATTTTTTTTGGGGTGGGAAAAATTGCGCCTTGGTTCATAAAAGATTGGGAAATTGCCACAACCGATATGCAATGATGGATTAAGCATATAAAGCACATGCGGCTACAAGAGAATGTCAATAGGAAGTAGGATTGCGACTCACGATTATTTGAATAGTAGGCTAGTCACCCATTATTCAAACAATTATTAGAACAATCGGATCATTTTTAGTATTTTCTCAAATTTAGCATAACGTTGATTTAATGATGTGGAAAATGATAATAAACACAAGATAAATGGGCACATACTGAAGATTTAAAGAAATTAAAATACAAATCTAAAACCAATTAGGCGCAGTGCTCGATCAGCAGACCCATAAATCTATAAATAAAATTCGGTCCATTTTTCATGGACAGGAAAATAAATAATAGATTAACTCATTTAGTGTTGATGTATTTTAACGTCAATTAAGTTTTGGGGGTTTTTTTGCAATGCAAAAAAAAAAATCTTTCCCCCTTGTCAAAAAATGTCACTTATTGTATTATTCTTTTGTATTCATACGATAGTTTTACTTCAATTTATAGATAAATTATACTTATTTCAAAAAATAACTAATAATTTTACCCCATTGTCATAATGTTGCTTATTTTATTTTTTATTAAGTTTATGACATTTTTACTTGAATGTATGACAAGATTACACTCACATTTCAAAAAAAATAATTCATATGCTTACTAGAGGTAAGATCGGGCCCAAAAAAAGCACCCGAGCCCGACGCAGGCCCGAGGGGTATTAAACCCGACCCGGACCGAGCCCGACTAATTAACTGGATTTGCTGGCCCGGCCCGAGGGGGCCCGAAATTACATATTTTATTTATAAGGAGGGGTGATTTATGATAACAAATTAAACTCTGCCTTTTGTTACAACATCTAGGCCTAAGTTAAATAAAACTGTATAAACATTTACATCTTTTATATTTCTGTGTCTGCACTGCAGATGTTACATTAAGCGACAATCTGTCATTGACGGTTTTTTTTTTTTGAGGTAGCGAAAACATTTAAGGGCGTCCGTCATTTTGACGACTTGATCATTGGGCCATAATCCACAGCAGCAGTAGTAGTACGTCCTTAAGATTTTAGCGCGGCACTATCATTGAGGGGGTGTTGACGTGTTGTGCCCTTTTCCGACTCCTATGCAAATCCCCCCCCCCCCTGATCGTATTCTATATAAAACGCTTATTAAAACAATAAAGCGAGCTAATTATAATAATTGGGAGATCCTAGTCTATATAACGCGTTTATTTAAACAATAAAGCGTGATTTTATTCTGCAAATTGCGTTTTTTAACGCGGATGAAAATGTCACCAACGTCAATGTACACTTCCGACAAAAGCGATCGTATTCTATATAAAACGCTTATTAAAACTCTTACCAGAGTGCGTTTTCCTCGTCAGTTCTCCTCTCTTGAGTTTATCCTTAACTTCTTGTTGGTCCGACTCCATATCGGGGATACCAGGCCAAAATCACGCGAATTTGCGGAGGGGAAGATTATTAAGAGGACAGCATTCACGTCACGTCACGTGCACAGAGCATGCTCTGGCTCCGTTAAAAGCAATTACAGCTCCTTCTCCGTTTTATCCAAATTATTTATTTTATAACAAATGATCTGAAATGATCTGCATTTATATAGCGCTTTTCAAGTCAATGACTTCCCAAAGCGCTTTACATTGTGCTTCACATTTCCCAATAGCGGCCATGATCTGTGCAGCCATGTAAGGCTGCTAACCTGCTTATTGGGGGTATTGGGGGTTCAGTGTCTTACCCAAGGACACTTCGGCATGTAACACGGACAAGCCGGGATTCGAACTGGGATCCCTTAATCCTAAAACGATCGCTCTACCTCCTGAGCTACTGCCGCCCCAAGTATTCCTTGGTCTAGTATCCATACATAGTTTAAGTATATATTTTTAATGAACATATATTTATAATTATTAATTAATTTAAAAAAAATAAATAAATAAATAAAAAAAATAAAAGCAGGACCGAACCCGACCCGACCCGACCGTATGACTGACATTTCAGGCCCGACCCGGCCCGAAATTGCCTCGGGTTCGGGTTCGGGCTCGGGCCATGAATCTTAGCTCTAATGCTTACCCCACAGTCAGAAAATCCCTTTTATTTTTTTTGTTATTATATAAAAATCTTACTTCAATTTATATCTACATGACACTCACACTACAAAAAACAAAAACGAATTTCACCCCATTGTAAGAAAATGTAATTTATTTTGATATTTTTTTCTAAATTTGTACTTTTACTTCAATTTAGAACAAAATTGCACTCACATTGTAAAAATGATTAATATTCTTACCCAAATGTTATTTTCTAGTGAATGTTTTTTTCTAATATTATTCTTTTTTTAAAACAGAAATTCCTAACAAAAACACAATACCAAGGCAAAAAATATGATAATCCAACCTACTTGTCACAAAATGTCACTTATTTTAGTTATTATTTCTGGGTTGTTTCTTTTTTTACTTATATTTTTCACCTTTATAGTTCATTTGTACTCTTTGGGGAAAAATAAATCTTACTTTATTGTTAGAAAGTGTTGCTTGTTTTTGTTTTTTTAATTTACAATATTTTTACTGAGATTTATAACTCTGTGCCAGGACCAGTACGAAGACAGGACCGATTTGCATGCGTTTCTCTTAGTTTTATTAGGAAAAAGGGAAAGGGTAGTACCATGAATTCCGGACTATAGAGCGCACCTGATCATAAGCCGCACCCACCACTTTTTAGGTGATCTGCAACTTTTATTCTTACACAAGCCGCACCCATGTATAAGCCGCATGCGCCCGTATTATAGCTTGTGACACAGTCACAGGTTTAACCCAGACCGGGCTGTAAGCTCCACTGTCGTAATTGCAAAGATAGTGCACAATTCTAGAGTCACAGTCGGTATCATAAATGGAAAATGATACCCGTAATTAACGTATGATGCAGACTTGTAAAGTCCGGGTCCCGTTGAAAGTAATCCAAGGAAACAAAATGTATATTTCCAAAGTTAAGGGTGGGAAAAATATATATCCGCTATTGTCCGCTGCGACAACAGACAGATCTACCGGTAACTCAGCTTTACCCCAATTCCCATCAGCCCGCGTGTGCTCTGCCCCTTCTTTTTGATTCGTCCGTAGAACACATAACAGAATAAATCTGTAAAATAAATACATTACAAAAATATACAGTTGCAAATTCATATTATACATGGTTACACATATTTACGAAGAAAGACGGTACACCGAGAGACTTTTCAAAGCTTTAATAATAATAATATAACTTTCACCCCAAACCGTGCCTTTAAAAGGTACCAACACGCTAGTAGGATCACGCTCGCAATGTATCAAACGTGCCTGTTAAAAAAAAGCATCCCGTAATTGTGAAATTCACGGAAGATCGTCCTCAACTTCCTACTCATAACTATCGCCATCAAGGGGGCCTTCCTCATTATCGGAACGTACCTTAACTTTACAGACAATGTATGCATAAACTTAGAGGTTGCAGTCTTTCTTGACGCCCATATTCTACTGGTCTTAATCTTACCTTTTATACTCTAGCGCCGCTGGTGGCCGTTAGAAAAATTCCATAAATTGGCTGCTTCACTGAATAAGCCGCAGGGCTGAACATTTGGGAAAAAAGTAGCGGCTTATAGTCCGGAATTTACGGTATACAGGATCCGTAGATTATTGATCGTGGGGAGCAGGTTACTCAGACGCGGAAGTGTTATTTCCGCGGCAAGCGAAGGCAGTGTCGAGAGCGGGGAAAAACAGATTGATGGGCGGAATGGGAGAGCAAAAACGTCGTCAAGTTCAGAAAAGGGGTCAGAGCCGGGAATCAAACAGGAATCAGGACAGGAGAGAGTCAGGGTTGAAATGGCTTGCCTAGCATGAGCAGAGGTTCGCAGACGGACTGACAACGGGTGACAGAAAGACAGGGGTTTCAAAAGAGACAAGCAGCCAATCAGCGTCCGAGGCATTTGGCGCCAAAGGAGCAGACTCAGGTGCCTCGCATCAGTAATCATGACAGTCTGAACTTAAAAATATATACATTTTCTAGCAGATTTTATGTGCTTATTATCTTGGTGGAAAATGTTTCGTAAAGGGACAGTGTGTATTAATTGACCACTGATGTTGTATTTAAAAAAGTACATTTCATTCTTTCGCTCAGATTTTTTAAAGAAAAGTAAAATGACAAGTTGCTTACTTTAAGTTTAAATAAATGTTTACTTCAATTTTGAACTTAATTGTACTTTAAAATAGACAAATTTGTCTGTTTAATAACATGTTTTGAGGCAGGGAAAACCTGACATGAAAATCGGTATTTGACACGAAATTAGTTAAAATAAAGTCAACATTTTGTATTCCTGTAAACCAAGAACATTCTCATTATCAGCTGCAGAACAGAAAATAAAACATATATGATGTGAATTTTGTGAAATACGTTCAGTGGTCAACTGCAAAGTATGTTACAAGAGAACTGAACGATTCTCAAAACAGTTTTGAGAACTGATCTTCGCACTGCATGCATTTAATTTGTCAGCCACAGTCTGGCATACCTTATAAGTAACTCACTCATGCTCTCTTTTACAGCAAAACATATGTGTATGAAATATACAATAAATCTCATCAAAACTGTATTGGCTTGAACGTTACTTGAATCTTACCAAGGCGAGTCAGACTCTGTTTCGATCCACTGTTCAACATGCCTTTTAAATGTTCGTGCCTCACAGAGCTACTGCTATGATATGCAAAGTCCGTTTTGCAAACTTTGCAAGCAGTCTTTTTATTCAACTAATTCAGGCTAAAATACTCCCAAACTTAAAAAGTTTTGGTTTGCGTCCTTGATGTTGACGCGGCCATTTCAGTGTTTATGTTACAGACAGAGACACTCTTGCGCATATGCGACTCTCAGCAGAGATTATATTCATATTGAGACCCTTCACTCAATTGGAAAAAAACGTGTTTGGTGACAAGAGTTGACAATGGAATTCATTGTTCAATGTTTTTATTTTCAAATTTTGTCCACAACATCGACCAATCATTGCAGCCCTAATAGTAAGATGTCGGGAATTCGATTTTTAATGAGCTATTTTTAGTTCTTGTTGATTTGGAGCATTAGCTTGCCATTGGAATGAATTACAGAAATGTGGCAGCATGGGAATAAAGAAGAGCGAGGAGGGGGCTGGGGATTGCATTGTTTAGTGCCGCTTTGTATTATGGGTACAACATAGTGCCAGGAAGATTCCTTTTGTCATTCCATTTGTTCTGCAAGCAAACAGCCTCATTTCTCCACCTTTCAATGTGCGTGCGTATGTGTGTGCCTGTTTGTATTCTCCCATCTCTGTCAAGGTGTCTATTGATCATTAGCCCGGTCTCACATCTATTCATACAAATGGCCTCCATTACTGTCTAATCAACACTGATGGTCGGAGATGAGCAGTGTGACAGCTCATCATAAAAGGCTAGAAGCTGGGGGCGCTCTCGCGGGTGCTACGCTTGTTCATAGCGCCCACAATGACAAAGGTCAAATCGCCAAGTTTTCGTTTTGGGGGACTTTGGGAGAGTTTTTACAGCATTGCAAGGCGGAAGCTCTTGCTAACCATCAAATTTCATCTGGCCATTCATTCATCACACAAAGTGCAATGAGGACGCGGAACATGCATTCTGAAAGCTGTCAAGCCAATGATCGATTGAAAATTAAGTCGGGATTCATTTTTGTGCTGCAAGTCGGTGCGCTAGTGCAATAAGCATGTTTGCCTCGCTGAATGTGGAGTCTTGCTTTTTTTGTTGTTGGGTTTTTTTCCCATCCTTTTCCTGGCTGAAGTGTTTCAACTATTAGACTTTACTGATATAATCGGAGAACACTTGCTGACCCTGGCCTGTGCTACAATATGAGATTACAACAATGTTGGAAAAAACCTACCAGAACATTCCAACTTTACGTTGGCTTAATCTGATGCAAAAAAAATCCCCGGAAAATATGTCTAATGGGCTCCCACAGTTCAAAACGTATATACATTGTTAGAACTAGAATTGTCTTTATTGTTACTGATAACAATGTAATGGGCATTGTTTTACAAGGTTGGACGCCATTATAAACGTGTGACAAGGACTTTAAAGGCGAAAATCAAATTTAAAAATAACGTTAGCATAAATAGGAAACATTTTTACAAGGTAGTTCTTGGTGACTGGCCTGATTTTTAAGTGTACGAGAACTATAGTGCAATGGAAATAATATTTGATATATAAATTAAAGGTTGGGGGCATTGTTTACATGTCTTCAAAAAAGATTAGAGTATTTACTCCTTCTTAATACAAACTATTTAATCTAAATATCTTCCATCATTTTTCTCTATCCAATCCATCTATCTGATCTTACTGGTTTTCTGATCGATTCTTCTGTATCTGACGTACGTGCTTACATGATTCTATGTGACTTATCGACTCCAAAATGGCTTACCCGAATTTTGTTAACATGTGCACGCAAGTGTCTTTAGCTAGGTTTTGTTTCAAAGGCAACCCTAAAAAATACCTACAAATTAGATAAACATTTGCTTTCACGTGGTCTGCTTTTGTGGAGTCTCTAATGCCCTCTGGTGGTCAAATTGGGTGCTATCCAATCTTCTTCATTTTGCTTGTTAAGTGTGTGTTAACAATGCCCAACTGCGTTCAAATAGCCCTTGGCCTTTTTTCTCCACGTGCCTATCTGCTTTTAGCAAAGAACACAATAGGTAGGAGGAATTGGGGGACGGGCTGGAGGGTGGATGGGTAGTAAAGAGTGACGTCATGCTCGTCCTCACGTTTTTTTGAATTTATTTGTTAGTGTAGCATGAAAATTGTGAAAGTAAGTAAAGGCCCGCGTCGAGTGCAGTCCAAATGCCAGGCCAAACAGCAAGAAAGATGAAAAAAGAAGTGTTTATTCAAGCGTGTCTTAGAAATGCACTTACTTGCACAGGTATCAAAAGGAGCTCGAATGAATGTATCATTTTTTTCTCTCCAGACATATAATGACCCTGAGCCAAAAAGTGCCCAGCAGACCAGCCAGCCGTCTCACCTGCTGCCCCCAAAGCAGTCCCTGTACAGTCCCCAGCCCTCTTCACCCTACCTGGGCTCGTCGGGTTCCTTCCCCCTGTCGGACCTCCAGAGTTACGCGGGACCACCGCGCCATAGTTTGGCCTCCACTCTCAGCCAATCGCAGATTATGCCACCCAGCATGAGTGCCTCGCCACCAACCCCATTCCAGATCAGCCCACCACTGCACCCCCACACCCAACTCTCCTTGCACCAGAGCTCGCTGCTCAACCAGCCAATCCGCATGCAGCAGTCGCAGCCAATCATCTCACACCAAATGGGACTCCAGCCACCTTTGCACTCCCCGCCACTCAGCCAACAGGTAAGTGTGGAGTGGTTACTAGGCTTGTGCGATACTGGGATTTTTGTTATCGATCCGATCCGAGTAAATACAGGGTAGTAGCATGATTGATACCGATATTTTGTGCTTGGAAGTCTCTCTAATCATTTAAGGATCAAACCCCTACAGTTAGTTTTTAATTACGATACATTCAGTGTAAAACTGGTCAATTTTTAATAAATGAATACAATGCAAACTTTAACCTTAAAAAATATACATACCGTAAATTCCGGACTATAGAGCGCACCTGATTATAAGCCGCACCCACCACATTTTAAGACTAAAACCGATTTTGTACTTACACAAGCCACACCTGTATATAAGCCGCATGCGCACACATTAAAAAATGTAACAGAAACACAAAATTAACCCAAACCCGACTTTAAGTCCCACGATTGAAACTAAATGTCCTTTATTAAAGTACAGTCCAAAAATCACAGCCGGCAAAATGAACGGAAAATACTGGTACTTAAGGTTTGATGCAGACCTGCAGAGTCCGGGTCCCGTTGAAAGTGATCCAAGGAAAAAAGTGTATATTTCCAAAGCTAAGGGTGGGAAAAATATATATCCACTATTGTCCGCTGCGTCCACAAACAGGTTCCTCACCTTTACCCCACTTCCCGTCACCCCGCGTTTGTTCCGCCCCTCCTTCTTCATTTGCCCGTGCAAAACATATCAGAATAAGTGTCTAAAATAAATACAAATAAATACATTACAAAAATATACAGTTTCAATTACATATTATACATGGGTTACACATATTTACAAAGAAAGACGGCACATCGAAAGAGTTTTCAAAGCTTTAATAATAATTATATAACTTTTATCCCAAACGGTGCCTGTGACAGGGCAGTTAATGGTAGCAACACGCTAGCAACACGCTCGCAACACAGTAAACGGGTCTGGTAAAAAAACATACCATACTTGTAAAAATCATGGTAAACCGTCCTCATCTTCCTCCTTAGAACTGAAGCCATCAAAGTCGTCTCCCTCAGTGTCGAAAATAAACTTTGTCATATAGACGTCATCCCACGCTCCCTTATTCCAAAACACCCTAGCAACACGCTCGCAACACAGTAAACGGGTCTGGTAAAAAAACATACCATACTTGTAAAAATCACGGTAAATCGTCCTCATCTTCAGCTTTTAGTTTGAAAGCTGCGTCATTTGCCTTTCTTTTTGCATTTTGCGTGTTGAGGGTATGTTTACGCTAATTTAATTTATGCACAAGCCAAGAAGTTGCAGTCTTCCTCGTCGCATATATTCCACCGGTCTAAATCTTACCTTTTGTACGTTAGAAAAATTACATAAATTGGCCGCATCACTGAATAAGCCGCAGGGTTGAAAGTTTGGGAAAAAAGTAGCGGCTTATAGTCCGGAATTTACGGTAGATATTTCTGTTTGAGATGTAATGTAAATACAAATATAAAAAGTCAACTTGACAACTAAAATCCATATCCATTGCACAATATTTTGAAAATTAAGTCAAAGTGTAAACAGTGTAAATAATACATTGTAAAATTTCAAACAGTATAAAAATTAAAATACTTTAACGACAACAACAAAACAACAAAAGCCAAGCAATCAACAATGTAACAAAAAAGAGAATACTGTACAACAATGTCGACATCTAAAATATTATATTTCTACGCTAAAACCCCAAATTTGCCAGAAATTGAAAAGTATGCCTTATAATCTAGTGCGCTTACAGAGCCTGTAATACAGTAAATACATTTGAACATGCATGATATAACAGGATGCCTCTACATATGGTAACCATTTATAAATAAAAAGATTAATTTTAGTTGTGAGATCAAATTCCCTATTTTTTAACAGCCATGAAAATTGACTCATTTATGCAAGAGGTACGATTGGGCCGGAAAAAATCCATCCCAACCTGACCCAGGCTTGCAGGTGTTAAGGCCTAACCCAGCCCGAGCCAACACTAATTCACTTGGTATACAGGCCTAGCCCAAAGAAAACAAAAAATTCTGCAGTTAAATATGTATTTGTACATAAGGGCTTGTATAGTATTTTGTTGAATGACTCTTGTTTTCTCCATTGTATAACATTATTTGGTGAAGAAGTGGCGACTATCCTATCAGAATGCACTATGCAAATCATTGTTTCTGGCTCTGTAAACTTTAAACCTGGTGGTCTCGTGGTAGTGTTCAACAACAGCAGCTTCTCCAAAAAGAAAAGCCGTCAGCTTTGACTGTCATTGTCTTGCAGCAGTATTAAATAATGGACCAGTAAGAAAGTGATGTACCGTATATATTAGTGCAATGATTCATCCAACAGGGCCTGAGCACGGGTTGTGTTCGTAAGGTTGCCGACACTCGACCTAGATCACTAGTGGTACAGATGAAATATGAAAATGACTTAGACCACATCTCTTTATCACACAGGGCCAGAAACACAGATTTGCATAGTGCATTTTGTTCTGCATCAAGATTCTTTCCACTTTTCACCTGTGTGTCAATAACGTTGCAGTTTAATATGTATACATTTGTCAGACAGCTTTTACAGGAATAGTATTTTGTTAAAAGACATTCTCTTTTCTGTCTGTGTCTTTCGCAATGTTATTAACGTCAAACTTTAGGACAATTTCAGGTTTTTAGGTGCACCTTACAGTCACATACGGCAGTCTCAACAATTTTTGAAAGAATGAATAAATAAAATTCTGTTCAAACACTTTTAGCCATTGTGCCACCCCCTAATTATTATTAATATGAATTTCTGATCCTCAGGGGTTTTCTCACATTCAGGCTGAGTACCAGAACAGTGTGGGGAGCTCGCAGTCCCCAGGGGCCCCCAACCCAGTGCATGGCCAGAACCCAGACTGGGATGGCGAATACTGCAACAGGGAGTGTGGATCCAACCCTTGCAGGTAAACTCGCTATTCCAGCTGCACAGAGTGAGAATTGTCAAGCATGTTATGAAATTTTTAAATGAGTCATTGCAAAGTGCCTCAGTTACATGGCCTGTCTTGGACCGACTTGAATTATAAACTCAAACGGGACGTGCAGCAGCAGCATCCCAGAGATCTGATTAAAGTCGCCTGTGTTTGGTTTAGCCCCCCATCACCTTATCAAACCTCTCAGTGGGAGGGATCTCGTTTTGTTTTGCACCTTAAAGTCACCTCACAAGGCCGAGATAGAGAGTGACGACTCGTCGCCACTCGGGGATAATTCCAGAGCCGTACGTCAAACGGAATCGTCCCCAAGTCCAATCACGTTTGCTGCTCTTTGAGGACCATGGAGTATTTGCATGAATGTTCTCGCTCGCGGAATAGCTTGTTGATGCCGTAAAGGGCCCTCACTCTCTCGGAACATAAATTGAAGGAAGATTTTTGCATTTGACAAGACAAATTATGCATGTCTCTTGATGAGAATGATCATGTCTACCGAGTTGCCTATTCCATTTACTATTTCCTGATAATCATAAACAGCATATATGGCCTGCATGTCTGTCTGCAATACAAAGTGTCGATTACAACCCCGGATGTGTCACCACCATTTTACAAACAAATTAACAAAAATAAATAGAAGAGAATTGTCTTTATTGTCGTTGATAAAGTGCTACACTGCTTACAACTAGATTAGATATGGCGCTCTAGGAGTAACATGTAATAAAAACTTACAATATAAAAATAAGATTAAATATTAATATATTTATTGTAGACTAGAGGTGGGCAAACTACAGCCAGTGGCCAGATGTGGCCAATCGGGCTTTTTGATCAGGCCGGCCAAACGAAAATGTCAAACATATAGTGATAATATGTATACAATGGATAAAAAAAAACATCACTGAGGAAATGTGTTGAATTGGTCCCCAGTGTCCCTAACATTCAACATACTTTATTCTTTGCTATTTCTATCACGTATTAACATTTGTTGGCCTGGAGAGTGATGGGCGCCACCAGGCTGTAATTGCCCAAGACACGCCACGGCAAGTGGTGCCCCTACGACCCTGGGGTTAAGAGATACAGCCACCCCACCAGTCCATTAATCTTATTTATTAAGATATTTATAACATTTAATGAAAGAAAAAACAGCTCCCGAGCTAGCCATATTGCATTTTGAGTTTTTCAATGCTTATTATAAAATGTAGTAGGGGACATCATCTATTACTTGCTCTAATTTGGAGTGTTTTAATACCAATTTGATTAAACGGTTTATTTATAGACAAATGATATAAATATAACAAGTACTTGTAAATGTCTGAATGATTGATTATTCATAAAAGCATGTTGTCTCTGCCATACTAAAATGACTTATTTCCATTTCCTTATATGTTTTTGACTTAATAGTATGTGCAAAAATGCACACTTTTTCAAAAGGCCTAATTGATCATTTTCCCTCATGTATCACCAAGGTATCTGATTCGAGACTGAGTCAATAGATATCAAAATAAAATCAATAAGGTTTTTTCCCCAGCCCTTTTGCCAAATATTTCAACACAAGGCAGCCCACCACTCAAAACATTTTCCACTCCTGTTGTAGATGTATGTCAAATTGGCTCAAAAAAGGTTGGGAAGTACTAGGTTATTGAACATATTATAAATGTGAAAATGGCATTAATGTCAATAATAAGTTTTGATGAGAAAGGCTAAAAACTGTTATTTTGAAAACACTTGCACTCGCACAACAATGAATTAGTACTGCGGCTGAGTGGTTAGCGCTACAGTTCTAAGGTCATGGGTTCAAATTCAGCCACCAGCCTTCCTTTGCATAGTTTGCATGATCTCCCCATGCTTTTTTGGGTTTCTTCCGGGAACTCTGATTTTCTCCCACATTTAAAAAACATGCATGTCAGGTTGATTGGTCGGTCCAAATTTTACTTTAGTGTGAATGAGCGAGTGAGTTGTCTGTCTCTGTGTGCCCTGCCACTGGCTGGCAACCAGTTCAGGGTGTCCTTTGCCCACTGCCTGAAGATAGCTGGGATGGGCTCCAGCACCCCCACAGCCCTACTGAGGATACTCGGTGCAGATAATACATGGATGAATGGATGGATGGAATTTGTATCGATACCACATGAGTTTGTTGAAACAATTGCTCATTAGCTAAGAAATACTTAATGCATTTTTTGTGAAATAGTGGCCTTACTGTTAAATATTTCTCATGCTTTAAAGGCCAAACATTATACAAACCTGCAGTAGTGCCATTACAGTAATCCCTCGGTTATCGCGGTTAATGGGGACCAAAACCACCCGCAAAAAGTGAAAATGCTCGAAGTAGCGACGCCCCTTCAAAAATGTATAATTTTTTTTTTATTATTATTTTATTTATTATTATTATTTTTTAGACCCGCAAAGCTCGGAACCCACGAACGTGGAACCGCGAAGTAGCGAGGTCCCAATGTATTGCACATAATTTTGATAATATCAATGTGATGCTATTTGATGAATTTTAGGAAACATTAATGGAATACAATTCTGGATTTTGTATGCGATAATGGCCCTACAGTACGTCAGTAAATCCATTATCACATACTAAGTGTGTAAGTAGTTAAAGCCATCATTGCATGTCAACAGTTTGATTACGAATTATTAATCATTTAGAATATTATTTAATTCCAATATTGAAAAGTTTTAAAAAATTGGAATAACTCAGACGGTCTTCCTAACCCCCATGCATCATACAAAATAAAATCAATATAGTGCCATTTCCAGACAAAATATATTCTAAGCAAGCAACTAGCAACGTTGAGGCAGTTGTTTAAGATTGTGGATACAAAAAGTATCAATCAATGTGTTTACATCCATTAAGCAGTGAAATTATGATAAATATTTTGCTGAGATTTGGGTTTTGTAAGGGCAGGACGGCAGCGCAGTGGTTAGTGCGTGTGCGGCACTGTTCTGAGGTCATGAGATCGAACCTCCCGTGTGGAGTTTGCATGTTCTCCCCGTGCCTGCGTGGGTTTCCTTTGGGCACTCTGGTTTCCTCCCACGTTCCAAAAACATGCATGTCAGGTTAATTGGCCGGTCCAAATTGTCCCTAGGTGTGAATGAGCGAGTGAATTGTTTATCTCTGTGTGCCCTGTGACTGGCTGGCAACCAGTTCAGGGTGTCCTCTGCCCACTGCCCGAAGATATCTAGGACGGGCTCCAGCACCCCCGCGAGCCAACAGAGGATAAGCGGTGCAGAAATTGAATGGATGGATGGGTTTTGTAAGGCCATGTAAGCACACACCGTAATCTGAATAGGCTGTTTAAGATTGCTAAAAAGTTGTATTTTATTCAATGTCACGGGTTAAATGCGGAAATGCCGTCTATGAAATGGATTATGTTAATCATGGGGGAAAAAGAAGAATTCTGATCTCATACGATTGTACGCTTCACAGACATGTTTGCTCGTCGTCTTGGCGTGATTAGAAGCTAACATGTGCTCTTTCTCAGCAGCGGCATGGGCGCTCGGGACAAGCCCCTCTACCTCACTTGAAGTCGGATGACTTACACGCAAGAGTGCGACTCCAGGGAGATTTCCGACTAAACATCGTCAATATATCTGCTTCGACACCGTTTTACTTCATCTTCCTGGTCTTCTGCCGGATTTGAAAAATCCCAAAGACCGCTCCAGCATCTTCACCTATTCGCCAAGCACTTAGAGCAGCCACACGCCCGAGGCACTTTTCTCTCCTCTCTCAATCTGTCTCTTTATCGCTCACTTCTCCTTTCTTTTACCAGTGAACTTTTCATTTACATGCAAGGGCAGCCAGCTTTGAGCTTCTGCCAGATTGGGAAGGAAGACACACAAAAAAAAAACCTTCTCATTTTGTGTTGGAGATCATAGAGATGCTCTCTTTTTGCCTCCTCGTCGCTGGAGCTGACATGCTCTAAGCATCGTCAGAGTTATTCGAATTAGTCTCCTCATTTGGGCGTACGCTTTTTTTCTGGAGGATTGCAAGATCATGATAAACACAAGATGTTTGCAAACCCAATTATTTTACCTTAATCAAGGACCTTTTGAATTGTTCTGATTTCTCACAAGGATTGTAAATACCACCTAAAAGGGTCCTTCTTATATGTGTATTTAGCAGCAGGCCCTCGACTGTCTTTGCTTTGTTTTCTTTTTGGATTTTGTGGTGAGGGGAATACACAAACTAAATGGGTGAAAAGATCCCCCCCCCAAGATAATCGCCAACTCCAGCCCGAGAGGTCCAAGCAAATATAAGTCACGTAACCTCAGGACGTTGCCCAAGCGCGGAAGTGAAAGATTGCAAATCTTTCCAGAAATGCCCCCACCCCACCACCTTCCTTTTGTCCCCGCACCACTTGTACAGGTGAATTTAAACGAAACAAAAAAGAAGCTAAATGTGAAATGTTAAACTAAAGAAAAAAAAAGTGGGGTTTTGAAGTTTTGACTAGTTTTTATTAGGTGTTTTAGAATTGTGTTGAACTCATCTTTATCATATTTTGTGAAGAATTCAAAAATACGATTTTTTGGTTTTCACTGTAGCGGGTTTCAAGAGGAACGGACATCGGGGTATAAAATTCACTTTTGTGTATAAAGCCAAATGTTCTTCTTTAATATTTTCGTGACAGAGACCCGATTAGTTTGGATGAATATTTGTTTAACAAAAGTTTGTTTGGGCAGTTTTACTTAAGTTTATTAATAAAAAAGAAGTGATATGTTGGCTTTTTTATCAGGGTTCCTTATTATTATTATTATTATTATCATCATCAACCTAATATTATAACATGTTCTATTAAAGTATTTTTCAGAAGCTGTTGGTACAATACCACTAAACCAGCATTGGACTCATTTTGTGTCACAAATATTCCTTTGTTTTCTTTTTGTCTGTAATAAAATGTCTAAAGTACGCTGCTGGGCAATTCTGTTTTTTGTCTAAGCATTGGTCAGCAACACCTGCGTTTCAATGCATACTCACCCACACTGCAGTTTTGGCGTATAAACTACCACTAAGGGATGGGCAGGGCACCTGTATGATGCGGCAGGGGTAAACCAGTGAAAGCTGTCGGGCCCTGCTGTTGAACAGAAGAGTTTTTTGTGTCACCCTGACCCGAATGACACCGCCACTTTCTTGGGTGTTTGGGCCTTTGGGTTTGCCATGATCCCAAAAAACCTTTTGTGTGTGTTTTTGCTTCTTTTTCTCTTTTATTTCTTTGTTTTTGTGTATGTGTTTGTCTTGCTGTCGACACCCCTCTCGAGGGATATGACTAAAGTAGATAGATAGAAAAAATTGCCTAATGAATTTTTGGTTTAAAAATCTTTTTTTGTTTGTTTGTTTTTCCATTTTCAAGTCAAGTCATTTTTATTTGCATAGCCCTTAATCACAAAGAGTCTCAAAGTGCTTCAGAGGTTATTAGACATGAGCAGTTTAGGTTATTCATATGCTATAGAGTAGAAGTGAGTTTTAAGCTTAGATTTAAACATTTCCACTGAGGTTGCAGATAGGATCTCAGGGGGAAGAGCATTCCACAACACCGGTGCCCGGATGGAGAACGCTCTCGAACCAGCGGAACACTTCTTGGTTCTTGGGATCACCAGAAATGGTATCAGTTTTTTTTTTTTTTTTTTTTTTTTTAACTTTTTATTTCTCACACCAATTTTGACAGAGGTTTGATTCCTCCATCATACATCAACACAAAATATATACACTTGACACACTCATAAATAACAGAAGAAACAACAAAGAAGAAAAAAAATACTATTAATAGAAAGGAAGAATAAATGTTCATACAATACATCCATACAAAAAGAAACATATATATATATATATATATATATATATATATATATATATATATATATATATATATATATATATATATATATATATACATATATATAAAATAATAAATCAAAATATACACCCAAAAAAAAAAAAAAAAAAAAACATAATAAATAAGGGGAGGTGTTTAGACATCAAGTAAAATTTGTGTGATAGGCTTCCATCTTTTCTCAAATTGGTGAAGTTTCAGTTGAAGTTTTGCAGTGATTTTTTCCATAATGTACATTTGCTTTAATTTGTCTCTCCATTGTTTTATGTCAGGAGGTTGTGGTTTCAGCCAGGACACTGTGATCATTTTCTTTGCTACCAGAAGCATTACCCTTAGTATATATTTCTGTTGACCAGATAGTAATTCTTCTGGCAAAATTCCTATTACGTAAGCCTTTGGGTCCAACCGCAACTCCCAGCCCGTGATTAATTTTATTTCTCTCTGGATACTTCTCCAAAAATTTAATATTACAGGGCAATTCCAGAAAATATGCGTAAAGTCACCGACCCCCCCACAGTTACGCCAGCATAGATTTGAGGTATTTTTATATTTTGAAGTGATAGAGGGTGTATAGAAGAATCGCATTTTTACTTTCCATTCAAACTCCCTCCATGTCGGGCTGTTGGTTATTTTGTGTCCCTCTTTCAATGTTTTTTCCCATTCGTTGTCTTTTATCGCTACATTAGTTTCTTGTTCCCATTTTTCCTTAACTGCCATGTCCTCATTACTGAGATCCATTCTCAGGGCTTTATATAGTTTTGATATAACCCCCTTTATTGATTGTCCTTTTGTATACGATATTAATAATTCCTCTACCTTAGTTGGCTCCTTACATATTTTCCCCCATTCCTCGTGTTTCTGGAGGTAATGCCTTAGTTGCAAATATTTGTAAAAATCATTTCTGGGTAGGTCAAACTCTTGTTGGAGTTGTTCGAATGATTTCATTGCCTGTGCTTCCAATACTTGGGTAATCAACATCAGTCCTTTTTGGGCCCATTTTTGAAACCCTGCCTCCATACCCCCAGGTTTAAAGTCTGGATTTTTCGCTATTTTGGTAGCCCTATTCACAGATCTTGATATTTTTAATTTTTTTTGTATTGTTGACCAAGTTTTAATAGTTCCCTTAATCCATTCATTCTGGATTTTTAATTTCTTCCACCTCGTGACTGATATGTATGGTAACGATTCCACCAGCATATTTGGACAAGATCGTTGCTCCATGTCCACCCATATCGCATCTTTGTCTGTAGTAATCCACAAGATGAGTGCTTTAATTTGAGCTGCCCAATAGTAATATTTAATATTGGGTAGGTCTAGGCCCCCCTTTTCTTTAGGAGCTAACAGGGTTTTGTATTTTATTCTAGGTTTCTTGTTTTGCCAAAGGAATTTTGCTATTAACTTATTTAACATTTTAAATGTGGATGCCGGGATCAGAATTGGAAGGGATTGAAACAGAAATAATAGTCTTGGTAATATGTTCATTCTGATTGTTTCTATCCTGCCGATAAGACTTAAGGGCAAAATTTCCCATTTTTCCAAATCTTTCCTTATTTCTTTTATCAACATTCCATAATTTGCATCAAACAGCTGTGTGGAATGTGGTGTAATGGTCACCCCCAAATATTTAAACCCTTTATTTGTCCATTTAAAATCAAACCTTTCAATCACATCTGTTGGACATTTTCCTGATATCATCATTGCTATTGATTTGCTCTCATTATTTGAATACCCAGCTACTTCTCCATATATTTTAAGGCTCTCCAACAGTGGTGGTATTGATAACGAAGGTTCCTTCAGCATTACCAACAGGTCGTCTGCAAACAATGATATTTTATGTTCTGTTCCTCCTTCATCCAATATCCCCCTTATTTGCTCATTTTGTCTAATTGATTCTGCGAGTGGTTCTATGCTTATTGCAAACAAGAGTGGGCTTAAGCAATCCCCTTGCCGGACTCCTCTTTTGATTTCAAAGAAATCTGAACAGTGACCATTTACTCTAAGACGAGATTTCGGATTTTTATAGATAATTTTCACCCATTCAACAAATATTGGAGGGAAGCCAAAAGCTATAAGAGATTGATGTAAGAAGCTCCATTTCACCCTATCGAAAGCTTTTTGTGCATCCAAGCTCAGTAACATCAAGGGTTGGGTCTTAGATTTTGTGCTCGTAATTATGTTTAGTATCCTCCTAATATTGTTTGCACCCTGCCTTCCCGGAATAAACCCTGTTTGATCATTTCTAATTAATTTCGCTATAAATTTCTGCATTCTTTTTGCCAGTATACTTGTAAGAATTTTTAGATCATTACAAAGTAAACTAACTGGTCTATAGCTTTCACACAATATTGGGTCTTTTCCTTCTTTGTGCAGGACTGTTATGATGGCTTCCGACCATGATTTGGGGGGATCTCCTTTTGTTAGAGCATAGTTAAATACTTTCTGCAGTACTGGTGTTAATTCTTCCTTAAAGCTTTTGTAGAACACCCCCGGGAATCCATCCGTTCCTGGTGATTTATTTATTTTTAAGTTATTTATTGTATATTGTATTTCCTGTTTTGTAATGGGGCGAATAATTTCTAATGTATCCCCCCCTGTTAGTGTTGGTAAATGTAGTTTTCCTAAAAAGTTTTGTGCCGTGTAGTTATCTAAGTCATTTTCTGAGTCCTTGTATAATTCTTTATAATAATCTGCAAATGCTTCTGCTATACCTTTGGGTTTTACTAAACATTGTTTAGAGATAGGATGTTTTATTTGTGATATAATTCTATCTGTTTGGGCCTTTTTAAGTTGGAAGGCTAGCAGTCGACTGGCTCTATTGCCCATTTCATAGTATCTCTGGTTCACAAAGCGCAGAGCCCCTTCTGCTTTATTTGTCAAAAGTTCATCTAATTTGCTTCTGGTTGTTTTTAATACCTGTAATCTGGATTCATTTGGTGTTTTTTTATGTTCTTCTTCTAGTTCCTTAATCTTATCCTCCAATTCCTTCTGATTCTTTAAGCGTATTCGTTTCAGCCGGGACGATATTTCTATTAATTTCCCCCTTATTACAGCTTTCCCTCCTTCCCATAATATTGTTGGAGAAACCTCATTGTTGTCATTGATTTGGAAATATTCTTTTATACACCTTTTTATTTCCTGTACTACGTTTTTATCTGAGAGGAGAGATACATTCATCCTCCAATACCTAAAATGGGGTTCATTGTCTAAACTTAATTTCAAAGTAATTGGAGAATGGTCACTTATAGTAATATTCTCTATACCACACTCTACTACTGTATGCATATGTTGTCTTGAAATGTAAAAGTAATCAATTCTCGAGTAGCTGCCATGCGGGTTTGAATAGAAAGTATAGTCTTTAGTTTGGGGATTCTTCTCTCTCCATGGATCTATCAATCCCAATTCTTTAGTTATGTTATTTAACATCCTCGACGTCTTTGTATTTGTTCCATGTACTGAAGGATACTTGTCCACTTTGCAATTCTGTACAGTGTTAAAGTCACCTCCTATAAGTAACATTCCCTTCGCACAGTTGGTTATTACTTTAGCTAATACTTGAAAAAAAGTCCCCTTTTCCTCAACTGGTGCATAAACATTCATTATTGATATTTCCCTACCGGCCATTGACCCTATAATCATTATATATCGCCCCAGATTGTCCTTCACTTCTTTTTCGACTTTAAACGCCACCCCTTTTCCAAGTAAAATTGCTACTCCCCTCCTTTTACCATAGGATGCATAGAACACCTGGTTCACCCATTCTCTTTTTAGCTTCTTATGTTCAATCTCGGTCAAATGTGTCTCTTGTAATAAGGCTATTGAGCTCTGCAATGTCTTGAGTTGATTCAATATCTTTTTTCTCTTGATGGGGTGGTTTAGCCCATGTACATTATATGAAACAATATTTAGATTGCTCATGCTTTGTATTGAGTCTCACTGATTTTTGAAGCATACAGAAACACTACATTAATTACTAACACCTCCATTGACAAAACAAACCAAATTACTAACAAACATATTGACAAGCACACATAATTTCCCACCAAAAAGAAAAAAAACACACCCAAAAAACAAAAACCCATGTCTTCCAAGAGTCCAATTGGAGAGTTGTGGCTACCCTCCTGGAAATATGCACTCAGTGCGTGAACAACTTTTGTACCGTCGTCCATAGTTATAACTAACTAAATATTTTAAAGTAGCTCTATGCCAATATATATACATACATTGTTTTAATTTAAAGATAACAATTTTACTTGGTATTTTACTTACTTCTAACTTATTTAATTTATAATAGAAAGGGCATATATGGTCCTTACTCTTTCTCCCCAAATCCGAATATGGCTTCGTTTTGCTCCATAGGAGCTTGTAAGTCACCTTCTATGATGGGGGTGTTCCCTTGTCTTCCTCTCGATTCCGGTCACTGTGGTCCAAATGTTCTTTGACAACATCTTTTGCAGTGTCTCCGTGTTGTCCTCTTCCACTTCGATCCCCATTTCTTTTAGCAATGTTGCTGCCTCCATCAGTGTAGAGAATGTTCTTATTCCTGAGTCCAAAAACATCTTCAGCTGGGCGGGATATGGTGATTGTGCCTTTACGTTCTTTTCCTTTAACTTTTTGATAACGTCCCTTACTTGTTTCCTCTTTTTTCGGATTTCTGTGGTGTAATCTTGGTTGAAGTAAACGGTCTTGCCTTCGTACGTTGTCTTCTGCTTCCATGCTTCTTTCATTACGGATTCTTTCACTATGTAGTCGGTGAAACGTACGATAATTGCCCGTGGCAGTGCTTTACCTAGAAACTTGTTCCCCAGTGAGCGGTGTGCCCTCTCAATGCGCACATCCATATGTTCGGTTGTCGGAATGTTCGATTTAATAAAGTTTGTTATGAAGCCGATTGTGTCGTTTCTCTCGGCCCCCTCAGGAATCCCATGTATCCTAATGTTGTTCCGTCGTGATCTCGACTCCAAGTCCTCACACTTTGTTGCTAGTTTGGTGGTTTGTTGGAGCAAGGAGACCGTTAATTGCTCTAGTTTTGACGTTCGCTCTTCCGTGTTAGCATGTAGCTCCTCCATGCTTTCCACCCTCCGCTCCAGCAACACAGTGCGCTCCAGAAGTTCTTCGATGCTCTTTTCCAGTCTTGTCATCGCATTCTTGCTCTCCTTTGCTGCTTCAGTGTGTTCTTGCCGTAATTTACGGATTTCGTGGAGGATGGCCGAGTCACGTCCCTCGTCGATCGACGCCATTCCTTCTGCTCCCTCGATCTTTTTCTCCTTAGCGCCCTTTTCCTCGACAAGTTTCCCCTTCTTGACCATGTTTTGTTGAATAATTTGTCTTTAATATGAGTCACAATTTATACCTTTTCTGTCTTTCTCCAAGTAAGTATTACATTACTCTTTAGTGATTTTTGTCAGAGCTACTTTCCTTGCTGCCGTCTACCTCATTGCGCCACCGGAAGTCGTTTTTATACTCATTATTTTTCTTATTTCTATTTTCTCATATAAATTAAAAAGGATGATGTTGGTTGAAATTCAGACTAAAGAAAAATATTTGGAATTCATTGTAAACGTTAAAAATCCACTATACGACTTGACTTGACAACAATTTTTTTTTACTCAAGGCTAGTATTTTAGTCTAGAGCTGTTTTATCTTGAAATGGGACTTAAGTCTTGGTGCATGAATAAACTAATCCAACCTGTCCAAAAAATACCACTCCATGTTTTAAACCAGCACATGTTTTTAATATTCTGGAAACAGATTGTGTTTCGCATGCAAAAATAGAGTGAACGATAATATCTACCGCTTTTTAACGTCAAAAGTTTGGCATGTATGGAAATGTCGGTATTTTCTTATTGTATTCGGTGGATTTAGTCATTGGCACAAAAAAGGGATTCATTCGTTGATTTAATATTTAGCGCCTCCTAGTGGTGTAAAAAAACATCCAGCAAAAGAATATTGATTTGAACAAAAAGAAAAAATATATGAACTTTCATACAAACGTGGATTTATTTAAATACTAGTTTGAGAAAAAATATTTGACGTAAGATGAGCCTCACCCAAAACCTTGTGAAAGTCACAATCGGTGCGTGTTACTGAAAAACAGTACGTTGTCACATTTACTAGTTACTTTGTTTAAAAAGTAATTCTGTTACCCCTCAAATTACTGTCACCAAAAAGTGTCACACATTTCTAAAAGTAACATGTTTCAAATTACCGTACATACTTGCATAGAAGCTGACCCCCTAAATAAAGGAAATTGAAGAAAACACGCACACAAACCTATGGGGGCAATGAACCCTTTATATTTCTTGGTCAGTGCAATCTTGAAAGCTTGCAAACGACTAATTGGCCAAGACACTCTATATCCATTTTGTCTCCAGGCTTCCAAGATTTCCTTAACCATTTATGGGTACTGTCCAAGACGTTTTCTTCTTTTCTCTTGGCATGGTGTTTTGCAAAGTTAATAAAAATTAATAATTAAAACAAATTCTGCACACTTATACTGAAGATTTTATGTGCTCGTGTTTGCCACATTGATTTCCTGTTGGTTTGTTGTTCCTATATGAGAAGGTTAAAAGTTGAGATTGTATTAAAAATTAAGAAACTCTTTCAGGTAAAGAAAGGGCAACACTCTTGAGTCGGAGATTGAGTTGGGTGGTCCTTTCATCGGAGGCGCATCCCACCCGAGATTTCCCTTAGATCTGCTTCCAAGATAGGCTCAGAGAGGAATCACACTCATCTGATAACTACCTTTCCATTCATTCAAAACTCAGGCGTAAAACAACATGTCTGATTGGCTGAAGCAAGATCACATGATTACATAAAACGATATAATGCTGGTCGCTAGGTGTCGCACTCATAATAAATGAGAAACAAAATCCAGCCAGCTGCCCAACTGACCGGAAGGTAAAGATTAGTCCTCTTGAAGAGAAAGGAGCTAAATATTTACGGTAACCAATGATAAAGTGTATTTCCAAGGAAGCATGAAGAGGCACATTTTAGGGAGGTGAGACAGCCAGGCGCCATGTCTGAAGGACTTCTTTTGATTAAAAACCATGAGGCGTCATCTACATGTCTGAAGGGAAAAATTAACTACCTAAGCTGATACAATTGTAACAAAAGACTACACCTGTATATAATATTTGGCTTTGTTAAAGTACTTTTGAGGATGAAATCATACAAAGTTACATTCAAACTATAATCAAACTATAATTTCCTCACACTATATTAGCCACGCCCCCTCTCCACGCACTGCCTAACATTTGCTCCTAGATACAAACAACCAAATATGTACATATAAGCTGACACTTTAATTTCAGTATTTTATATAACAGTTGTAAATTTGGCTTTGATACGAGGTAGGGAGAATATCTCCATTAGGGGAAATTCAGCGACCTCGTACTATGTGTTAGAGATGGCGCCGCTATAACTTCATGGTTGTGCTTTGTTGGTAAATACAAACATGGCCAACCTTTAGAAAATGTATGTGACAATGTGAGTGATGCAGGAGTATTCAGCAAACACAGGGCACTGTACTTTTTTTATCTGCCTCTACTGAGTAGCGGTATAATGCTAATTGAGTCACAACAGTAGTGTCACACAAAAAACATAACATGTTAGTTGTTATCGCAAAAAGTAACATATTATCCCATGATCTGAATTTGAGCCTTTCGCCCATGGATTGTTAGCAAGCTCAAGATAAAATGTCTTTCAATGTTAGCCTTTTTTGGCAGGCTATTTTGTTACCCCACCATACATAATCTATGTCATACATCAAGCCACATTTATCTGCCCACTGGTCGTTTTTGTTTTAAATTAGAGTAATTGCAGCAGAGCATAAGCCTTCCACGGGGACACCTGAGAAGAAAACGAACACATGAAACGCACACATAAGTGCACTGCCTTTTACTTTTAAATTTCACAAATGGATTAAAAATCGAATGAAAATGGTTTCTCACTTTTCCTCTCTGTTGATGAACACGCAGTGCCCCCTGCTGTTGATCTAAATTTAAAAAAGTCAAATGAAACCTTGTTTTCACATACAGTACAGTATAGGTCTAAACTGGAAAAAAAATGTATGCAAATGATGTTTTCATCTAAAATCTGCTTTAATAAAGAAGAATAAATTAATGAAATGGGTATAAAGCTCAAGAGAAGCACGAATGTCTTGTATTATTACTGTCAGCTAGTGATCAAAAAGCGCAATTAATTGATAAATATATGTTTTGCTTCTAATTGAATATCGCAATATTATCAACAAAATTAACACGAGGCAATAAAACAACAATACAAAAAAATCATGGGAACAATAAACGCAGCAGGATTACCTAGAAAATTAGAAATTAAAAAATTGCAATAATAATGAAAATATGTAGTAACTTCACACAAGTAAAAGATCCTTAAGTATGTTTGCTTATTGTTTGTTTATTTGTTTGCCTGTGCCTTTTTGTAGAAGCACAGAACAAAAAAACAACATCGGTCATTTAATTAAATACAAAATAAACTATTTGCACGAAACAGCTGTACAATGCAATAGTTCAATGCAATAGGAGTGGGCTAAAGCCTTTAATTGCCTACCAGTATTTCATTTTTTGAAGACATCATAATAAAAGCAAGAAAACAGAGCATTACCCCGCAAAGGGAAATTTAAAAACAAACTTAACATGCATTTCAGGTTAGTTGGCTGGTTCGAATTGTCCCTAGGTGTGAATGAGCGAGTGAGTTGTCTGTCTCTGCGTGTCCTGCTAATGACTGGCAACCAGTTCAAGGGCGTCCCCTGCCCACTGCCCCGATCGCTGCACCCCCGCGACCCTACTGAGGGTAAGCGGTGCAGATAATGGATGGATGAAATGGTAAATGGTCTGTATTTATATAGCCTCTTTCAAGTCACAGAAGCCGAGAGAATACATTGCTAAGTGTGAGGATGTAGTTGTGAGGTTTTGAAGATGGAAGAGGCTGGGCGGTGCATAATTTTGGTGCATTTTTTTTCTTATTTTAGACTAAATCCTCTTGACAATTTGGTGTTGTAGTATAGACATTATCGTGCAAAAATACGTGAACTTGATCAATTTTAGAAGAAATTATCTTCCAATTACATAAATGGCATTTCAAACTTAATAATAATATCACTCGCGATTCTTACGACATTTAATAGAATAACTCTTCATATATAAATCTTCCTTAGTATGTTTAGCTATAATACTAATACACTCCAGTACATGATTTTTTTAATTAATGTAAATTAGGGACATTCTAAGGCCATCATTACTATATTATGTATACATTGTACATTGGGATTGCTTATCACATTTAAAGATTTGACCCCAATAATAAAATTTGTCGACGTTTTTATATAGATACAAAATTTGGCAATAAATAGAAGGAAATAATTGGCCTTACTTCTAGTTTCTACCATGACTAACTTAATAGCTCATTTGAATAATATTACCAGTATGTTTTTTGTTCACAATATGGCTGGTCATGTTGTTTACTTAGACTTTTGCAAGGCTTTTGATAAAGTGTCTCATAACAAGCTTTTAAAAAAACTGAAATGCTATGGTATTAGGGGAAAACTGCTTGAATGGATAACAGCATATTTGTCAAATCGTAAACAATGCGTAAAAATTGATGATGTTCTTTCAGCGTGGTCGGAAGTTTGTAGTGGGGTACCGCAGGGCTCAGTACTAGGACCATTATTATTTCTGTTTTTGGTGAACGACCTACCTGAGGCCATTCAAAGAAGTGACATCTCAATTTTTGCCGATGATGCTAAACTGTCGGCTTTCTTACCAAAAACCCAGGTGACAGGAACAATTGATTCTCTCCAAAATGACATAAATCAGTTTTTCTTTGGTCCGAAAAGTGGCAACTGCAATTGTCATCTCATAAATGCTTAGCACAGTCGTTTTTACATGGTTCTGTTCCGCTGTATAACATTAATGATCATGATTTGCATGTTGTTACTGAACATAAGGATCTGGGTGTCACTCTTACTTCAAACTTAAAGTTTATCACGCATATCGCCAAAATTACCAACAAAGCCAATAACATAGCATCAAACATTTACAGAAACATTTACAACAAGAACCCAGCATTCTTAGTTCGAATGTTTTGCGTTTATGTTAGACCCGGGTTAGAATATAACAGCGTTGTGTGGAACCCTTACTTACTCAAGGACATTAACCTACTAGAAGGAGTTCAACGACGGTATACGAAGCGGATACCTGGGATGCACAGCTTGTCATATCCGGAAAGACTACAAAGACTGAACTTGGACTTTTTGGAGCTCCGTAGAATTCGAATTGATTTAATTTTTGTGTTCAAAGTACTGCATGGAATGATCGATGTGCCTTTTGATCAATTTTTTGAGTTCTGTCGTGTTAATGGTTTACGTGGTCACAGATATAAGTTACGGGTGTCTAGACCTACCAGCAACTTGCACGGAAACTTTATTTCTTTCAGGATACCAAACATTTGGAATTTTCTGCCTGACCGGGTTATTAGTGCAAATACGGTGCAAACCTTTAAGCAAAGGTTGGCAGAAACAGATCTGTCAAATTTCCTTAGGGGAGGGGGCGTAAGGTGACCATATTTGGCCATGCTCACTCTCAGCATTAGTTTTTCTTTTTGTGTCATGTTTTGATAAATGTATCCAACAATACCTTCAATAAACATTTTATTTCATTTCAAACATTTCATTTCATTAAATTTCATATTTTAATAAACGAAGGCTTCGTTTTTGATACCATGTTGCCATCTGTCGGCAAAAAGACGTACTGCAAGGCATTTACACCGGGCCTAAAGAATTCTGTGGCAACACCTACTAGTGCATATCGGAATTTTAAACTAAAATGCCCTTGTTTTGTGGTCAGATATCATACCTGTCAACCTGTACGTTTATTATTATTTATTATTGCATATGAATAATAACCTACTCTTCTTGTCGGCTGAAAAATAGTCTGTGTAACATAGTGTACTAATCTGTGAAGCCCTTAGAGACTTATTGTGATTACGGGCTATACAAATAAAAATGACTTGACTTGACTTGACTATTATGCATTTTAAGACGTGTACGACTTACAAGAAAATCTGTACAGAAAAACGCAAATTGACTATCACAAAACGGCAAACGACTTCCGAGTTGTGTAGTGAAAGGAAGTCCGTCTCTTTTTAGAGAACCGGCTTTTTCAGCTCAACTCATTAAAGAGAGCCGGCTCTAAAACGGCTCACTTGTTTTGATGCATTATATCTCGAATGATTATGTTGGATAAAGAAGTTAAGAAAAAAAGGAAGTATAGAATGAGAAAATGAAAAAAGACAGGTTTGTGGTTATCCCTTTAATCAGTATATTACCAACAATAATTTAATCCAGAAAATCAATTGATAATTTGAATAAGAAAATGTATTATTCTACTTAATTATATTTGCATGTATTTTTTCCTTCTACAGTGAACGTCCAAGCTACTTAATTTTTGAACTTTTTTTATAATAAACCTCATTCATGTCGAGCAACTCAGTATCTCACAACAAAATGTTAATTAACAATATATATATATAATATAACGAAACACATGTACAATATAACATGTTAAACTACATAAACACGTTTGAAAAAAAAATATGGTGTAAGATCATTTTGTAAGGGAAAATATGAGTTTGTAAGGGTATGGAGCCGTGGAGGTTGACAGGTATGAGAAATTGTGTTCATTTAATTATACTTGTTTGCTGCAAATTCCCAAAGATAAAATTAACAATATTCAAAACCCGCTTTGTGATTAATGTAACACATTTCAAAGCTTGTTTTCCTTGCTTTTTTATTTTGCATTACATTACTGAGGAACACATTCTTGGAAGGCAATTTATTTTCTCGGTATCGAGTGCTTTAATGCATTATTAATGCTTTTTTGTAACTCCACTGTCGTTACAACATAGCGCGTTACTCTGCAACTTATCAAAAGCAGATCAGAAATTACAAAATCTCCTGATCACCAACTGTTGTTGCCCATTCGTTGACGATGTAACATACAACCCTCATTCTGCCTGCAATGCTATAAAAGCGTGGACATTTACAGTGGCAATGTCTCAAGCACAGATTATGAAAATGCTGAATTTATGCTTATACAGTTCCACTTTATTTTCTATCGCGGATTTTCTTTAAATGTTGACTGCTATGTCTAATGACAACCGTAAAAATTATATTTTGCCAGCTATATTAAACCAACCCCTTTGCTTTGAATACATTTAGACATATTGTCTTTTCTGTGTCTTATCTTCTAATATTGTGTGAGCCAACAGTGCTCCTTTTTTTCTATCAGCCACCATTAGGTCCTTTTCATTTCCTCCTTGAGCGGATATGAGTTCCTGCCACCACTGCTAACGCACATATCTGCAAGTAATAAGACGAGACAAGCATTTTGCACCTTTTGTTACCCAACCGGTGCAAAACGACAGATCATCAACCACTTTTTGGTTCCAAACTGGCCTAAATTGGAGGCCATCAATGTGAATTCCTCTTTTGACAAAAGACAGACATTGAACAAAAATAGCTTTATTTTCACACAAACCTTCCATGGTCACAACCGTCTGATAGAAATTAGAAAGAGGTGCTTTTAGTAACGTCTGATTGAAGTTTTTTTAGAGAGTTGCTGGAAGGGAGTCAATGATTTGTTGCTTTAAAAATGATATCCTCATCTATTTCAGTAGTTCCATTCAAAAACACAGGACTAAAACTGTAATGAGCATAGATTTAAGAAATACATTCTTAAAAAATCCTCTGAACACATCATATTAGCCGATGTTGCTGTACTTATTTCTGATTGGATTGAGCTGCTCAGAGTGGTCAGGGGTCGGAGATGCAGTACTTAATTTGGCCGCAAGGAGGGTGTAAGAGATCTCGCAAAAGCAGATGACATGAAAGCAGATGATTATCAATTTTGTTGGTATTTATTAGGGCGCCCCTGACATGAAACATAGCTAGAGACACTCGCAAAGGCCTAACAAACTGAGTAAATTTCCATGAAAACTGGTACTGCGGTTTCAGAGCTTAAAAGTCAAACAAACACGCACGCGCACACATGTCAGGATTTATAAAGTTATTTAGATCGTTTTAGATTACCATTTTTCACAACCAAGATTCCAGTTCTCTTTAACTTGTGTGCCTCGCACTTTGGTGCGGTGCGCCCTTTGAGTCATGTGAGGGTGCGGACGCTGTGAATAAACAAAGGAATAGAACTACTGGAATAAAGTCAGTATTTTATCAATTAATTGGAAAGAAAATGTTAGATATCATGAAAATGGCGGATCCATACTACACTAATGTACACTATTTACTTAAATGATTTTCAAAATGTGCTTGCAGGTGTATACTCATCAAAGCTCCAACCTTTCAACATTCTGAATTGTAGCACATAAAATCACTTTTAATTATGACGGCTACAGAATCACAACACACTGACGCAAGCCTTTGTGATGCCTTCTACACAAATATTCCGCGACATAGAATTGGCAAACTGATCTACTGATTGACTCTTGATTGACAAATGTTTTTTGTTTTTTTTAACAATCAAACCAAAACGAAGTCTTTTACCATTTTGCCAAACAAGCTTTTAAACTTCACAATTTCACATGAATTGTAAATTGTTATTATTTCTGTCCTTTGAAGCAGTGGTTCCCAACTGGTCTGACATGAAGACCCACCCTTCCACCTTAATGACAAGCTGCAATCCAACTCAAGAGAAATTCTACTTCTCAAATGTATCGAAAGAAAGGATTTTGCTGTTTAAAGCTGAGCTAGTGGAATATATTGACCTTTTTATTTAAAAAAAAAGACCATAAAAATGCCCTTAAGTACAGTAAATACCTGAATACAAGCGACCCATTAAAACTGCTTTAAAATGGTCACATACTGAAAGAAGTTCATACCTAAAATATTACCTCATCGTGCATCTAAATAAAAGTTATAATTAGATTGTGAACATAATTGAGATCAATACATTGGTAAAAAAGCTGGGATATATAACATGTTCAAATCATTTACTGTACCTTCAAACAGTGCTTCAATGACAGACTCCTGTACAATCTTTTCATGTTTCAAAATCATTTTCTTCTTTGACTCAATCTCTGTTGTCCAAAACCCACTTTTGGGTCACGACCCACCAGTTGACAACCACTGTTTTGAGGCAGTTACCCAAAAACACCGGCTGCACAGAAAGCAGTTCAACATCAGCTAACGCACACACACATCATTTCACTGTATAGCTTGTGCTTCATGGATACAAAACTAAAAATATGAAGAAGTATCCTTAGAACATATTATATTAGTACAGTAGCTTGGCTAATTAATATTTGTATTAGTTGTTTTTGGTCTAGTCACGCTAGGATTCCTGTAGAATATGTTTTTTTCTCTTTTTGAGTGTTTTTCAGGTTTTCTAAAGAACGGGGTTTGTACACCCTTTTCATGGCCAAATTCAAGCATTTTTAAGGACTTTCAAAGCCAATTTTCCAATTTCTCCAGTACCAAAGGAAAGAATAAATCCTGTGTCAATATTGTATTTTGCAGAGCCAAACATATATCTGCGATTTACATATGTGATTTTTAATCTCGTGTGTGCATTTCTCTAGTACATATGATTTTTCGATTTTGAGTAAATCGCAAATATATTGTTTTGAGGGAAAAAAATCGCTCCCCATATATGTCTACGGTAAAAAAAAGACAGTAATATGCAGCTTGCATTTTCAGTTGCAGGAAGTTCTTCCCATTACAATTTACCACTGAGAAACGGTACATTTTTTTTTGCATGGCCCAATAATGAATGTCCGTAATTGATACATTATCCTTACTCATTTCAGAGTGCTCGGTCTATGTGTAGCATACACCGGTCTTCAAAGGCGCGACCCATAGGGGGCGATAATGCTTCATAAGAATGGCATAAAATATAATGCCAGCTGCCATTAATCACGGGGGAAGAAGAGATGCAAAGTGAAGCCAGCAGATAGAAGCATCGGCGTTCCTTTTGAGCAGACTTGTTGAGAAACAATTTGAAACATTTACAAGCACTTCACCCAAAGTTCAAGCACTTTTCAATTCCTTGAAAACAATAGTCTATAATTTGCAATAATCCGTGGTCTGTGCAACCCTTTGAGACTCCTGATAAAACGCGTTGCAAATAAACATGACTAGACTTGTATTTTCAAGGATTTCAAGCACTTGTACGAACCCTGACAGAAATTATGTAAACATGCTCCCACAATACAAGTTGTAGGAAGCCATTAAAAAACGTGTATGCTTTTTGTCGCTAAAATGCTGACCACCGTGTAATCGGCTTTGGTTTCATAAGAGTTTTCGGGGCAAAAAGAATGAATCGACCTTTCTTTTTGAGGTGAATCCTATTAAGTCTGAGTGAAACGTTACCAGGCATTTGAGGCAACTATTGTGTGCCTTATCTGTGCGCAGCTTATTTTGTAGTCCACAATAAATACAATTCGTAATGCACATTTTAAGCACACGCACGTATTTCACTCAAGTGCATACGTTCATGTAAACTCTCCTTGACCAAGATTGCAAAGCTCCACCACAAAAAGAAAATCAGCAAGTACCACAAAAACTGCAAATGGTAACGTAAACGAGATGGCGAATTATGAGTCGGTTGACCGCTGGCTGGGTTCCTTCTGCTTCTCTTCGGGGACAGCCAGAAGTACCTTTTGGCAAAAAATGGTGAAGAGTTCTGCAGACAACACAATCGTGATCATTAGATGAGGTATAACAAAATCTGATCATGCGATACTTGTAGTTCTAGCAGTAGGCGTACTTATAACAACACGGGAAGATGTCGTACAAGTGACTCTTGAGGTTTTCCTTGTTCAAGTCGCACTACTATTAGAAGTACTAGTAGCATTTGGAGCAATACTTGGGTAAGTACCTTTAGTAGTGGTAGTGAAGGTAGTACTTTACTTTACTTTAAGGATGTTTGATAAGATCAGACATTTATGTCAGACTGATACCCAAAACAGACCAGTATCTAAATTTTGAGTTTTCATTGTTACTGACATAACCTACAAATAACATTAATTCATAAAACTTATTTCCCTCTGCAAAGGACTGCAAAAATGCCTTTATGTTCCTATATATTTTTCTTAATACTGCATTTTTTAATGTAAATTTACCATTTATTGTCTTTAAGGTATCTGGTTGTTAAATGGCCACAAGAAGGCAGCCTATTGGTGTCGCCTACCATCACGAGAACAAGACCTTAAAACATCTTGTACCATCATCTACTAATTCCCATTATTTGTACCGGTACTTATCCATGCTTACATTAGTACTATTTAGTACTTTTAGCAGGACTGGTATTTCTAGATTCAAGGGGACTGTTTTACATTTTTGAGTTATGGCAAATGTAGTTGTTGTATTAATACTAGTAATTATTGTAGAAGTACTTATACTACTGGGAATGATGGTAGCAATATTTGTAGCATACTATTTTTTGAAATCAGTCATACTTGTGGTAAAGGTAGTGGTCTATGAATTACGAGTAGGAGTTTTGAAATTCTCTGAAACTTGTATTAGTACATCTAACAGCAACAGTGTTTGTAGTTGTTATTGTAGAACTATGCGGTCAATCAAGTTTTTTGCGAAAACCGTGTACTATTTCCTCACATTGAGAATTCGGGATTAGCTTTAAGACTTCACATAAACCCACTCAGGGCAACAGGGGCCACATGTGCTTGCAAGCAAAATAGACTAAAGTGTCGCACAAATCCGGGCATCCACCTGGCTTATTTTCATCCGATTTCAAAACAAAAGCAGCTCACCGAGCATCTTCTTGACCACACGCGGCTTCTTCCACTTGTAGCCCAGCAGGTAGGCCGGGATGCCCGTGAGAATGATGCCGCAGCCTATCAGGCACTCGATAGGGGCCGCCCAAAAAGACACCACAATCATGAAGACGCAGCCCAGGACAAACACCACGGGGATAAACAACCATATCTGTGGAATGCAATGCATTAGGAAACCAATTGCGAATCCAATAAAAAGCCGATTTTATTAATACAGAGACCCCTTAATCACTTTCTTCTTCTTCTTCTAAAAAAAAAAAAAAAAAAAAAAAAAAAAGCCAATGCTCCAAATACAGACTGGTTAAGCCGTGAAAAATAATTGTGCTCCCTTCCTGATTTGTGTTTGATTTGCATAGTTATCGCTCAGAAAGGTTTCATGTCATCAAACCAATTTTAATATCACACAGAGACAACCCAAGAAAATAAAATTGATTATTTTTATTAAGGCACAAATAAAAACAAAAAATAAAACCTCAGGTAGGCGCTATGTGCAAAATCTATTGACCTTTAACCCAATAGTGAGTTGGGCCACCTTTGGGAGCAATAACAGAAATCGTTTCCAATAATTAGTGATAAGTCTTTCTTGCGCCACAGCATCCTAATTGGATTTAAATCCGGACTTTGAATTTGCCACTCCAGAACCTTCTTTTTGTACTTCCTGGTTTGTTTTGGATTGTTGTCATGCTGCATGGTCCAAAACCGCTCGAGTTTGAAGGCACGAACTGATGGCCAGATGTTCTCTTTCAGGAACTTATGGTCACTAGAATCCCTTATTCCATCAACCATACCAAGTTGTCCTGGTCCTGAGGTAGCAAAGCAGCTCCAGACCATCCCACTGTCACTACCATTCTTCACTGATTACATTGTGTTCTTTTTGTCAAACGTTGTGGCATTTCAACTGTTTGATTTTTGACCACAGAATGTTTCTCCAGAAGTCTTGAGGATAAACAAAATGTTTTTAGGCAAATGTGAGATGACTCTTTGTGCACTTTTGTGTCAGCAAAAACTGGAACTCTCCCATTGATGGCATTTTTGCCCTGTGTCTTTCTCATAGTGGCCCCAGTGAGGCCTGCAGTCCTTTGGATGTTTTCTGAGGTTCTTTTGTAACCTCCTAGATGAGCCGTCATCGCACAACTATAGTAATTTTAGTGGGTCCACCAGGGAAGGTGTGCCACTGTTCCCAATTTTCTCCGTTCGTGGATAATGGCTCAGACAGTGGTTCGCTGGAGCCCTACCACCTTGGAAATGGCTTAGTGACTTTTTCTGGATTGACAGATTGTAATCACTTTTTTAAAAAAATTATTTTGGAATTTATTCGGACCGCGGCATGACAGTTGTGTTCTGGAAGATTTGTAGCTTACTTTACTTTGTCTAAAAAGATTTCATGTAAGTGATTTCAACACAGGTGGCGTGAATCCATTGTGGTTGTAGCCTATGGAGTTTAACTCATCTTTCCCAAAACTGTGGTTAGTCACAGTTACGTTGTGATTTAACAAGGGTGGGCAATTACCTTTTCACATAGGGCAAGATAGGCCTAGATTTATTTTGTGTCCTAATAAATGGAATCAATATCTCAAAACTGCATTTTATATTTCCTTAAGATGTCTTTGTGTGATATTAAATTGTTTTGATGATCTGAAATGATTGTGAGTGATAAATATCCCAAAAAACACAGAAAACAGGAAGAGGGCAAATCCTTTTTTCACGATACTGTAGGCGTATTGGGCCTAATCCTGATAAGAACTATAGAACAGCAAGTCTGACTAAATTATTATTAGAGACAACTTAAAGGCACAGTGTGTATTATTTAGTGCCTCCTAGTGGTAAACCCCCTTATTAAAAAATATATTAATTTGAATAATGAGGAAAAATACATTAACTATCAAATAAACTTAAATTTTTTTTAAACTCCTCTTACGTCAAGATATTACCATTTATTTTAGATAACATGAGCCTCACCTAAAAGGAGCAAACACAATTGTTCGCCATCTTGCTGCTACGGGTACCTAAAAACCTCAAAAAAATTGGGCAAAGAAATAAGAAGTTTAATGGTACATTTTCGTCACATAGAATTTGTGTAGTTTGTGTTCTTGTGCTTTAAGCGCTCGTTTTAGGTTGCACAACACAATACAGCAACATCAAGTGCTTAGATGTGTATCATTTAGCGCATTCTAGTGATAAAAAAAAGCTTAATTCAAAAAACCTTGGAAAAGGCAGGGCAAAAAAATGAGAAGAAAAATGATGCATTTTGATCACTTTGAGTCTAAGTAGTTTGTAGTGTTCCTTGCACTTCGTAGCAGGTGTTTTCAGTTGCACGACACAATACATCGAATACATATAGTGATTAAATGTTACCCTTTAAGGAAACATTTTAAATGTGTTTTTGGACAATGCTACCCAAAAAGAATTGAACAGAAAATAAGGTATTGCATTTATTGCTCTGGAAATTTGTTATTTAAAGGTCACGTGAATTATTTTAATGGTACACCCACTGCATTATTACGTTTTTTTGAACAGGACTTTTTCATGGTCATGAAAAGCTCACAAAGAGACGGAGTAATCTGCAAGGCAATTTAAAAGATGAAGGACAACGCGTGAGCAAAGAGACAATGGAGGCAACCAAAATAACATAGGCTAGCAGGTATCAAATATCGGTACTAATTTCATATACAGGTAAAGACAAATTTGGTTCATGAAAGGACTGTCTGAAGTGAAGATCACCCAGTGGATTTCAGCATTTACATATTTCAAAACTGCATTTTGTATTTCCTTGGGTTGTCTTTGTGTGATATTTATTTATTTTGCTAATCTGAAACGATTGTGAGTGATAAATATCCCAAAAACACAGATTTCAGGAAGAGGGCCAATACTTTTTCACGGCACTGTACGAGCATAGGGCCTAATCCTGATGAGAAACTAATGAACGACAAGTCTGACTAATTTGTTATTAGAAACAACTTAAAGGGACAGTGTGTAATTTTTCTCTTGTGTTTCCTTCAGCACTGTCTTGCGGGCCAAATAAAACGATGTGGCAGGCCACAATTGCTCTGCAGACCTTTAGTTTGACACTTGTACTTTTCAATCTCATCTCATTCGTCCATACATAAAATGACTGTACCTTAATAGGCCTTCTGAGATTGGGCTTTCTAAATCGGAGCCAGACCATTCCAGCGATGGCCATGCCGACACAAAGCCAAGTGAAGAAACTGAAAAGGTTGATGACGGAGAAGATATCTTGGGAAATAGCGTAAAGCATGGACAGCAGACACTGAAAGGAAAGACAAATGATGGATCTGATCAGGTTACTCAAAGTAGATTTATAGAGTAAACATGCTATTTAAAATTCAAATGCAGAGCTTGAAACTTAATAAAAGCTAATACAAGATTTTTGATTTTATCAAAGACCCTGTAACAGGTAACATATACAGTATTATCCTTTGTACTGAAGAGGTTGATATAAGATTTTTTTTTTTTGGTAGTAAATATCATTTTGGTTTAAAAAGGCTTGTTGGACTGCAAACAGCCCCCAAGCTGCAGTTTGGACACCTTGGTTCTGAGAGTACTCTGTTCCTCTTACAGCTAAACCACCACATTAAAACACTGGAGCTAAAACACAACCCGAAAATAGGCAAGCTAAAAGACAATTACGTTAAGTCGCAATATTTAATATGATCCTTAATCACAGATTGTCAAAAGGCTGAACCTTCCATACAGTTAAACATGTTCCACTTTGTTCCAAATGTTATACTCAATTTCAGGCAAAAAAAGTAGTTTTTCCCAAGTAATTCAAGATACGCTATCACTATTGTCACACAAACGCCACTTCACATCTTTTGCTAAGGTCCAGCTCATCTCTGAAGAGCGAGGTGAGGCTGTACACCAAAAAACAACGGTGACCAGATAACGAAAGTGCTGTATCTGAGTCAGAGAAGGAGGGTTCTCCTGTTACTGGTAACCATGAAATCCAATACTGTCAAGTGGGAGAGCAAACTTTTTAAAAAGGGCAAGGAGAGAAATGGGTGGTGTCAGGCTGTTCTTGCCCAAGAAAAACCACAGAAAGTGGTGCCACTACAACCCGGACGGTTAAGAGATCCGTGAGCCATCAGCCAAATTTGAAGGGAAGGTCAACCCATGTTGTATGTCCTTTAGTAACTTCTTTAAGTACAAACATCCTCATCCCCTGCTGCTCATTTGATTTTCCCCTTTCTTAGTCCATCTCAATCCAACCAGCAGAAGCAGATGGTCTATCCACACGGAACTTTGCTTGTGTTTAGGTTACTTCCTTTGAGAAACCTTTTCGTGACTCTGCTGCCCAGTGTTGGTTCCTGCAGTGTTCTTTGGGGTTATTCCAGTTTGAAGTCAAGTCATGTTTATTTGTATAGCTGTTCATCACAAAAGGTCTCAAGGGCCTGCGCAGACCACTGTTACAACAACCCCGGATCTGTAACCTACATGAGGGTAAGAAAGAAATCAAGAATTTCAGAATGAGGAAAATTAAGAAAAATTGAGAGGGGGCCGCACATGAAGACATTCCCCCTTCCAGGATGAGCAGGCTGCAACAGGTGTTGCAAGGGCATCAACAGACATCAACAACATTAATATGACTTAGTGTCCAGTTAACAGCTTCCTGCTCAGGTATATTGACTAATGTCAATATCTATCTTCGGTGTTTTTCGTCCCATTTGACAACTACACTTTGGATTACTTTCTATCCTATCGTTATGGGTTTTAACACACAAAAATGCATTTATTGGAGGAATCAACTCCTTGCCGTGAAAAATTCTCGTGCCGGCGTGATGAGGGGCCCTATCGTGGATGGAGAGACGGAGCTAGCTAAGCGGCTAGCGGCGTTATAAGTCTTCGGTACCGTCCGTAATCATGGTAAATGTGAACTCTCTACCAATAAAACCGACAAACTGGCTGTGCTGGTGAAAAACGTCAAAGCGCACAGGGAGTGCAATTTGCTGTTTTTTACAGATACGTGGCTCACGTCTAGCATCCCTGACGCTAACGTGGAGCTACCCGGCTTCAGCGCTGTTAAGGACAGAGACCCAAAAGCCTGCAAGAAGCGGAGAGGAGGTGGACTCGCTATCTACGTGAACACGAGGTGGTGTAACACTGGGCACAAAGATTTCCATCTGCTGCAGGAACGTCAAACTTTTGGACTAGCGTGTGATGCGATCAACTCCGCCGTGGCTAAACTACAACAAAGCATCCCGAGGGCATCCTGTTAATAAACAACAAAGGAGACTGCTGGAAGAGTGAATTTCCCTATGGGGATGAATAAATTATCTATCTATCTATCTATCTATCTAATGCAACAGGTTGTAGATAATGGCGTACATCAGGTTTAAGTGCTGGTAAGATGGCTCGAAATGCAATTGCTGTGCAACAACCAGGATCATCCTTCTCTGTCAAGGACATGAAGACAAGAGTACAATGTCAACATCACTCATAGCTGTAGTGTGTTTTAAGCATCAAATTCAACACTTGAACAGTAGTTGCAAATCGTATCTCAGAGGGCAGAGCATTCATGGCTCTGAGAATCACTCGTGAACCAGCATTTTACGAGCAATGGCCCCGAGCAGGAACATAGGGGACTGTTAAATCAGAAAGATATGAGGGGGCAAGTCCATGAAAAAGAATTAAGGTTACCAAAATAGCCTTCAAATCACATCTTAAACCTGTTCTAATATGGATACCTGTCAACCTCCATGGCTCCATGCCCTATCAAATTGTCGTATTTTCCCTTACAAAAACAAAAATAATCTTACACCATATTTTTTTCCAACCGTGTTTATTTATGTAGTTTAACATGTTATATTGTACATGTGTTTCGTTATATCATATATGTTGTTAATTAAGACTTTTAGACTTGAAAAATATTTAAAATTTCAATCAATAAAAAACAAGTTGGAGTAGGTTAATTCTTAAAGAAGTCATGGTTGATGTTTTAAACAGGAAGTTCAAGTGGGACAGTTCAGGGGCAATAGAGAGCAAGGCTTTACCGATTGGCACATTCACATTTTTTTTAGATGAGTCAGAAAAAGAAAAGTCAGCAGACCATGTTTGAATTTTTAAAATTTCAGACCAATTAAGGAAAAAGCATTTCATGTGAAATACTTTTTTCTTAATTCTATGTATTTTACTGCATCCTTAAATTAACTGCAAACCTATGGAGACTCATTTGTAGTTCAATCTGAGTGGGTATGCAAGGAGAGCAGGTGTTTGGCCTTAACCCGTCGAAATTTCTGCGGGCCAAATTCCACCTCAGTGGGATTATTATGCTTTCAAAAGTACATTAGAGTGCTGTTGTTTTAGCTGCTCTTACTGTGAAGATGAGGGATGGAACTGGCGTGAAGAGATCAGTGTGAACAAGCCCGAGAGCAGCAGGAAGCTGACCTTCGCGGGCTCCAGCATAGAACAGACTGCAAGAAACGGTGCATGTTACATTCTTTTTTTTTTTTTACCCATGTGAGGTTTGCAGGTGAAAACAGACACTCGGTTGATGGGAGCACTTGATTGTCAATCACATAAGGCTTGAAGACATGTTACAATCTCAAAGGATTATATCCCATGTGATATTAGTCACAATCACCATCGTACTTTTTAACATTGAGGAAGGACAAAGACAAGAAGGCGTAGAACGAGTAGAATAATAAGTTGAAGGGAGTGGAACTGAAATAAGGAAGATAAAAAGAAAAAGGCGAAAATGAGGAAATGAAGATAGTAGCAACAGGGGGAGGAAAATAAAACAAAGAAAATGATGGAAAATGAGGAAAAGAAAAGCTAGTAGTAGTAGTAGAACAAGAAGGTAGACGATGAGGCAAAGTAACAGAAGGAAGCGAAATACAAGAAGAACAATGTGGAAGAGTGGAGGAATAAGTCCAATAAATAAGAGTAATAGGATAAGGTAAAGTAGGAAAAGGGTGTCCAAAAAGAAAATATGAAGAGAAGTAGGATAAGAAGAAAAGTAGAAGAAAGAAAAATAGAAGAAAAATAAGGAAGAGGAAAAAGGAGGTGACGAAAGAATGAATGAAAACTTTATTTCGAACATTAAAATAAAAACAGGATAAAAACAATGACTCAATAACAAAATAATGTTAACATAACATGTTTGAAAAGGGGAAGTATGAAGCAGACGCTTATTTTCCCTACCCCTTCATCTTCCCTATTAATTACATTCTATATATAGCTTCTCTCTTGTGTCTAAATACAACACAATCTGAAAAAGACAAAAAAGAAAGGAGGGTAAGCAGGAGAAGCAGAAAAGGGGGAAGTAAGGAATATATGAAAGAGAATGATATGAGTAAAAGTAGAAGAAGATGAATAAGGAGGACTAAAAGAATAGGTAAAACAAAAAAGAGGAATAGAATAATGAGGAGAAAGAGAAGTAGATGATTGAGGAAAAGCACAAGTACAGAAAATATGAAGCAGAGGAAAATATGAAGAATGGGAATTTGAAGAAGGAAAAGTATAGGTATAAAAACAGAAAAAAGAGGAAAAGAGGATTAGAAGAAAGAGTAGAAATTGAAGGAGGATTGTAGGAGAAGACGGGGTAAGTAGAACAAGAAGAATGGGAGAAAGAAATGAAAAAGAAAAGTACAAGTAGAAGAAGAATGACTAGAAGAATAGGTACAGAAAAGGGAGTAGAATGAGAAGGAGTAGAAGTAAAGGAAGAAGGAGTAGTACAAGTCTAAAAAGGAAGAAGAGATGAAGAGAATTAGAAGAATTGAGAATTAAAGAAGGACAAGTAGTGAAAGACAAAGAAGGAAAAGAAAAAGAAGAGGGAAAAGAAGGAGGGAATGATAAGCCTGAGAAGAAGAAGGGAGGAAGTAGAGGCAGGGGAATAGGAGAAAAATAAAAAGACAAGTATAAGTAGAAGAAGAATGAGGAGGACTAAGAGAAAGCAATGACAATAAATGGAGGAGGATAATCGGGAGAAACAGAATAATGGGGAAGTAGAGGCAGGGGAAGATGAGAAAGACAAAAAGAAGAGTACAAGTCGAAGATTGAGGAGGACTGGAAGAAAGAGTACCAAAAAAATGACGAGTAGGAGAATAAGGAGAAGTAGAAAAAGTACAAGTACAAAAACGACAATGTCAATAAGGGCAATAAGAAGAGGATATAGAAAAGTAAAAGATGAAAAGAAGAAAGAGGAACAGAAGGAGGGGTGGAAGAAAGACAAGAAGATTTGAGAATAAGGAGAAGACGATTAAGGGTAAAATTATGAGATTTTTTTTTTTTTTTTTTTTTTACCGTGCTGAAGTAAACAAAGATCCGTTCACAGCTCCAAAACAAGAGAGCCCAACAAACACTGGAATGAGCCAGGACATCACACCAAGATGGTAATCGCCAAAACTCTGCACACAGGTTACACTTCTATAAATGATTTCTAAAAATCACTCAACACAATCAAACTACTCGACGGGTAATAACGCACCACAGCAACAGCCTCCGACTCGATCATGTCTTGGGGGGAAATGGTTGTGAAGTAGGCCAAGTTGGTCAAGATGTAAACAATCGTCACAATAGGCATGGAGATGATAATTGACAGGGGCAAATTTCTAATGGCAAGAAGAGACAGCGTTCATTTCGATTGTTTTATTTGATCACGTCATACTCCAAAAAAACACAAAATTATTTTCTGTGAGAACGACATTTATATAATTGGGAGGAAAAAGTAATTTTGTAGGAATTATCGTATAAGGAACCAATTTTATTTCTTGACTTATTTTGGAAATATGTTGCAGTTAAAAGTCATTGAGATACTTTTCATTGGGCTATCCTGATTCACATTTAATTTAGGTCAGTCTCCAAGCATTACCTTGTAAATTACTTAGCTGTTTATCCTAACATTTTTTAACCTTATTTTTATATTTTATTCCTTTCTGTTGGTGATAGGAATGAGTGGAGAGGTGTTGTGAAAGGATAGTGGGATGTTTGGACGCGTTCTAAGGGATGGGCAGGGCACCTGTATGATGCTGCAGGGGTAAACTGGTGAAAGCTGTCGGTCCCTGCTGTTGAACAATAGAGTGTGTTGTGTCACCCTGACCCGAGTGACATGGCCTCTTGTGTCCCGTTTCATCTGGAGGGACAAAAGCATGACCGACTTGGGTGCCGAGGTGCTTAACTTGTTTGGGTGTTTGAGTGTTTGGGCATTTGGAATGGCCATGGTCCCCAAAAAGTTGCGTGTGTTTTTGCCACTTTTTACCTTTTTTATTTTCCTTGTTTTTGTGTATGTGTTTGTCTTGCTGTCGGTCACCCCTCTCGTGGGAAATGACCAGGGTAGATAGATAGGTATCCTTACCACATGCTTATCCTGGAGTGCCATGTCCTATTCCGTAAACAACGTCCACTAAATGGTGATCAATGACAATAAAAACGATTGTAATTCTAGTAAAAATGAAGTCATGTTTTCTTTTCCATTATTTTCACAGTTAATCTTTTTTTACAAACATTTGGTCACGTCATACAAAAAAGAAAAAAAAAACATTATCTGTGAGGAAGACACGTGCAACCCAAAGTGGGAGAAATTGGTAATATTGTGAGGAAAAAACAAATACATTAAAAATCATATGGAATAATTGTATGATAAGCAATTGTATTTCTCGACTTATTTGGGAAATAAGTTCTCGCAAATTGGACGGCACGGCAACTGAGTGGTTAGCACGTCCGCGGCACAGTTCTGAGATTATCAAATCCACCTGTGTGGAGTTTGCATGTTCTCCCTGTGCTTGTGTGGGTTTCATCCGGGCACTCCGGTTTCCTCCCATATTCCAAAAATATGCATGTAAGGTTAATTGGCCGGTTCAAATTGTCTCTAGGTGTGAATGAGGGAGTGAGTTGTATGTTCCACCAGTTCAGGGTGTCCCCTGCCCACTGCCCGAAGATTCTTGGGATGGGCTCCAGCACCCCCGCGACCCTACTGAGGATAAGCGGTACAGATAATGGATGGATGGAAATTGTCAGGGCAATGCTTTTTCATTGTGCTATCCTTTTAATGCTCTTACAACTTAGGCCAGTCTCCAAGGACTACCTAGTAAATTGTTTGCCTGTTTATCCTAACATTCTTTTTTACTTTTATCTTTTAAGTCTTTACTACATGATTAGCCTGCAGTGCCATGTTTATTTATTTTTTTGTAAACAATGTCCAATGCATTCTTATTAATGACAATGAGGCCAATTCTAATTATAATAAGAGTTACCGTAAGGTTTTTTTTTTTTATACAGTTAAATCTATTTTGCAGCACGTGATACCAGAAAGAAAACAAAATCACGATCTATAAAAACAAAAATAAGGTGTGATCTAAAATGTAATCAATTGGCAACATTGTGGGCAAAAAAACAGATATTTTTTTAAGTCATAAGTAATAATATGGTTCATTTATCTTTATATTCATCTTGAAATAGTTTAATGAAAATATGAATAATCACTTGACAAAAAAAAAAATTATTTCCTGAAAATTCATGTGAACAAAGTAACAAGGTATTCCAGGGCTTTTTTTACCAAAACATATCACCCAATAACTTCAGAATTATGTCAGCTTTTTTTAGATAGAATTAATTATTTTGTTTACTTTATTTATTTACGACTATATTTAAACTAAATCTTAGGTTATGTTTCACTGAAAAAGAGAGAAATCATCCATTTTAAAAAATAAAAGCCAAGTTTATTTTTTAAGATGGTAGAGACACTGCCCTACTTAGGAATGAGACGATCGTTCGTAAGTTGAATTTGTTTGTAAGTTGCTTCAGTGCTATGTTTTGTATGTTTAAGGTTTATAGAAGTATGTTTAAGGCTTGTATACGTAACCTGTATTGTTTTGTACTAAAAACATAAAAATGTCATAAAATGATATGCTCTATAAAAATATAAAGTGAAGTTTAACTTTCTTTAGGAAGATAGCTTCAAGAAGTCATCTTCCATAGTAGAGTGGATGAAAAAAAAAGCGATCCAACTATTTTCTTGTCCGCATCAAACTATTCCCCTTTCATTTCAAATGAAACGGCTCGCCTCTTCTTTACACTTTACACCACCCACATCGAATGAATGCACGAGATATTAAACAATAAAAATGTCAAAGTTCTTAGTGCGTTGGAGATACAGTATAGTATGTTTACACAGGAACTAGGAAGAGGAAGCGGATTTCTTCTTCGGGGTGGATGTTGGGTGACCTCTCACAGTCCCACACGCCGGTAGCGGCGGAGAAAAACACTACAGTAGTGTCCTGTACTCTGAAAAAGGTGCACACAATCCAAAATCTAACTTAAAGAAATGTACGGATATTTTTCGACATCCCGGAAAAAATGTTAAAATCTACCGTTTTTCGTAAGTCAAATGGTCGTAAGTAGGGGAGCGTCTGTTATTGATCGTCATTCGTTAAAAAAAAGAACAGTAAAGTTTTTACTATGCCAAATTCTACTTTTACAGTGATTGAGAATTAGAATAGTCTTTGTGTTATTTTTGCAAGAGATGCACCAAAAAGGGGATTATGTAAATACTTGAAAAATATGTAGTTCAAAAAATAAAATAGTATGTGTTTCATTTAAGATAATTAGGCTCTTTTTAACAAAAAGTACCTAGTATTGTTGGAAAAAAATGGTATAATCTTTTTAGGGAAAAGTTTAAAATAGTTTTAAAAAATTTTAAATAATGAAATCTTATAGGGGGGAAAATAAACTCAAAGTGATTCTTGAGTTATTTGCTCATAAAAATGTCGGATTTTGCTTGAGAAAAGTCTTAATTTCATGACAAGGTTATGAGAAACATGCAATAATTCCTGTCCTATAGCATTCATACTGTAAATATTTAAAACGTTGAAAATTCCATCATGCATATAAAAAGCATGCTTTTGAATCTCAAAGTGAAGTCATGCTATTGGCAAATACTAACAGGAGAACCATCCTCAAAACAATCTCCATCACATTTAAGTCACCTCTCTGGATTGATCATCTCCTCGGTTACGTAATTCAGGTAATTCCTAAGGAGAAAACCAAAAACAACATGTGCCTTTGAATGTTCCAAATGTTGATACATTCTTGTGCTAATAGGAGGAATGTATACATATTTTTGGTTCAATGATTAGAAAAACAGTAACCGTACTTTCGCATAATGAGGCGCCCGAAATTTTATAAGGCGCACACTTCAAAAAAATGTCGTTTTATAATGCACAAAATAAGACTAAAGCGCATGGAACTAAAACTCCTGTAAAAGCTACCGTATCTATTTATACAGTTGTGAGTGCAACCATCTATCTGTCAAAAAAATCTCACTGACCAAAATCACAAAATGTTGTATCCAATGGGAATCGAACCCGGGTCACGTCGGAAAGAGCATCCAAAACTAACCACTTTGACCACCATTAATACAAATGATATATGAAAAGGCATTAGATTTGATTTAATTATCACACTATTTTAACAGTGCAGAAAGTCACCCTGAAAGATATAGATAAATGCAATGTCAAATTTGTTATCAGATGCACGAAAGAGTTGTTAATTTCAGTTTCTGTTCTCTCCAATCTGGCACCACTAACATAGTGTGTCAAATAAATTAAACTGCATTTTTGTATGTCGTCTGTATCACTGGTAGTCAGGTGTTTAGGGTTCTCGCTGTCGGTAGGGTTCGATTCCCGTTGCATACAATGTTTTGTGATTTTGGTCATATTTTTCAAATGATCAATTATTGTAAAATAAATACTGTATGGATTTCCAATTTTATCCACTGCTGTTTGCAGGTGCATAAGGCGCACCCGGTTATAAGGCGCACTTTTCAAATTTCTGGCCAAATTGTTGTCTCTAAACTCGCCTTATAGTCCAGGAAATACGGCAAGACAAATTTAAGTGCAGGTGGATATGAGACAGGAAGTTACTGTTTCTAATTTTGAACATTAATCCGTGACAAATGACTCACCAGCCTCCAAAGGCGAACAAACCACTGTACAGGGCCAAGACAATATTGTCAACACCCGTTTTGCTTCCTTCAAAGGCATTCTCTGGCTTCAGGTAGGGCACATCACCTACAGAAGACAAAAATACTGCATTTCAATTGGATATCATTTTTTCTTTAATTCTAAAATAGGAGTCTCCAATGGCCATGCATTTTACACCTGGGCCTTCAGTAGTGCTATGTCTGAATCAAGCTAACCCTCAAAAACTATTTTATGGCTATATAACATTTACTGCAGCTAAAACATTTACCATGATCTTGTACAATAGTACTATCATTCAGGAATAAAGCCACATTTAACTCGGAAAAAAATCATGGCCTAAAATCATGTACTCTGTCGTAGAAGTGATCCACGCGTTTCAGCTCCATCAATAAGTTTTTTTCTGATGTCATTGAAGCAAATACAGAAATTCGTATTTCTTTTTTTAAACGATGTTGGACTGAAAAATGTCCTTTCCACAGTAGCAGTGGTCACAGGGATATTTTTTTTCACCTTTTCCTTGTAAAGCACCGCTATCGCCCCCTAGCTAATCATAGTTAAGGGTTTGTACACCTTATTCATGGCCAAATTTAAGCACTTTTTAGGGACTCTTTAAGCCAATGTTTAATTTTTCTCCAGTACCCCTAAAAGGAAAAGTCTGGGGTGAATTATGCATTTTGCAGAGCCACCAATATATCTGCAATTTACATATGGAATTATTAATCTTGTGTGTTACATCAGACATTATATCTTGAGGTAATAGCAAATCAATTTGTTTTTGAGACATATCTCTCCTCCTATAGGTTTTGGGTAAAAATCAAAGTAATATGTAGCGCACATTTTCAGTTGCAGGAATTTCTTCCCATTACAATATACCACTGGGAAACGCTACCTTATTTTTTTGCTCAGTACATAATAAATGTCCGTAATTAATATGTGATCCTTGCACTAACACACATTTCATAGTGCTCTGTCTAGCTGTAGCATGCATCCTCTTGGGTGACCCATAGGGGGCGATGACACTTCATAGGACAATGCCATACAAACTAATGCCAACTACCGTTAATTATGTGGGAAGAAAAACTGCATGGCAAAACGAAGCCACCAGATAGCAGTGCCAATTTAATTTATGAGGAGGCATGTTGACAAATTTTAAGCATTTAAAAGAACCACCCGAAATTCAAGCACTTTTCAACCCTAGAAATCACAATATTAACATTCAAGCATTTTCAAGAATTTCAAGGACCCGTACAATCCCTGAAAGTTTGTGAAATTGCTGAAGTTTTCCTACGCCTGCTAAAAGGCCACAATATTGCTCATTCAAAATCTGATTGGTTAAAGCAACAGCCTTGTTTACACTCATTGTATGCTACAGGTTCTCCAGAATTGACTGTGAAGTCCTGGTAGATGTCTGACCCTGGCAAGAAGTCACAGCAGAAATGTGATTGGTTAAATTATAATTATTTTTGTTTAATTTTAAAGAACTATAATAAAGAGTTTGGGGCAACTCATCAGTAAGTATCAGGCCTCTCGGAATGATTCCAGTATGATGAATCAGTAGTGGCTTTGATGAGATTCTGTCCACACATCAATGAAGCCTTCCGGATGACTGAGCTTCTCACCTCATCTCTGAGGGAAACCCAGACACCCTGTGGAGGAAACTTATTTCGGCCACTTGTATCCGGGATCGTGTTCTTTCGGTCAAAACTTAAAGTTCACGACCATAGGTGAGGGTAAGAACGTAGATCGACCGGTAGATCAAGAGCTTTGCTATATATATATATATATATATATATATATATATACAGTATATATATATATATATATATAGTTGCAATTCCTGCCTGAACCTGTTTGGTTGAGATGTTGACACTTTCTTTGCTTTTTTTAGCGGCCTCGTAAATGTGTGTGTCGTACAGCAGCCCAAACGGTTCACTAAGTCGTCACCATGGCAACGCAGTGACGAGCATAACGCGTGTGGGCGTGGCCTTCAAATTAAGAGCACTGGAGGAGCAGGTGGAACTTGACTGGAATTTTTGGCTTGCTTGCTGGCTTTATTCCTTCAAACAATGTGGTGTTCAGTAAATGTTCATGTTGTCACTATGATAAAAAACAAAGGCTATATTAATTAGTACGGGTGTTAGATCTGATGCTTGGTTTCATAGGGGTTTCTTTAGAATTAAAATTGTCTTTATTGTTATTAATGGCAAAGTAGTGAACGTTGTTTACACATACCTGTCAACCTCCACGGGTCCATGCCCTTACAAACTGTCGTATTTTCCCTTAGAAAATACAAAATGATCTTACACCATATTTACGTGTTTATTTATGTAGTTTAACATGTTATATTGTACATGTGTCTCCTTATATCATATATATTGTTAATTAACATTTTGTTGTAAGATACGGAGTTGCTCAACATGAATGAGGTTTATTATAAAAAAGGTTCAAAAATGAAGTAGCTTGGACGTTCACTGTAGAAGTAAAAAATACATGCAAATATAATTAAGTAGAATAATTCATTTTCTTATTCAAATTATGACTTCATTTTCTGCATTAAATTATTGTTGGTAATATACTGATTAAAGGGATAACCACAAACCTGTCTTTTTTCATTTTCTCCTTTTATACTTCCTTTTTTTCTTAACTTCTTTATAAAACATAATAATTCGTAATATAATGCATCAAAGCAAGTGAGTCGCTTAAAAGCCGGCTCTCTTTAATGAGTTGAGCTGAAAAAAGCCGGTTCTCTAAAAAGAGATGGACTTCCTTTCATTACACAACTACCACGGAATGATGCATGATGGGAAATCCCCAGGCGGCAGATGCATGCGCACAGTAGCATCAAGCCGCTTGCTTCGTTTGCAACGAAAAAAAAACGATACCGAGGATAGAGCTACTGCGGCGAACTGACTTAATTGATTTGCCGTTTTGTGATAGTCGGTGTATACTGGATGGTACCCATGTTCTCCCCGTGCTTGCGTGGGTTTCCTCTGGGCACTCCGGTTTCCTCCCACATTCCAAAAACATGCATGTTAGTTTAAATGACCGGTCCAAATTATCCCTAGGTGTAAATGAGCGAGCGAATCGTCTGTCCCTGTGTGCCCTGCGACTGGCTGGCAACCAGTTCTGGGTGTCCCCTGCCTGAAGATAGCTGGGATGGGCTCCAGCACCCCCGCGACCCTACTGAGGATAAGCGGTGCAGATAATGGATGTATGTATGTGAATACAGTCTTGTCTAGCTTCCATTTAATTTTTTTACCTGAGTCTGAACTTTACATTACTATATTAATATAATTGATATAATCACATTTGGCATTTGTATTCTATGCAAACCAAGTGACATATTTATTTTTTCCATTTATTGTTCAAAATATAACCGTTCCCACAAAAACATTGTATATAGCTGTTGTGCTCTGTACAGCCCTTTCAGACTTTTTGTGAAAAAGGGCTATACAAATACATATGACTTCAATTGTTTTACTTAGATTTGGTTGCAAAAGCATAACTCACCTCTCCTCCCAAATCCTCACTAATAAAATATAAAATTTCAGGTTACTTCGTTATCGGACCTGCAAATAAAGTAAATTGTTAGGCTCTGGTTGTCGAGCTTGTGGGCCTTGGTCGGGTCGGTGCTGGACATTAGCTCTGGACTTGTTGCGAGAGCATGGTAACAATAGTGCAATGGAAAATAGTGCATTGTAGCAATAGTGTAATGGAAAATGCAGCAATAACATTTAGCAGCAAGAGAATCTAACATGAAAACCCATATTTTTACACTAGATCCATTTTTCAATACATATGGCAAGACATTTTTTAATCTTGCATGCTTGTTTAGAGTGATTATGGTCCTGGGGAAGAAACTGTTTCTCAGCCTCTTAGTCCTTGTTTTAAGGATCCTGTCGCACCTACCAAAGCCAGAGTAAGAACAGCAATTCTATTGACCACATTCATGATGCCTTGTGGTAATTTATTTGCACCCTATATATTTGTGGCACCTTTAAATGCTAGATCCTGACAAGCTATTGATTGCTGAGGCGTTCAATCATGAACTGAACCCCGGCCATTCGAGAAGCGCTTTTAATCGCGTGTACAAACAAGCAAGTGAGCACTCAACACACGTTCATGTTCAATTAATCGTGATAGATAACAGTTTGTGCAGCATTCAAGACAAAAGATTGAAGCCTCCTTCCCAGTCAATAGTGTTTGTCTATCCGTGTCCTGCAAATAGGATGGATTAGAGGTAGGATTTTAAGCCTCAACCCGACCCAAATTTTGGGTGGGTCCGGCCTAAAATGTGCAATCATTACTTTCTGGTCAGGGCGGGCTTTGCCCTCGCTGACGTATTTTTTTATTTTTTTATTAAATCTACCAATTTTTTGTCTCTCTCTGCCTCTCTCTTTTAAAGTGCTGCATAGCCTTTAAATGGTTCCATCAATTCTTTAAAAAGAAATGTCAATGATGGAACATTTTCGGTTAGTATAATCTCTGAAAAAACAGAAATAAAAAAGATATAAACATTCATACAGTCTTGTTTAACTTAGGTCTAGTTACAAAGGACAGGCTGTGTCTTGCAAATAAAAGCGGGCGCGCAGAGGGAGCTGGCGTCAGCCAAAATCATCCCTCTTCCTCCCGAGTCTTCATAAAATAAAATGTGAAATTTCAGGTTAGCTTCAGGCTTGGTCCAGCAGGTTCGGTTTATTTAGGCTTTAATACCTGCAAGCTTGGGTCAGATTGTGGTGGATCTTTGAGGGACGATCTTAACTCGAAGATGTATGGATCGACATAAATACCTTGGGAATAGTTCAATCAGAATGGATATATAATTTTTTTGTGACGTAGGAAAGAAAAATATGTCAGCATATAGATTATCTTTCATTGCACTATTATTACAACTTTGCCCAGTCTCCAAGGACAACCTTGTAAACATTTTTGCCTGTGTATCTTTTTTTTTGTCTTTTAAGTCTTCATTACATCTTTTGCCCTGGAGTGCTAAGTCTAATCTCATTGCCAACATATTAATGACCATGAAGACAATTCTAATTCTTAATCATTGTAAACATAGAAAAGTGTGCAGTTGTCCCTTTAAGAAAAAGAGTGCTTTTAGTTTTAGTTTTTAAACTACCATGATAAATTTCACCTTTAAATTTTTCTTCTTAGCACAACATGAATTGTTCTAAGTTCCATCCAACCAGATTTGGACAGCTTCTTACGTGGACAATCATGAACTAAGCTTCAAAAAACAAGTTCTAAGTGTCGTGTCAGTATTAGATTAGATTGCTTTATTTATTTATGTATGTTTCTTGATTAAAATACAATGAAACCTTTAAAAACAGTACACTAAATTCACTTAGAGGGACAGGGTGTATTATATAACTGGAAGATGTAACTGTAGGCTATGGTGTAGTGCAACTGAAAATGAGTGCTAAAAATCACAAGAACAAACACATACTCTGACTAGCCTCACAGTGATCAAACAACACCATTTTACTTGTCTTTTTCAATTTTTCCAGGTATCAGTAGCAGCAAGATGGCAAACAATCATGTCAGCCCCCTTTGGTGATGCTCATAGTGGGTCTAATAAATTCTTACTTCTCAATCAAGTATTTAAAAAAAAATGCAAGCTCATATGATAGTTCATGTGTCTTTGCTTAAATGAATGTTTTTTCATCCACTCTAAATAATACACACTGACCCTTTCAATATTTCTGTGACAAGCCTTCAGATTATAAGATTAATTGCAAGGTTTTTCATCAGTCCTCCTTATAAAACAATCTAAAAACGGATGTGGTGCTCTGAAAGGCAAGACAATCTTAATATAAATAGATGGTTTCCTCCGATTGATTCATCAATGGATTTTTTTTGTCCAAATATTTTATTAACCACTACATTCACTATGCTAAATGTTGCTGTGGAGCTCACCAGTGAAAATCTGTATGAAGCCAAAGAGGATGATGATGATCAGCGCAAGCAGCTTTGAGACCGTAAACAAGTCTTGGACTTTGGTTGCAGCTCTCACACTGATACAGTTGACGAAGGTCAGAGCGCCTGAAAGAAGAAATAAGCAGCGAGAGAGTAAAATCTCAGCACTTGTTAAACAATTACTCAATTTAGACATATTACAGGTATTTATATAAAATAAGATTCACAAAACGTTTTCACAAAATCATATTAGTTATAAACATTCGATACTAATAACGAGTTTTTTAATACAATAATTTTCCCTCTTAAAAATGGTTAATGAATACATTAAAAAAAAGTTTGCAGTATACACCAATACTTGATACCAGGGGTGTCAAATTCATTTTCACCAGCGGGCTTCATCAATGTAATGGCTGTCCTCAAAACGCCTGATGAAAGTTATAAATGTAACTACCATATTTTGCGGACTGTAAATCTGAAGTATATGTCGCATCAGTCAAAAAACGCCTAGTTCAGAAGGAATAAACATGTATTTTAAACAATATTGATTATGAATTATCTGTCACAGACCCTGAGCAAGATTGCCCTGCTTGGACTCAACACCAAGCTGCAACTTCCCTTCAGCAGTCTGGCAGAAAAGCTCATGGTTTCCCCAGCCAGAGAAGTCTTGCTTTACTGAGATTCCACTGATAGAGTAGTCACTTGAGCAGGAGGGGAGAACAGAACAGGGAAGAAGTGGCATTCCCAGGAGGCAGTAGAGCGGCCCGACTGCGATGCATCACACTGGTGGGAACCGTAGCTACAGGCCAGGCCGGGCTGAGTAGCAATCTGAGTTCATGCTACAGCAGGACCAAAGGACAGGAAAGGCGAATGCTTATCTAGGACGAGGTTTGTGCTGAGGTGAAAGAGGAGCGCTTCAGCAGAGTTGTGGGCATAAGCAAACAAGGGGCCTGGACAAAATGAGGGCACATAGCTGGCCATAAGATCACCTAGACCAAACTCTGGAAGGTGGAGCCATACCACTTCAAATTCCTGGTCAAATCGGTGTATGATCTCCTTACAAGCCCTGCCAACCGGTTCACCTGAGGCCTGATACTCACTTGAGTGCCAGCTCTGTGAGAAATGAGTAACTTTAAACACATCCTGTCGCCGGCAGGTATCAGTGGCACCACGGCAAGGTCCTCCGGGCAATTGCAGACGCAATGTGCACTGGCATCAACACCAGCGAGCGACAACATCTAACCAGGAGCACAATTTCCTTTGTCAGAGCAGGAGAGAAACCTCAACCATCCAAGAAGACTCAGGGGCCCTTCTCACAACTGCAAGGGACTGGAGGCCACTGGTGGACATAGGGAAGCAGTTGCAATTCCCAGAATTCATTGCAGCTATAACACTCCAGCCAGACATGGTGATGATGTCTGAAGCCCGCAAGCAGGTGGTCCTCCTTGAGCTGACGTTCCCCTGGGAGAGGACCGGATAGCTCAGGAGAAGAAGAGGGCAAAGTACGCCGATCTCGTGGCTGAATGCCGGAGGAATGGGTGGAAGGCCCACTGCGGGCCTATTGAGGAGCTTTGCAGGCAGGTCTTTACACTGTGTCCTCAGGCTCCTTGGGACTTGTGGATTGTGCCGGAGGGAGGAGGCATGGTAGTGGGGTACCTGGACACAAGTCCAGGAACTGATCACACTCGGCTGTGTGTCTGACTAAAACCCGAAACACCTGATTACCCTGGGAGATTCACTGATGATGTGTTCAGGTTGCACAATGAAGTGTATTGTGCAACAATCGAAAATATCAACAAATATATATTTATGTATTAAATTATTTGTGCCCTCTATTAGTTTTATACTTTGTATTACTGCACATCTTCCAATTAAATCTAGTACACCTAAGTCAAATACAAGGTTGGGCGGAACGTGGCCCCGAGAAGGTTTATCTTGATTCATTATATTATATAGTATACCAGGAATTTTGTGTACGTCAAGTCTCCCTGGAGAAAGTCTTGTTTTTGATTAAATGATTCAACTTTATTGTATTTCATTCCAATTATTTAAAAAAATATTTCAGTTAAGTAAAAAATTGCTCTCTATTTTTTTTTTTAACTTTGAAGTGATTTTATCCTGCCTTTGCTAAATATCGGTTACTGATAGTGCTTGAATAATGAAGCATATTATGTTTACGTTAGGATGATTTATATTAAAGGAATGTGTCTTTTTGTCCGATTAAATCGAAAGAGAGACATCAGTAAATACGATTTAATTTAGTTTTGCTTTTTTTATCTGATCCTATTGGAATATATTTGTTAGGTTTTCAGTAGGTGTACTAGACTATATACGTTTTTTAACACGCTGCTTGTATTAGATCACCTACTCGTTTTGGGATTTTAAAAGTATGCAAAACCCACATACATTGATTTATTGCCTCAAAGCTTCTTGGCTTTGTCAGGAATGTAATTTTAATTAAATAAGGTAAAAAAAAAAAATCACTACATTTTAAAACGGTCTAATTGAAATTCTATTGTCGGTTTCGACCCGGCTATAAAAACAAGATTATGAAACACTAGCTACAGCCAAAACTGAAATCATAAGTGGACAGGAAATATTGTTCGTCAACTGAAGGTCTCACTGAAAGGAACACACTAAAGGGAATATTTTTGCCCCACAACTTAACACATACTTGCATACAAGTGCGAGTTCTTGCATGCAGTCACTTTTGCTCTCTTACTGTAATTTTGCAATGTATTTGTTATGAAACAAGTAATTGATCTAGGTCCTTCTTGGCTGTTCTTTTGTTTGGTCTTGCAAATTTATATTTTCTGTTTTGACTTGTTCTGCTTTTTATTTAATATTTACATTTAAGTTCTATGGTGCAGGAAGGGATTTTTTTTTTTTAGCCTTGTCTTTATAGTAAATACATACGGGTTGAAACCGACCCTAGCACTACAGATGTTATAACAGAAAATAGTTTTAAAATGAGTAATTTTATATATCCATCCATCATCTGCACCGCTTATCCTCAGTAGGGTCACGGGGGTGCTGGGCCCCACCCCAGCTATCTTCGGGCAGTGGGCAGGGGACACCCTGAACTGGTTGCCAGACAGTCACAGGGCACACAGAGACAGACCACTCACTCGCTCATGCACACCTAGGGACAATTTGTACCGGCCAATTAACCTGACATGCATGTTTTTGGAATGTGGGAGGAAACCGGAGAGCCCGGAGAAAACCCACGCAAGCACAGGGAGAACGTGCAAACTCCACATATTATGACCTCAGAACTGTGCCGCACATGCGCTATCCAGTGCGCTGCCTTTTATATATATATATATATATATATATATATATATATATTAATAAAACATAATTTCCTTTCTTTATACGGTTAGGAGCAGGGTACGGGTTGCCACCGACATGCTAACACTGGGTGTGTTGCTAAAAAATGTCAACATTTGACAGCTTAATCTTTTATTTGGCCCTTCTATTCATTTGACTTTGACACCCCGATTTAGTTTAACAAATGATGTCAGTATTTTACTTGAGGTACTCACTGAGGCAGAGGCAAGCAAGGAGCTTGGCGGCACTGTCAGGCACACTGCAGGTAGGATAGACGGGTTTGAGGAGGTAGGTCGCAAACACCAGTGAGACCACATACTGCGAGGACGGCCGGATGATCAGCATCTCAACCCACAGTTTGAGAAAAGCGGCCAGCTCTCCATACACCTCCAGGATGTATGTGTAGTCTCCGCCCGATTTCGTAATTGTGGTACCCAGCTCGGCATAGCACAGCGCCCCCATGGTGGAGATCACCCCACACACTGTCCAGATCACTAGCGAGAGTCCAGCTGAGCCGGTTTCTTTCACTACACCCGTCGGTGTGACAAAGATGCCCGAGCCAATGATGGTGCCGATGATCATGCCGATGCCATTGAAGAGGGTAATGCTGCGCTTCAGCTCGATCTTCTCACTTTTATCAGTCGGAGCGTCGGATGGGACAGAGGCGGCAGCCATCATGTGGGTGGCCGGAGACACGCTTTCTGTCATCTGGCTGTCTGGGTCCTGGTCTGAAGAGATTACAGAAAGAAGATGATTAGCTACTGGTGCTTCTAGTCCAGGGTTCAGGAACCCTGTTCCTCGAAAAGCAGTCCTGCCTGTTTTCTATGAGAACCTTGTTCAACCCAACTGCAAACCATCAGCAAAGTTAAGCTAAAATGAGAGGGGGCAGCAGGACTATGGATCTCCAAGTCCAGAGTTTCTTTTCAAATACCAGTATTTGTCAAACTCAAACTAGTTTTTTTACTTTCTGGACTTGGGATCCATACCTGTAAACTTCAGCCAATTGCTCCCATAATTATTAATTGCTATAACCTTATCAATCATAAATAAACCTTGCAATCACACCTATTTACACACAGCAAAAATGACTTTATATAATAAAAACAAAAACAATGTGTGCAAATGTTATCGATTATAACATACATAATGCTGTGTTCACGGATCCCTTAACCACCTGGGTCACAAGGGCACAACCTCCAGTGGTCAGTCTTGGGCAAGAATAGCCTGGCGGGGTTGGGGGGTAACGGATTACACGCAACGGCGTTACGGTAATAAGATACTAAATACAGGTAACTAAGTAAAGGCAAAGTATAGGCAAAAACAGTTATCAGATTACATATACATTCTGTGAGCATGGGGGTTATTTAACAGGATTACAATACGTGCGAGGTTGCGCCATCTTTGGCCCTTTTACTAATTTAATTAATGTTTTTATTCATTTATTAGTTTATATTGGTGTGGCTTGTATGTTTTGGGCTTTTCATCATCATTATTTTATTATTATTATTACTATTAATATTATTTGCCATCCGCACTTTTACGTAGATGACACTCAACTGTATGTGCCACTGGAAAAAACTGGACATTTAAGTTGTAGAAATCTGGAGGCTTGCCTTACTGAGATTCAAAGACGGATGTCACTTAATTTTTTACGCCTTAACCTAGAAAAAACTGAAATGTTGATTATTGGTCCAGCTCACTGTTGTCAGTTGTTTTCAAACACTACCCTGAACCTAGACAAATGTAATATCACCCATAGTGACTCGGTCAAGAATCTATGTGTTATATTTGATCCTAATCTGTCGTTTCAGTTACACGTGAAAAATATTACTAGAATAGCTTTCTACCACCTCCATAATATTGCGAAGATTCGTTCGATGCTGTCCCAATCAGATACAGAGATTTTAATTCATGCGTTTATTATTTCTCGGCTTTATTACTGTAATGTATTGCTTTCTGGTCTCCCAAAGTCTAGCATTAAAAGTTTGCAGCTGGTTCAGAATGCGGCAGCTAGACTTTTGACTAAGACCAAAAAGTTTGAGCATATTACTCCTGTATTGGCCAACCTGCACTGGCTCCCAGTCCACTTAAGATGTGACTTTAAGGTTCTCTTATTAACATATAAACGTTTGCATGGGCTTGCACCCTGTTATCTCTCCCATTTGATTTCCCCCTATGTTCCTGCACGGAGTCTGCGCTCGGAAAATGCCGGTCTACTTGTGACTCCGAGAGCCAAGAAGTCTGCAGGCTCGAGAGCGTTCTCCATCCGGGCCCCGGTGTTATGGAATGCCCTGCCTCTGGAGATAAGATCTGCAACCTCAACGGAAGTTTTTAAATCGAGGCTTTTGACACACTTCTATTCTAAAGCGTATGATTGATGCCCACCTCATATCCTGTTTTGTCCTGTCTTTTTCCGATGCCTGCCTGGCTGATACGAAGGAGAAGGATGATTTGGGATGGGTCAGCGGACCAGCGTCTGACCTGCAGCATGTCAACCCCTGCATTTACCAGCTGGCAGAGACGGGAGGCAGCGTCGTGGCCGTCATAGACTTTCTGGACTGGTTTGCAGGCTGGGGGCGTCGTTGATGTCATGCACTTTCCGGACATTTTCAACATCTTACCTAATGTTTACTGTTATGTGTACTAATTGTAATTCACCCTGGTCAATCCTGGAAGGGGTATTACCACATGTGAGGTCCTTTCTCAAGGTTTCTCTTTTCTCCTCACACTGAGGTTTTTGAGTTGTTCCTTGCCCGCATGCTGGTTTAAGATCAGGTAATTGTGTAATTTTGTAATTGTAATCCTGTGCAGTCCTTTGAGACATTTTTGTGATTAAGGGCTATATAAATAAATGTGACTTGACTTGACGTAATGACGACAATAGCGACGATTGCTTCTCTGCTGGCAGTGCATGACAGCCTAGCAGAAGAACAAGCATGGAGAAAAATGCATTTACAGGGTAGAGGCTGAAGTCTAAATTCATCTTCAAGGAAGAAAAGATGAAGAACATCATTGTGAGGTGCAAATCGTGCCTGCCAAAGGTTCACATCCCGTCAGCGTCGAAGGACTCCACCTCGAACTTTAAAAAAAACCCTTCTGGTAAGATTGCCAATATTCATGTCGTGTCAGCAGAACGTACATTCACTGGGTAAAACAATAGTATTGTCCGGCCGTCAATATTCTCACTGAGTAATTTTATAAGTAATTGTATTTTTGTTTATCTCCAATATGAAGTTGAACTGGTCGGTGAACTGAGAAGGCCTTAAATGAGTCCAAACTGACTGTTTAACAGGGTTGTAGTTTGATTTGTCAATTATTGCTGATAGTATTCAGACTGAACCAAAAATGATTTTTAACTATATAAATGTAATACTTGCAAAACGTGTTTGTTTGGGTAAATAATCGTCATTTTTTTTTCAAAAGAATTAAAATTGATTTCTAGCCTTTTGGAAAAGAGCTCTTCATTTCTATTTTTACATTATGCTACTTTACAGACTATTTTGTAATAAAGTGGATATGAAGCTCAGCATAATAATTAATTATAGTTTAGTAAATCTGTTTCTCTTCAAACCTTCCTGTGTGGAGTTTGCATGTTCTCCCCTTGCTTGTGTGGGTTTCCCCTGGGCCCCACGGTTTCCTCCCGCATTCCAAAAATATGCATGTCAGGTTAATTGGCCGAGGTGGGAATGAGCGAGTGAGTGGTCTGTCTCTGTGTCCCCCTGCGACTGGATGGCAACCGGTTTAGAGTGTCCCCTGCCCACTGCCCGAAGATAGCTTGTATGAGCCCCAGCACTCTCCCGACCCTACTGAGGATAAGCGGTGTAGGTATTGGATGGATGGATGGATGGATGGATGTTTCTCTCTATCTTTAAGGAGTAAGCATCCAGTAGTTCTTCTGAAGAGCATATTTAGTCCATCTGATACTGGGCAAGATGACGTGGCAGGCAGTTCTACCACATCAGCTACTCAACCCCCTTTGAGGCAAGCAAGGATCACGTCAGGGTTCAATGTGTAAGGTGTTTTTTTTAATTGCATTTGGTTAATGTTCAAAGACTTTATTCTTGACACTCCGTTGCAGTGTCCAAAAAAAAAACAAGACGAATAAAATGTAATATAAAAGTCTTTCATTGGTCATTTTTTCCTAAAGTAGAGTGGTGACAACCCTATACACCTTTTGACGGCTGTTGGAACACGTTTCACGTGGCCTAGCAGTGTCTGAAACCAATGACAAAAAGTTACCGGACACCAGGGCAGACAATTCTGAAAAGTTGCCTGCCCAGCCAGAAAGTTGCCTGCCCCATTTTTCACAACTTGAAACACAATTAGACGACTAATCGCAAAAACAAACATTGTTGTGAAGTATTAAGGATTGATAATAAGAATATAAAAGAACAACACTTTAAAATTAAGTTTATTATAAATCTACTTATAACGTTCATTGCATGGATATGACATCACTGTTTTTCATCTGCCATCAGTATGTACGTGTATTTACTCATCTTCATTCAAGAAGTTTGCGTTGCGTCGTTGCTCCAAGCCACGTGAACTCCTCTTTCCACAATGCTACGTACGTACGTTTACGTTTTATAGCGTCATAAATTTTGTTAGCTTATTTTCAATATTTCTTCTGGGGATGAGGTTTTGGCTTGATTCCTTACCACTTATCCATTGTTCTCTATGCGTTTACTTTGGAAAATGATATGCAAATGCACGACATTAATACACTCGGGAAAATCTGGAAGCACAAAGTTATTTGATGCAGGCTTCTGATCGGCTCCCGAGTATGCGTATTGCCTGAAATTCTGAAATTTCTAAACTGAACGAAGGCTTCTAAATCGGAATAAAGCAAACGTTTGATTTGGAAAAAAAAATACCACATTTTTTTTTTCTTTTCTTGAAAAGACGTTTTGAAAAGTTGTACACCTGACGTCAAAGATGCACGCCCCGGGCGTCCGCGCAGACGTTATTTCAGACACTGGGCATAGTCACCTGACATGGGCATTGTGAGACGCTTGTGCATTGATATCTCTCAGCCAGATGAACAAGGGTCGATACAGTACTCATTTAAACCTTAAACTAATCTAAAAGTAACTCGTTACATTACTTTTTAAAAGTAATGGAAAAAGTTACACTAGAATTACATTTTAAACAAGGTAAATTGTAAATGTAACGTATTACAGTTTTAAAGTGACTTACCCAACACATATATACATATACATAATTTTTTAGATATATACTTGTATATTATATTTTATGGCAAGTGGGGTAAGAACTGAGAAAGAGTTTAAAAGAATTGTGTTGTTACTTGTTAAATAAACATACTTACATACATATTTACATCTTTGTTTTTATTATACAAAGTCTGTTTTGTTGTGAGCAAATAAGTACAGTACCGCGTTGTGTTTGAAGGTTTATAATCGCTTAATGAGGGGAAATTGCAATCATTAATCAGGGGAGCAATTCGCTGAGGTTGATGGGTAGCTGTAAGGTCTAATTTTTACTGTACTTAATCGCCCATTCAAACATGCAGTGGGCAAAAAACAACATCAAAAGAGATGTCATTTAAGCAGCGCCATCTGTGCTTCATTCTTTAAATCTCAGAACGTGACAAAAGTGGGTTAGTTGTATGTGATTCCAAGCATACAAGTGCAACCTTCTTTGTGTACATATTTAAAGATTGACAAACAATACTGCCATTTCAATTATCTTGTCGGTTTTTTTTTCCAGTTACGAGCAAGAGTTTGAGTACACATTGGATTCACCTGTCTGGGCCATCATTTACATACCTCCTTCAGGCATCATCTCCGCCCTGAAATATTGCGTCAGCCCACATGTACGATTAGTGCAGATTAAGCGCCATGTGCAAGAGTGTAATGTGTTTTAATGTTATGGTGTGCGGAACCCAACCTACCTCCCATCTTCTCCTTGGAAACGCTCTCCCGGCTGCCCCGTAGTTTCAGCTCCGGCTCGGCCATGATTTCCTCCTAAACTGTCTCCTTATATTCGGTCTTTTTCTTCAGCGTCCTCTGCCTCGTTTTGTCTGTGATTCTTCTTGCTCGTGCACTCAAACGCATGCACTTTTCTCCTTGCCGTTCCCCTGCCTCGTTTCTGAGCGCTCACTCATTTGCACACACAAACCGTGTGTCACTGTCTTCAACAATTCCCCATCAAGTGTGTCGTTCGCGAACAAATGAGCTTTATGAGCCAGCTCTTTGAAATGAGCGAAAGGGGTGGACTGCCCACCAATCAAGAGCCGGTTCCGTTCGAGACTCCCCCCCCCCCCCGTCTTGCTCTTTGTCAATATGCATTTTCTTTGCATTTCGTGTTAATTACTTTAAGTGTGTTGTTTGAAGGGACTGTGTGTAATATTTGGTGCCTCCTAGTGGTACCAAAAAACGTTGATTTGAATACCATGCAAGAATACATGAACTGTCATACAAATGTTAATTCGTATTAGAAATCTTAGGTTGAGAAATTTGTATTTCTTTTACACCGTGGAATCCCCACTTAAGTCGGGGCCATGTTTGTACGGCATCCTTCCACCACACTATGCCGTTTATCACTGGCCCTCGCGCGTACCGAACAAGACAGTGCCATCTAGTGGAGAAATATTACACATTGACCTGGAAACTACCAAAATATGACAAACAAAAAAAAACTACCAAGAAACGATCAAAAACTGACCAATACAAAAAACAAACACGTAATAATAAATTAACAAAAACAAAAAAAACACAAAAATTGACCCTAAAACAACCAATAAAACCTACAAGAAACGACCAGATAACGAGAAAAACACACCAAAAATGCACCAAACTGACAAAAAAATGAACAAAAATGGAGTAAAAACAATCATAATGTGAAAAAACAAACGTGAAAAAATCACTTAACATAATAACAAAAAAATGAACAAAAATATAAAAGATTAAGAAAAAAAAACTAAAACAAAAATCAAACAAAAATTGTCCAAGAACATGTACCATAATTGTATAAAATTAAAGTAAAATATGACGCGAAACAAGCAAAAAACAAAAAAAAACGACCAAAGTAAAAAAAAAAATACTCAAAGTTGACAAGAAAACTCCAAATAAAAACAATAAATAAATTGTCCAAAAAGAGCAACCAGAAAATGAAAAATAATTGCAACAAAAAAACAAACTGAAAAAACCAACAAAATGTAATGAGGAAATAACAAACAATTGGCCACTGACTCAAAAAAATTAACAGAAAAAAAAACGCCCGCCAAATTTTTTTTTAATGGAATTGTCTTAAAGATAGGTCATAAATTGACCAGGGAAGAATAAAAAAATGACGAGAAACGACCAAAACACAAAACAAAAATTTGTCCACAAAAATGAACAAAAAAATAAATGAATAATGTTCAAAAAAAACAAAATTGACAAGGAAACGTCGGAAATATTAACGAAAAGAAAATTGAACTAAAATTGTCGAAAAAAACGAATTTGTCAGAAAAAAGGTTTTTGTTGTTTAATTTTGTTGCTGAGTTTTAATTTGTTAGTACATGGAAGTAAAATAATTTTGTATGTCATCTCTTTTCATAGCTCTATAAATATTTTAATATACGTTTCATGCTTTTTCCATTGTCAATGTGTTTCACGATTACCTTTTTCTTTAAAAATGAAAATTTGATTCTTGTATTTCATAGTTTATTTGGTGTTGCACTGAAAAGCCTTTGTCTTAAACTTACTTTTTGTTGTGTTTTCCCTCATCTAAAAAAGTTTAAAGTTGAAACTAGTTAAAAGTTCATTTTAGATTGAAAAAAACCCTATTCTTTTGAAGTTGAATAATAGATTTTTTTAATAATTTAATTATATTTTGATTATTAATTTATTTTTTGCACAATGCTTGATAATAATTGGTATCCTATAGATTAAAAACAACCCCAAAAAAATCCAATGAGCCGTTTGTGAGCCAAAAGAGCCTCCTCTTTTCAATTAGCCTGGCCGAAAGAGACGGTTCTCTAAAAAGAGCCGAAATCCCGTTACCAGTCTCCATCTGACCCTGATCCTATATCTCCCTCACCCCATGCGCTCGACGTTGAGATGCTGAGCTAAGCTGCGCCCACTGCGAGCACAGAGGAATCCGAGGGCGAGGATTTTAAAGGAAGGGGGCTGGGGGGTCGGGGGTCGGTGTAGATATTAGTACAGGGGGCGCAACATGTAATGCTTTAATCTATTTGTGTGCTGCAGGCTAATCCATACGAAAACACAGCCTGGTCTTTGTGTTGGTGTGTGAATAGTCAAGAAGGATGCAACTGGATTGGACGACAAGATTCATATCTGTTCACTGACGTCATTGTGGGGGGAAATGACGTACAATAGATGAATGAATGAATGAATGACCCGTATCGTCATTGTACTCGTACAGGTATATCACATCTCATCTCATCTCATCAGCCGTACCGCTTATCCTCATTAGGGTCGCGGGGGAGGCTGGAGCCCATCCCAGCCATCTCCGGGCAGTGGGCAGGGGACACCCTGAACTGGTTGCCAGCCAATCGCAGGGCACACAGGGACAGACAACTCGCTCGCTCATTCACACCTAGGGACAATTTGGACCGGCCAATTCACCTGAAATGCATGTTTTTGGAACGTGGGAGGAAACCGGAGTGCCCGGAGGAAACCCACGCAAGCACGGGGAGAACATACAAACTCCGCACAGGAAGTCTGGAGCTGGATTTGAACCCACGACAGGTTCCCATGACATGAACTGTGCCGCACAAGCGCTAACCACTGCGCCGCCGTGCTGCCCTACAGGTATATCTACTTAGTAATTTATTGATTCCAGCCATAGGCGTAACCAGCCCGTTTTTAAATCTCTATTTTCCCTAATAAAGACAGGATAGGCTTATATATATTTGTAAATGGTAAATCTAATGCTTTTTAAATCATTGAAGGCCTCCCAAAGCGCTTTACAATGTACCTCACACTTATCCATTCACACACTCATTTATTTGCTTAATTTAATGAAGAATGTTCGCTAAAATATAATAAAAGTAAAACATAATAAAAATGTGAAAAACGCAGAATCCTAAACACTCCACTGCCTTGTTCATTCCAGTTGATTCCTAGCCCCGCTCCTCTTTTGCTCAGCCAATGTCACCTGCCGCATAGTGGCGGAGTCTGTGGAGGCACCGGTGTATTACTGTGAGAGTATCTCTGTCACAGACCAGAACGGGCACAGGACTCAATTGCATGCGTTTCTCTGATTTTATTGAAAGAGAGTGGGAGTAAGGCTTGCTTGATCCGAAGACTGGTGGAGAGCGGGAATGAGCAAGGCGGGAGTGACACTTCCGTGTCGGAAGAAGACAGGCGGGAATGGCAAGTCGTTTGACCAGGGCTGGAGATCAGAGGCGATGTAAAGCTCGTAATAGTGGTCGTAGGCAGGCAAAACAGGCGTAGACAGGTTCAGAAACGGGTCGAAAAACGGGAATCAGGCAGGAAACAGGTTTTAACAGGGACGGAGTCGGATGGGAACGTTCACCGAGTGAAACACAACAGCTCGCAACGATCTGACAAAGTTTGAACTGAAGTCGGGGGCTTAAGAAGGGTGTGGCCACCAATCAGCTTGTCCGGGTTGTTGGCGCCAATCAAGCTGCCACAGGTGTTCCAAATAGGGCAATTATGACAATGTCATTATGGAAGCCCAAGAATGCCATATATTAATTTAAAAAAACAACATGCAATTGATAAATCAGGGGCATGAAACATATATACAATAATAAAAAAACAACAAAGATCCAGTTGATTAAAACAGCTTTAGCAAAATATTTCAGATAAAATGTTTTCATAATTAAATACTACATTATATATCACTTGAAATGAAGTTTAAAAAAAAACGTTTTGAACCAGCCAGACACTCTGGGTGCTCAGACACCTTAAAACTCTCAACCCCAAATCGCCCCAGGTTCCAACAACATACACTTAGAGCAGATGTTCTTAACCCTGTTGGAGCTACGAAACTCTATCAGTTTCATATGTGCATAGACTGAACCCTATTTAAGCGCTTTTTTTTTAAAAACATATAATTTTCCTACTAGCGCACAAAATAGACTGTCCAAACGAAGCGAGCGGTTTGATGCTACTGTGCGCATGCGTCTGCCGCCTAGGTATTTCCCATCATGCATCATTCCGTGGTAGTTGTGTAGTGAAAGGAAGTCCATTGCTTTTTAGAGAACCGGCTCTTTCGGCTCAACTCATTAAGGAGAGCCGGTTCTCAACCGGCTCACTTGCTTTGATGCATTACATTACGAATCATTATGTTGTATAGAGAATTTGAGAAAAAAAGGAAGTATAGAATGAGAAAATGAAAAAAGACAGTTTTGTGGTTATCCCTTTAATCAGTATATTACCAACAACAATTTAATGCAGAAAATGAATTCATAATTTGAATAAGAAAATTCTACTTAATTATATTTGCAGGTTTTTTTTCCTTCTACAGTGAACGTCCAAACCACTTATTTTTTTATTTTTTTTTAATAATAAACCTCATTCATTTCGTGCAACTCAGTATCTCACAAGAAAATGTTAATTATCAATATATATGGGGTTTTTAAGGGTTATTGATCTATCTTCGTTATTCATTATCCATTATCCGATATCGGTCAGTTCATAATATGCTACAAAGCCTAGGAGCCGGGACACTTACTCTCAGCCAAAAGGCCAAGCTAAGGTCCTAGCCCTAAAGCCTTGCTGCGATCATTGCGAATGCACCGTTCCCGGAGGTACTGCAATACCGGGCCGATGCGTGGAGTGGACAGAGCAAGCTCATATTCCATCTCCGAAATGCAAAAATCAAAGGGCCAAGCTAAGGACCTAGCATCAAAGCCTTAAGCCAAGCTAAGGACTTAGCATCAAAGCTAGGCCAAACTAAGGGCCTAGCATCGGTATGCCTCTTTAAAAGATAGGCAAACAGATATAGATCCCAAAATAACGAATACAATATACATTGTTAAACTACATAAATAAACACGTTAGGAAATAAACATGTAAGATTATTTTGTACTTTGTAAGGGCATGGAGCCGTGGAGGTTGACAGCAATGCATTGGTTTTCAAAATGAACATCCGGAGACTAAGCCCCATTCGGTTATACGTTGTTCTTGCATTTCTCTTTCTGTGACAAGGTCTGCGAGATTTCGAAGAGCTCAGTTCATCCAGAACGTCTTAGCGTGATTGCATGAAACCAAGCATCAACCGCATTACGCGGGAACACTTTCTGTGCCGTGTCCGGGGACTTTCCTCTGAGCACCGATGAGAAACCAGATTCTCTGAATGTAGCTCAGAATGCAAGCCTTCCGAATGCCCGGATGTTACCATTGCGTTCGTCCCTTAATAAAGCAACTGAATTTAGTATTAAAATAGGTCATGGTTTTAAACTGAATACTTGTAAATTTAAAGGTATTCAACAATAACCAACATAAGCTTTAAGTGTGACTTCGATGAATACAAATTGGTATGATAACTTTGTGAAAGAGTTAAAAGTCTCGATGTTTAAGAGCGAAATGCATTGTGGGGGAATCGTAAACCAGCCTATTGAATTTGCTTACCATTAATCACGGAAACAAGTTCTTAGGTCAAATAATACAAGCGTTTTTTGAACATATATACACTTTTCCCAAGCTATATTTTTGTAAAGCATCAAAAATATATTCGTAAAAATGAGTAAAGACTCTTTCTATTCCATTTCCTTTGATCTATTCTTTCCCTTACATTTTTCTTTGTTTTTCCTTCGGTTTATCTATTTTCATTCTTCTTAACTTTCTTTTTTTAATTTGATTTGTTTACCCTTTTTATCATCGTGCTTCTAATATATCAAAAAATAAGATTTAAAAGAATTTTCAGGACGAATAGGCATTTTTTTACAATGCAGTGCTTAGAGACTGGCCTAAGTTATAATGATAGAAAACGAATAGTGAAATATATCAAAAGTGTATTGAAAATAAGTGAAATGCAAAAATGCTAATATTAATAATAATAATAAAATACTAATAATCCCCAAATAAATTGCAATATATATCTGCTATCAGTTTTGTGTAAAAACATATACATAAATAAATAAAATAAGTCACAAAGGGTTTTCATAGTTTTGTGGGTGCATTTAAATTGGTGATGGGCATAGGGCAGAAGCTGTCCCTGAGCCTGTTTGCCCTTTTTTGTAAATAGACGAAAGGGGAAAAAACTAAGAAAAATCGATCCACTTGGTATACACATCAAACAAACAATGAAAAACGTATTTACTCAAGATCATTTTTTGTGTATTTTTATATTGTAATAAATCATGTGAAGTTATATAAAAGAAGTCCTCGACGATCAAGCTGTTTCCCAGCATGCTTTGCAACACGCTTCTGTACATTTTAAAATTACTATTTAGATACTATTCAGATACTATTTTGATACATGGCACTTGTTTGTAATACTATTAGATTTATAACGAGAGGACAGGAGTATCTTTGTAATGATCCTGACTAAAATACGGGCGGATCTCGACCGTAATCGAAAGGTAATGCTACAAATTGTTGTTATATAGTCCAACGGCGTTCGACGTCATATCCGTGGGAGGAAGCTCATTGTAGAGGCCACGTGCTGAGTGCTCGTCACTCCTCCAATCACCTCGGGGAAGGTCTGAGACAAGAGCCAATTGCCGTCCTTGCAGGACGTCACCTGATTCGGGTGAGCGAGCCAACAGAAAGTACTGGTCACTGTGCTTTGTGGCAGGAGAAGCTAGGGGGCGCCGTTACTCCCCTAGCGGATGCGAAGTACACTCGACTTGGAACGACTCGCGGCTGGCAAATGAGTTCGATGAATGAGGTGGAGCACGTCTCCGGAACCCAATTCAGACTACTCACCTCCCACTTTTACTCCGCCTTCAAAATAAGCAACATTGTGCACTAATTACCCATTTTTGCAAATCTAAATTATTGGTTGATTGCAAGGCATAAAAGCGAGCAAAGCGGCCCTGCAACCAATAGGGGGGACAAAAAGTGCTTAACTTTTTGTCACTGTACTCAAAATTACTTCTCCTGAAATAAAACAAAATAACTACAAAACTATATATCAAATAAAGTGCTTAAAAGCAGGAGCCTCATATATTATTTTGCTTTCATTCTGAAAATATGAATAGAATTACAAAAAATACTACGACAGTAATATCCATCCATCCATTATCCGCACCGCTTATCCTCAGTAGGGTCGCGGGGGTGCTGGAGCCCATCCCAGCTATCTTCGGGCGGCGGGCAGGGGCCACCCTCAACTGGTTGCCAGCCAGTTGCAGGGCACACAGGGACAGACAATTCGCTCACTCACTCATTCACACCTAGGGACAATTTGGAGCGGAGTGCCCGGAGGAAACCCACGCAAGCACAGGGAGAACATGCAAACTCCACACAGGAAGGTTCGATCTCATGACCTCAGAACTGTGCCGCACACGCGCTAATCACTGCGCCGCCATATTAGAAATTGCAACTACAGAATTATTTACTCCAAAAATACTATAAAAAGTCAACTACATTAATATTACAAAAATACTAAAGAAATATGACTAAAATACTACTGTGGATATATCACAAAATTTTACAAGAATTCTACCGAAATACTAATTTTAAAAACATCAATTATACTACTGAAATACTAAAAAAATACCAGTACATAATACTATGATATAAAAAACTACTAGAGAATTATTACAACAACAATACTACTACAAGAGGATTACGATAGAAATTCTACAAATTACACCTACAATAATGATCCTATGGAATTATCACAAAAATACTACAAAAACAAAACTACAGTAAGACTGTCCTACAAAAATACTACAAAAATACTACAGAAATACTACAGATATACAACTTTCTAATATGGAAATACCACAAAATACAACAGAGATATTACAAAAATACTAATTATAAAACTACTGTAAAAATACAAATACATTACGAAAATACTACAGAAAAACTACAACATACCTGTCAACCTCCATGGCTCCTGTCGTATTTTTCCTTACAAAACACAAAATAATCTTCCACCATATATATATATATATATATATATATATATATATATATATATATATATATATATATATATATATATATTCTGTTTCGGAATGAAGCATGATCTTGATGATCTTGTTGGGAAATCCCCAGGCCGCAGACGCATGCGCACAGTAGCATCAAACACCTCGCTTCGTTTGTACCGAAAAAAAAACTATACAGAGATAGAGGCTTCCGCGGCGAACTCGTTTGACTTGATTGATTTGCTGTTTCGTGATAGTCGGTGTATACCTCATGGTACCCATAATTGACAAATTTGCGTTTTTCCGTACAGATTTTCTTGTATGTCGTACACGTCTTAAAATGCATAATAAACGTACTTTGTATGGCAAAAACGTACAGGTTGACAGGTATGCTACGATGAAAATACTTCATAAAAATTACTTCAGAAATTCTACAAAAATAGTGCAAAAATAAAACTACAGTAACAACATAAAACTCCAGAACTTCAATAAAAATCTCACTGAAAAAAAAAACCTACAGAAATACTTCAAAACTTAATGACAAATGAAGCGCTTAGAACGGCAGCCCGCGACTGCAAATAGTTGCCCACCCCTGGAGTAGAACATGGAATAAGTTCTAGTAGGTATAGAAATGTTCAAGTAATAGGCTTAGGGCCCCATGAAGGATTGGACCGGTCTTGGTTAGTTGGATCGCTTCACCACTACGGTTGTAGGGGCACCATTTCCTATGGTGTGCCTTGAACAAAGTTGCATTCCTTTTGACCACGGTGATTATGATAAAATTGAGAATTCAGACGTTTAGTGAGGTTCATCTCTTGTCCTCCATGATTAAAGCCACAGTGTGCAATACTTGACCACTATATTATATTATTGGGGGTTTTACTGTCGCGTTGTATGCAAATCTTTTTATACAGCAGTTTGAGTGGCAACTTCTTTTGCCTGAAAAGTGCTTCACACATATATTTGATTTGATTTATATGGCACCGTTTTGTCCAATGCGAATAAAACCCTGTACCGCATAGCACAACGCAGCAGTAAGCGGCCAGACTGTCATGCACGGTTGTCATGGCGCCCAGCTGGCCCCGCCTCTTGACACCGGCTGAGACGCAATGGACTGATTGCTCTAGGAGTACTTAAGCACGCTCCTTTGTACTGTGCGTTGCTGGAACGTTTGTTAAACCTGGTTAAACTCCGTGAGACTTCTGTGAGACTTCTGTTAAAACCTGTTAAATGCCTAGTTCTGTGAATCTGCCCGTATTTGATCCTGTTTTGTTTTTGGTCTGTGTGGTGTCGTGTAATACACTCCCCTTCCTGCAGTGTCGCTGTATACAAATGTGCAGCCTTGTCCTTGTGCTTGAGAACTACCGAGGAAGAAGTTAAGTAAACACTCTATGAATGTACCGTCCGTGCCTGTCTTGAATCTACTACAACCCTACTACAATCCTACTACATACACAACATATTGGCGATGAGGATGACTTGTATCGGAATCTCACAACCCCCTGCTTTGCTTGAAACCCCGGGTGAGCCTACGATGTTGTACACCACGTGGATTCAGATGTTCGAAAATTACCTGCTAGCATTGACTGCAAACGACATGCCGGACAAACGAAAACGCGCACTACTGCTGCACTGTTTAGCCACAGAAGGGCAGAGAATTTTTCTTTCTCTTCCCGACACTGGCACTTCTTACAAATCCGCCTGTGATGCGCTAAAAACTTTCTTTGTACCGAAGATGAATGTCGTGGCTGAGCGTAGCGAGTTCCGTCGGCGTGCTCAGAGACCGGGCGAGACCACTGCTCAGTTCATTGCCGCATTGAGGGAATTAATTACTAACTGTGACTTTGGCACGTTTGCTGATGATATGATTAGGGATCAATTCATTGAGAAGATGTCTTCAACTTACTGCTACATACTGCAACCAGAGTGCACATACTGACTTCTACATAGTTCCTGACGGTACTCCACTACTGGGAATGGACCTGTTCACTGCACTTCGCCTTCACATACAAGATGGGCAGATTGCAACACCTGCCGCATCGGAGATGAGTCACACTGTCAACACTACAAATGCTTTAGGCGTTGCTACAGGTTTTATACACAAAGTTAAAGTGCGTGCTGACGTGCCTCCAATCCAGCAAAAGCTACGCAGACTCCCATGTGCCGTGCGTGACAAGGTGTCGGAGGAGCTGCAAAACTGGAAACGAATACAAAACCGGGACATGAGAATGTTACTACAGATTGCTTGTCACGTTTGCCTCTCCCCATCACAGACGACCACGAGGAGATGGAGTTGGAGATGGTGGCTGCTGTGTCTCCTGATTTAGCTGCAGTCACTGCTGATGAGCTCTCCAGTGCGTGTGAGGAATGTCCGGTGCTACAGAAGGTGCGACACTACATGCAGAAGGGATGGCCTCGTACTGCAAAAGGCCTTGACCCCCTCATCGTGCCATACTTCTGTGTGCAAAATGAGCTTGCCGTGCAGAACAGTGTCATTGGCACTCATCATGTTGTGATACCACAACAGCTACAGGAAAAAATGATCCAACTTGCTCATGTTACACACCAAGGGATCATCCGCACAAAAAAAAGACTGAGAGACTTGTACTGGTGGCCAGGAATGGATTCTGAGGTTGAGCTCAAATCATGCACCACCTGCTTGCAGCATGACAAAACAGCAACCACACGTACTGCCCCGTTACAGCCTGTGCCTACCCCAACTGCTGCTTGGGAAAAGGTTGCTGTGGACATTGTTGGTCCTATTCACTCTGCGCTTGCTGATTGCCGCTTCGCCATCACCCTCATTGACTATTACAGCCGATGGCCTGAGATTGCCTTCTGCTCAAATGTTACTTCTGCCTCTGTTATGACTTTTCTTTCCATTGTGTTTAGCAGAGAAGGTAATCCACAGGGAATTGTTGCTGACAATGGCCCTCTGTTCGTGTCGACCGAGTTTGAAGCATTCCTTAGTGACGGGAACATCACACACCGCCGCAGCTCTGTGTACTACCCACAGGCCAACGGTGAAATCGAGCGTTTCAACAGAGTCTTCAAGGACTGTCTACAAACAGCCAACATCGATAGTAAACCACTGAAAGCCTTCTTCACTGAGTTTTTACACACTTACAGAGCCACACCACATGCCGTGACTTCAGTGTCCCCCGCTGAATACAAGCTTCACATCACAGGTCTTCACTCCATGCGCCCCACTGCTGACAAAGGCAACATGCTACAAAACATACAAAACAAACAACAGAAGTCAAAACAATACACTGACAAACGTCGTGGTGCAAAATCACCCAGCTTCCAGATTGGCTCTGCGGTTCGCATCCGCGAACCTGGAATCATTGCCAAAGGACACTCAAAGTTAACCAAGCCACTGACAGTGGTAGCCCAAAAGGGTCCAGCCACTTATCTACTGTCGGATGGAAAGGTGTGGAATGCTTTCCACTTTGCCCATTCTTCCACCTGTGCTGCTGCTTCAGCGCCACAGCCTGCTGATGCTGATGCTTGTCTCCTGCCAAGCAACCAAGGTGCTGAGCCTCCTGAACCTGAAACTGAAACTGTGCCCTCACCACATCCCTCTCCGAGTGCACCGAGAATACGACATGCTCCTGCATGGCTTCAAGATTACGTGACTTAAAAAAAAGAAAAAAAGATACAGAAAAGATGTGGTGATGTTAAAAAAAAACAGTAGTTAACCAACGTGTAAAGGGCAATACTATTGTGCAAGGGCATAGCTCTGCCATCCCACCCTCCCAAGCAGCTTCCTTCCAGTCCTCTGTGTGGGTCCTCTCCCTTCTTACTTCTACTTTCCACAACACAGGCCGTTGCTGCCGGGACCCCCACAGTGTAGCTCCGGTTCCCCCCTCCGGGTGGGTGCAGACGATTCTTCTTTATGGCTGCGTCCTAGGCCCGCCGCTCGCAGATTGTATGGTATCTGCAGCCATTTGGAGCACAGCCACGGGGGGGATCTGCCTGCACCTCCATACCAGCAGGTTTCTAGAGGTCCAGATGGCGTCCTTGTTGGCGCGAAGAGTGAGCCAGTCCCTGGCAAAGTCGTTCCGAGACCCCCTCGACCGACTCACCCCGTAAAGCACGTACTGTGCGTCAGGGACCTCCCCTGCTGGCAAGTCCGGGAACTTTCCTAGTTGGTCGGCCATTGTCCACAAGTCCTCGGCAGCGTTGCACTCACAAAAAAGGTGCCTCACCGACTCCTGGGCGCCACAGCCAGGTCGTGGGCATGTCGAAGTCGCTGACATTCCTCGGTGGTGCATTACGGCTCTGACTGGGAGAACCTCATGAGCCACCATCCATGACAAGTCTCGTAGTCTGTTTGGGAGGGCAGGATGATTCACGTTGCTCCAAACCGTTGTAGGTTCGCCAAACGCAAGCCCCCGCACAGGGTTTACTGTAGCTCGCTCTTGCACAATAGCAATAAGGGCCCTGTGGTTTTGTAAAGTGTGACATTCTTGTGTTTCCAAACCAAACTTCTTTAAAAAATCCCGAATAAAGAGATGTGTTGGTGGCAAGTTAAATGAAACTGGAATCAAACGATTGTTTGGTTCAAGCTTGTGCTTGAGAACTACCGAGGAAGAAGTTAAGTAAACACTCTATGAATGTACCGTCCGTGCCTGTCTTGAATCTACTACAACCCTACTACGATCCTACTACATACACAACAGTCTGACCTGTTTGTTTTTGACAACTTTTCTTTTGTTTGGATTTCCAATCCACTCCGCGACCATCGATCCCCGGATCGAGTTTGCGCACCTTCCCCATCCTTCCCCCAATAAATTGTGAGTAAGTCTACGCGAATGTGTCCTTTTTCCTTGTCTCCCGCTCCGCTTCGAGACACAGACAAACATTGTGACGACATTCCAATTTGTAAAGGAAATACAAATTTCTCGATCTATAATTTTTTTGTGTGTGCGTTAAATCAGAATCCTTGGTCTCACTAGCGTCCTCTAGCATGAGGTAAGAGAATTGCGTGGCTCACTCTCATCTGCAGACGCTTAGCACAGTCGTACCTTACATACTAATTGTATCAATAACATTAATAATATGTAAAAATTCAGCAATATAAAAATGTTAAGCTAAATGAGAGATAACTGGAAATGTAAGCATTTCATATTTTTCCATGATGAAAGATGAGGCACAGCCTGATCTGTCTCCCCTGACTGCACAACACTGGAACAAACATGTTAGCTTGATAACAACTATGATTAATTCTATCATGGGGTACTGAAAGAAAATCCCCAAACTGTGAAATTAAATGAGAAATAACTTCAAGGCGGAGTGCAAGAGACCTTAAAAGTTGAAAGTGAAATATTTCTCTGCTTAGCATACCTGTCAACCTGTACGGTTTTGCCGTACAAAGTACGTTTTTTATGCATTTTAAGACGAGAACGACGTACAAGGAAATCCGTACGGAAAAACGCAAATTTGTCAATCGTATGCATGTCCCGCCTGGGGATTTCCCATCATGCCTCATTCCGGGAAAAAAAAATATGGTATACGGTTATTTTGTATTTTGTACAGGAAAATACAAAATTTTGTACGGGCATGGAGCCGTGGAGGTTGAAAGGTCAAGTCAAGTCACATTTATTTATATAGCCCTTAATCACAAAAATGTCTCAAAGGACTGCACAGCATTACAATTACAAAATTACACAATTACCTGATCTTAAACCAGCATGCGGGCAAGGAACAACTCAAAACCCTCAGTATGAGGAGAAAAGAGAAACCTTGAGAAATGACCTCACATGTGGTAATCCCCCTCCCAGGATTGACCAGGGTGAATTACAATTAGCATTACTGTACACATAATAGTAAACATTAGGTAAGATGTTGAAATTGTCCGGTAGGTAGGTATGACTTACTATATTTAAAGTGCTCAACTGAGTTTGAACAGCCCTTATGCTATTGTTCCACTGCGCCTATCTGCTTTTATTTTTCAGCCAAACTGTTTGAGGAGGAACACATTATGTTGGTAGAAAGGGGGAGTGCGGGAGAGAATGCGGGAGAGAATGCTGGAGAGTGATGTCATGCTCTTCCCTGTGTTTTGTTTTGTTTCCATTTGTTGAAGTAGCATGAAAATGGTGAAAGTAAAAAGATGCTTTCTTCATGTACAATAAAACAATAATACAAACACCCAAAAGAAGGAAATTGATGAAAAGATTCAAATGTTTTTAAGAACTGCGTGTACTTGCACTTGCATCATGAATGAGCTGACGGAAGCTAAAATGCTAAAACCCAGGTTATGGCGGCCTTGAGTAAAAAAGTTTAATTATCCTTACAGCCATTGCATCACTGAAAAAATATACATTTAATACATTTTTTATCGTATTTTTTATTATATGAGTTACTACCAAACCTGCCTCCCCTGACTGCACATCGCTGCTATTAATGATGTGCACATTTACACATTTTTACAAAAATAGTACTTAGATATCATTTGCATCCCCTTTGTCTGTGCTGTATTAGTTTATCATGCATTTGAGATTAGACCTATTCATAGTATTCATAGAAAAATGAATTGGTCAGTCAAGCAGTTTCCACGTCATTAATTTTATTGCACGCCAGAAAACCGATTCAAAAGAATGCATTTACATAGCAAGTTCACATTATTGCTGAAGGGAATGGGGAAAAGTGAGTGAAGGGTGTGTTCGTTACTCATCGTTCACAGATCTATCATACATGGACAGTAAGAATAGTTGCCACATTTAGATTGTGTAACCATTACACTCTACATGGACTGACTGTATCTTCAACTATATTACTTACAGAACGTTTGATCACTCTACAATAAAATATTTGTGTTTACTTTCATCATTACACAGAAAACATCCACCCCTAAGATAAAATAGGTTTGTAAGTGTGTGTGTCTCTTAACACATTTGACATGAACGTAAATTCCCACTTCAATTTAACATCTTTTTATAATCTTATTTACAATCGAAAATTGAGAGTGCAGGTAGGTCCAGGTTCATTAAAGTGCAAGAGTGGCACTGGGAAGTTTAGAAGGTCAATTTGACATGAATCTATCAGTTACTCTTTTCTTTAGTTAAGAGCGGGCAGAAACTTTCTTCTTTTCCACCAGCAGAGAAATGTGATTAATTTAAAGAAACAACAGCGTACAACATCACAAAGAAGACAAAAGGAAATCAGGCTAACGTGTTATTTACTCTTTCTGTTGTCTGTACGGAATTGCAGGTTGAGTACTGTAGGCACACAATAAGAAAGCATGCAACAATAATAATCTTCCCAATTTGTGTGCTTCTAATAAATCAGGAGTAGGAAAAGTGCCACATCAACATCAGCACAGACTCTGATCGCTCTATATAATATTGCATTGCATTCTATTTAGGTACTTTGTGTTGTCCCTTGTAGCAGGACGTCGCTCTTGGGCACCATGCCTTTGGGGAAATCAGAATTTACAGAAGAGCAACAACAACAATAAGATCTCCTTTTTTCACTTGTGCCGATGAAAGAAGTGTTGCGCTGTCAGTTGTTGTTCATGATCCACCAGGAAGCTGATGAAGACAACGACATCAGTTTTACTGTCTTTGACAACTCAAAGTCATTCTTCAGTATTGCATTGACACATCATCAACAAATGTCATCCATGAACTGAAATGTCCATTTGAGCTTAATTGGTCCTGATCATAAGTGTCCAAACCTTTTGTTTTGTGGGACATATACAAAAAAGTAAACAAGGGACAGTTTTATTTTATTTTACAGTACCGGTAATTTAGTAACCATAAGAATTTAAAAGAATGATTGGTTTAAAAATGAATGAACATAGTTAACCAAATGTACAAAAAAAAAAATCCCGTTTTGTTTTTAAACAGAAGTCAATTTCAATAAGATTAGTTTACCCGATCAATTTTATTTTAAAAAACGCAACTTTTATAATTGTAAATATATTTTTGTCAATGTATTATACACATTTACTAAGAGCAAGTATAGTATTCAGTATAGCCCGTGGGCTGTTGTAAATGGGCCACAAATGACCCCCTGCTTGTAGTGTGGACACCCTGGTCTAATGTGATTTTCTACAACAACAACAAAAAAACGGTTTGTCATTTTATTCAATACAGTCCCTTAAAGTTACAGGCCAGATGTTTGTCTGCTGATCTGCTATGTTAAGAATTACAGTACATACTCAGAGGGACATTATGTGTTATTTGACCACTGTATTGTGTCTTGCAAATGAGAATGAGTGCTAAAAAGGAATACAAATTATGGAGACTCACAATTACCAAACCGCACCATTATTGTTCTGATTTTTTTACTCAGCCTTGCACAAGGTTTTGGGGCTTTTGGAAATCCATAGCAGCAAGATGGCATGTCAGCTCCCTCTAGGTTAGCCTCAAGGTATACAAACTAAATGCAAATTTAAAGATAATATTTTAAGATTATATGATAGTTCATGTATTTTTGCCTATTTCTTTTAAATCAGAACAGTTTTTTTTTTTTCAATGAAGGCATTTTTTTAACCACTAGGAGGCTCCAAATATTACACACTCTCCTCGTCTAAAACTGTTGTATTACCTGGGAGAAGCATGGTTGACACGATCTCTTGCTCCTCCAGTGAGTCGATAATGCAGCGCTGGAACTTCTTACTGATGGACGACTGCAGGAAGCTAAGATTGAAAAACGAAGAATTACCATTAGTACTGGAAAGACCCCTTCTCATCCTGCACTTAGTTTTAGACTTTTGAAAATGTCTTTCTGCTCCTCACCTCATCCAGGAGAGTCGATCCTGCCAAAATTCGTACATGATGAAGCACGACCTGTCTGGCAGGTTTTGGACCGAAATGCTTGAAAGCGGAGTAGGAAAAAGATAAAGGCAAGTAAGAAATTGAAGCCGAGGCAAAAATGGGCTCGGGAAGTAGAGCATAGGCTAAAGGACTGACTGCAGGTTGTTTTGATGTCCGCTACTGGCCTCTGTGTAGCTCTTAAGTGCCTGCTGGAACCGTTCCACATCACGCTCCTTTACTGACATTTGTCTTTGGACCAGGAGAATGTTCTACAACGGGAGTATTAAAAACAATAAAATTAGCATGATTAGATACTACCATTCACTGTCTACGAAGTTGCAGTGATTATCATAGTATACTATGAGACAAGGTCATGTGAAACTATGAAACACCTTGTTCCCATTTCCTATTTACAGGCTACATTTATAGTTTAATAGACACTCAAATAAGGAGAGAATACATTAAAGTATTTTGAGCTTGCAAGAGAACAAGAATTTACAATACAAAAGCCTCAAGACATAAAAATCCAACCTGTTCTACAGGACCTCTCCCAAACCCTTTCTTTTTGTAAAAATCTTCAAGGTTATAATAAGCATATCAACCCTAAAGGATGTGTGAATCAAAGATCAGCACTACGAGTGGCTAAACGTGACAGTGATGCAAACAGTGCCTAAGCCCCCGAAATAGTCAAAATAATGAACAACAGTGGCCGATAATAGTCATAATTGTCACGGTCGCCATGACGACCAGTATGCCACGCCCCCGAACTCAAGCTGAAGCAGATCAGCTGATTGCTGGTCTGCTATTTAAGGCTGGATTTTGGGTTTGGCGGGCGCTGGCTCATTATACATATACACACTCCTGGTCTGTTATGCCTTGTCCTGTCTTAGTTTAAAACATTGTCTGTTCTGTTATGCCTTGTCCTGTTTAGTTGATTTGGAAGAATCAACTGTTTGTTTCGTCATGTCCCAGAGTTTTGGACAACTTTTATTTTGTTAAATAAAACTTTTGGATCGTTACGCAATTGAGTTCTCCCTTCCTGCCTCCTGCCTCCGTTCTGGTCCGATCACCCCTTCCAGTTCCACCTCGCCCCGCGACAGAATGAGCCAGCCACGACAAGAACTCAGCGAACGATCCCAGCGCGATTTGGGGAGACCTGTAGAACGCAGCTTGGCAAGCGCCCACTGAGTCCGACTTCGACTCCCTGCCTGTTCGAACCACGGCCCCGCCCGTCGTGGCCATTGCTGTGCCTCGAATGGGGTCCCGGGAGGAATTGACGCCTGCCTGTTCGACTCTCATGCCTGCCTGCCCGACTCCCGTGCCGATTGCCTGCTATTCAGTCTCCCCTGCGTGCCAGTCCGACTCCGCTGCCTGCCAGTCCGACTCCGCTGCCTGCCAGTCCGACTCCGCCGACTGCCGGTCCGACTCCCCTGCGTGCCAGTCCGACTCAGCGGCCTGCCAGTCCGACTCCGCGGCCTGCCAGTCCGACTCTGCGGCCTGCCAGTCCGACTCCGCTGCCTGCCAGTCCGACTCCTCTGCTCCTGTTTTGCCGGTTCTGATTTTGACTCTCTCATGTCTTGTCTGTTCTGATTCCGCCTGCCCTGCCTTGCCTGTTCTGATTCCGCCTGTCCTGTCTGAATCGCCACTTCTGAATCTGCCTGTCCTGAGTGTGACACTTCTGAATCGGTCTGTCCTGAGTGCGACTCTTCTGAATCGATCTGTCCTGAGTGCGACTCTTCTGAATCGGTCTGTCCTGAGTGCGACTCTTCTGAATCGGTCTGTCCTGAGTGCGACTCTTCTGAATCGGCCTGTCCTGAGTGCGACTCTTCTGAATCGGCCTGTCCTGAGTGCGACTCTTCGGAATCGGCCTGTCCTGAGTGCGACTCTTCTGATTTTGCCTGTCCTGTTTATCTGTCCTGTTCTCGTCGGTTCTGCCTGTCTGTTATCCCCTGTCCAGTTTGCCCGCCGGACCCCCCCCCTGCCGAGCGCCGATTCCGATCCGCCTGACGCAGATGGCGCCTGCCTCTCCCCGTTCCTGCGTGTTCGGAGGAGGGAGCGGGGTTGCCCCAATCGTGAGCGTCGAACCATTCCGGGGCGCGAGGTAGTATTTTTTTTTTTTCTTTTTGGGACCTCGGGAGCTGTCCCTTAAAGGGGGGGCTCTGTCACGGTCGCCATGACGACCAGTATGCCACGCCCCCGAACTCAAGCTGAAGCAGATCAGCTGATTGCTGGTCTGCTATTTAAGGCTGGATTTTGGGTTTGGCGGGCGCTGGCTCATTATACATATACACACTCCCGGTCTGCTATGCCTTGTCCTGTCTTAGTTTAAAACATTGTCTGTTCTGTTTTGCCTTGTCCTGTTTAGTTGATTTGGAAGAATCAACTGTTTGTTTCGTCATGTCCCAGAGTTTTGGACAACTTTTATTTTGTTAAATAAAACTTTTGGATCGTTACGCAATTGAGTTCTCCCTTCCTGCCTCCTGCCTCCGTTCTGGTCCGATCACCCCTTCCAGTTCCACCTCGCCCCGTGACAATAATAACCCGATGAATTGTTTTAAATAAACACATTTTTAATTTCCTGCTTATTATTTAAATATCATGTTTTTGACAGGTAGAGAAATAGTGCACAAAACAATAGAATGCTATATTTGTCATCTGTGTTTTTTATAGACAAATTGTCTTGGACGCCCTTTGCCGGAAAAAAGTGCTAATACAGGCGTGTCCAACCAACTCCATGCTTATTTGCATTAAATTAACATGCTGGGTGGCACATAAATTATGTAACACAACGAATCGATGTAATAATTTGTTTCCAACACTTTTAATAATCGATATGAATCAATTTGATCGATTTGTTGTTGCAGCCCTGTCCATCCATCCATCATCTGCACCACTTATCCTCAGTAGGGTGGCAGGGGTGCTGGAGCCCATTCCAAGAATCTTCGGGCAGTGGGCAGGAGACATCCTGAACTGATTACAGCAAGGCACACAGAGACCTAGGGACAATTTGGACCAGACATGCATGTTTTTGGAATGTGGGAGGACACCGGAGTGCCCGGAGGAAACCCACGCAACCACGGGGAGAACATGCAAACTCCGCACAGGTAAGGTGGTAGCTGGATTTGAACCCTTGACCTCGGATCTGTGTCGCCATTGCTTCAGCCACTCAGCTGCTATGCTGCCCCTGTTGCGGCCCTAAAAATATGATATATTATAATATCTTTGATTCATTGTTGCAGCCCAATTTAAGCACTGACACCCACACAAGAGAACATGTCTGGCTGGTCAAGCGATATAACATTAAAGAAGGTTGCCGGTTGCCATAGCAACAACAGATTTTTGGTTTCAATGCCACAGTACATTGTGTTACGTGTTAGAAAGAACTGATGAGAACATAACTGTGCGGCAGACAGACTCACCGACTTATATGTCCCTGCCAGTGTATCTTCTTTGAGAGGTTCAAGTTGTGGACTCTGAATGTGGGAGCAGAAAGAGGCGAGTCACACACAAGATGCAGCACTTTTATGACTTGCAAGCCAACCAGACATAATACATGTACAGATCAGAACCTGTTTGGAGGCTGAATCCCCAAGAAAACAAATGAAAACGGCAAAGATTAGGAATCTGCACACAAACCTCACACTCCAGCTTGTCTATGAGGTGCTCCAATTGGTCAACTTGAGATCCCCAGTGATAGTCAGTCTCCACGCTGACGCCTAAAACACAACAGCAACATAGTTTAAATCTTCAAGTATTCGATAAATCAGTGGTCCCCAAACTTTTTCTTGTGAGGGCAACATAACCTTTCCCTATTCTGATCAGGAGCCAAAGTAAGTTTGAAACAGAAAAAGTGAGACTATTGCAGGAGTGCCTGAATGTAAAAAGTTTTCCAGAAAGCCACATTTAAATACCTCTCCTGTATTCTTCACAGAACAAAAGTCAGTCACATTTCATGGTGCTCTGTTTAGGTGTAGCCTTCACTGGTTCTCTAATGCGTGACCTTTTGGGGGACGATGATGCTTCATATAACAATGCCATAAAAACTAATGGCAGCTGCCGTTTGTCACAAGAGAGGAAGCAATGGCAAAGCAGGCGTGTCAGCATCAGTTTCAAGCAGACTTGTTTATTTTTATTCATGTAATGCATGTTCTATCAAACGAGACAGCAGAGAAACATGGCAACAATTTCACTTCTCCCAAAATGCAGGTGATTTTCAAACCTTGAAAACACAACATTAAAATTCACTCGTTTGCATATCACTGGTAATCCAGTGGGAAAAGTTTCACCACTCTCACAGCTGCGATCCAGGTAAGAATCCCGTAACAACCAAAAACCAGCACCTGAACTTTGAGTTCTTTTTCAATGCAAAAAAAAAATCAGAATGCTCCGTGGTATTGTTCAGGGGATTGGACCAAATGTGGATGCGGGCTGTAGTTGGGGACCACTGCTGAAATTCATCAATTCACCGCAGCTCAATAAAAATAGATCATTGGCATCTATGGCCATCAATAGCAGTGTAGGATTTGAATGATGTCGTAAGCCTGACCTGTGGTCAGCATCCCAGAGTAAGGGTCCGTAGGAGAGAGACACATGTTCTTTTGGATTCGTCGGCCCAGACGTTTGGAGCCCTTTAGCATGGGCAGGTCCTCAGGCTTCTTGACTGATCGTTTTGTTGTGGAGCCTTGGTCATGGACAGCTTCCATAGCACAGTCTAGTGATGACTGCAGGGACTGCAGCTGGGTGGAGGTCTCCTTTAGTAGAAAACGTGTCACAAACTGACCTAGCACAGACGAACCTTGATATTCCTGCATGGTCAGAAGTGGAGACAGATAGGACAGATAAATAATTAACATGTAAGTTGGCAATGTGAAAAAAAAAAAGATCTGCATTTATATAGAGCTTTTCAAGTCAATGACTTCCCAAAGCGCTTTACAATGTGCTCCACATTTCCCAATAGCGGCCTTGCAGCCATGCAAGGCGCTAACCTGCTTATTGGGGGTATTAGGAGTTCAGTGTCTTACCCAAGGACACTTTGACATGTAACACGGATGAGCCGGGATTCGAACTGGGATCCCTTGATCCTAAGACGAGCGCTCTACCTCCTGAGCTACTGCCGCCCCAATGTGAATTTTCTTTCACATTTTCTAACACAGGGGTCATGAACATTTTTTTAAGCTGAGAGCTACCTTTTCTTACTGATTGGCACTATGGCCTACAAAGGGTTGTGATTATTAGAAGTTAAGTCAACCACTAAAACATCATGTCAGTCAGAAATCGAATTTACTAGAAAATCGCACTGAGTGATCACTTTTGAACTATTTTAAGAACCTGTCTTCAGGTGTTTTTAGGTGGCTACCTGATGCCCACAGGCACCACATTTCAGACCCCTGTTCTAACATTACCATTATTGTAAACCATTTGGAGCATAAATAATAAGTTGAAAGCAGAAAACCTGCGAGAGTCAATCTTGATTATAGTCTAGATTTCATGACATATACATCAAAATCATATTTGCGGAAGCTAAAGCTTGAACCAAACAATCGTTTGATTCCAGTTTTATTTAACTTGCCACCAACACATCTCTTTATTCGGGATTTTTTAAGGAGGTTTGATTTGGAAACACAAGAATGTCACACTTTACAAAACCACAGGGCCCTTATTGCTATTGTGCAAGGGCGAGCAACAGTAAGCCCTGTGTGGGGGCTTGCGTTTGGCGAACCTATCACGGTTTGGAGCAACGTGAATCATCCTGCCCTCCCAAACAGACTACGAGACTTGTCATGGATGGTGGCTCATGAGGTTCTCCCAGTCAGAGCCGTAATGCACCACCGAGGCATGTCAGCGACTTCGACATGCCCTCGACCTGGCTGTGGCGCCCAGGAGTCGGTGAGGCACCTTTTTTGTGAGTGCAGCGCTGCCAAGGACTTGTGGACAATGGCCGACCAACTAGGAAAGTTCCCGGACTTGCCAGCAGGGGCGGTCCCTGATGCACAGTACGTGCTTTACGGGGTGAGTCGTTCGAGGAGGTCTCGGAACGACTTTGCCAGGGACTGGCTCACTCTTGCCGCCATCAAGGACGCCATCTGGACCTCCAGAAACCTGCTGGTATGGAGGTGCAGGCAGATCCCCCCCGTGGCTGTGCTCCAAATGGCTGCAGATACCATACAATCTGCGAGCGGCGGGCCTAGGACGCAGCCATAAAGAAGAATCGTCTGCACCCACCCGGAGGGGGGAACCGGAGCTACACTGTGGGAGTCCCGGCAGCAACGGCCTGGGTTGTGGAACCCAGAAGGGAGAGGACCCACACAGAAGGGAGAGGACCCACACAGAGGACTGGAAGAATGCTGCTTGGGAGTGTGGGATGACAGAGCTATGCCCTTGCACAATAGTATTGCCCTTTACACGTTGGTTAACTACTGTTAAAAGATAATAACTCTGAAATTGTTTAATTGATGTTGAAAATGTCAGGAAAAAATGTTAAAACGTCATATCGTCACGTCATATTGTCAGATATAAAAAATTGTGAATATGCTTGATGGCTGTTGAGTGTTAGTTTTGCTGCTGTTGGTGTCGGTGGATTTGTTCAGACCGAGGACAATCGACTTTGGCCTGGACGGATCTATTGACACTAACAAAGATGTTATATAATAAAATTGTGAATATGCTTGATTGCTATTAAGATTTTCGAGAAGGGTTGTTCAAACCTCACATTGTGTTTGCTGTTAAAAACGTCATATTGAAATATAATATTGTGAATGTGCTTAATTGCTGTTGAGATTGTCATGATTGTTTTCTGTTATTAGTGTCAATAAATTTGTTCAAACCCAAAAAAAAAAACCATCAAAATCATGATAATTAGCGCATGGACTGATTTGTTTTCACGTTCAATCTATGCTTGATTGTTCATTTAGTACAGTGCATGAGGAGTTCACGGCGTGGCAACAACTGGTACACTATGGCCCCCAGCCCTATGTGGGTTCGAAAAAAAGATCGCAAGCATTGGTAAATCATGCTTTTTTTTTGCATGTCTTATTACAGTTATATTTATTTTTATTTTGTTTCTTGTTCATTAAAATTCAAACATAATCAAAGTGTCTTTTGCAGAATTGAAGACATAAAATAAAGAATAATCACCTGGCTTATGGGTATGCCTCTTATTAACATGAATGCCATTGTCAAGTTTGTGGTGTCATCTTTCAACCTTGACAATAGTGTTCTTGGGCCCCAAAATCAGTCTATGTGCTTGTGCACTCACTTTCCCCAATTATAATTTACAAATGTCTACATCAATAAATTAGAACATTTAATTTACAGTGAAGAAAACAAGTATTTGAACACCCTGCTATTAGAATTTCGCTCACTTAAAAGTCATGGGGGGTCTGAAATTTGTTATCGTAGATGCATGTTGACTGTGAGGGAGATAAACTAAAAAAAAAAAAAAAAAAAAAAAAAATCATAACGCGTGATTTTTTAACGATTTTTTTGTGTGATCTAGCTGCAAATAAGTATTTAAACACCTGAGAAAATGAATGTTAATATTTGGTACTTAAGCCTTTGTTTGCTATTGCACAGGTCAAACTTTTCTTGTAGTCTTTTACCAGGTTTGCACACACTGCATGAGGGATTTTTGCCCACTCCTCCACACAGATCTTCTCTAGATCAGTCTGGTTTCTGGGCTGTTGCTAAGAAAAACGGAGTTGGAGCTCCCTCCAAAGATTTTCGATTGGGTTCAGGTCTGGAGAATGGCTGGGCCATGCTAGAACCCTGATACATTTCTTATGCAGCCACTCCTTGGTTGTCCCGGCTGTGTGCTTTGGGTCTTTGTCGTGTTGAAAGACCCAGCCACGACATATCTGAAGTAAGGATGTTGTTCCCCAAAACCACACAATACACAGCCCCAGTCATCCTCTCTTTAATGCAGTGCACTTGTCCTTTCCCATGTGCAGAAAAACATCCCAAAGCCTGATGCTACCACCCCCACACTTCACAGAAGGGATGATGCTCTTTGGATTGTATTTTTCATTCTTCTTCCTCCAGACATGCATTGTAGAATTATGACCACAAAGTTCTATTTTGGTCTCATCTGACCACAAAACTTTCTCCCATGACTCCTCTGTATCATCCAAATGGTCATATGCAAACTTAAGATGGGCCTTGACATGTGTTGGTTAAAGCACAGGAACCTTTTGTGCCATGCATGATTTCAAATCATGACGTCTCAGTGTGTTACCTACAGTAACCTTGGAAATTGTGGTCCCAGCTCTTTTCAGGTCATTGACCAACTCATGTAGTGTAGTTCCGGATTCCTCACCTTTCTTAGAAAAACGGAAACCCCACAAGGTAATATCTTGCATGGGGCTCCAATCCGATTGAGATTGACCGTCATGTTTAGCTTCTTCTAATGATGGCTTCAACAAAGGACCCCTTTTCACCAAGCTGCTTGGCAATTGCTCCGCAGCCCTTTCCAGCCTTGTGGAGGTGTACAGTGTTGTGCTTGGTGTCTTTGGACAGCTCTTTGGTCTTCGCCATGTTACAAGTTACAGTTTTACCGATTGTATGGGGTGCACAAGTGTCTTAATGCATCTAACGACCGAAAACAGGTACATCTGATGCAGGGTGAAACATGGAGTGCAGGTGGACTTCTAATTGGCGGACTAACAGGTCTTTCAGGGTCAGAATTCTAGATGATACACAGGTGTTCAAACACTTTTTTTGCTGCTGTATCACACAAATAAATCGTTAAAAAAATCATGCATTGTGTTTTCTGGATTTTTATTTTTTAGTTCATCTCTCTCACAGTGGACATGCACCTACAATGAAAATGTCAGACCCCTCCATAATTTCTAAATGGGAGAAATAGCAAAATAGCAGGATGTTCAAATACTCATTTTCTTCACTGTATTTTCTGTAACGCAGTTGCCAAATGAAGATGTTAAACATTGTGGATTAATTACAAATCTACTGAATATATTGCAAACCTTTTTTATTTTAATGATTATGGCTCACAGCCTACAACACTCACATTTAGGACGGTGCACATCAATTAATTTTGAACTTTCAAGGAGAACAGGACAGAACGCCTTAGATAAGAAATCCCAGCCTGTTCTAAAAGCACTCCCATGAGATATTTGTTTTCATTTATTCTACAATAGCAGATTTGCCCTTAAGGGTGTGAAACCAAAGAACAACAACAATGTTGTCCGATAGTGAAAATGATGTAAACAGTGCACATTAGTCTAAATAAAAAACAGTGACGTATTATATTCAAAACAGAAAACAGTCAAAATAACAAACGGGCATTCTATGAAATCTCCTTTGCGGGTGTCCAATATTAACAAGAGAATTAACTCATTTATACTTTTCATGGCATATTTTGAGAAGGAAAATTCGTAATTCACCAAATATTATAACAATACAATTCTTGCAATATTTTCTTTGATTTGTAATTAATCCACAATGTTGACATTTCTCTGTTTTTAATGGCATTAAAGTACCGTAAATAAATAATGTATTAGTCATATTATTATTACTTTCTGAGATTCCTATATAAAAAGGTTGAAGCCACCCACCTCTTTAGTTTTATCCATTGCCTTTAAAATGGCCACATTGAGCTTCTCTAGGGCAGACAGCACGTTGATGTACTCTCCCACATGTGGAGTAAAGTACTCTGGAACAAGGACATGTGCTTTGTATTTATAATCTATCAGCTAATTGAAAAGAAAACAAAATAGTACCTGACAGTTTGTCGATGTCCATGTTGCTATGGGTAAGCATAAAAGACAAAAGAAGCAGTAATTAAGCAACTATACATTATTTATCCTCATACAATCTTAAGTACTGTGCTGCTTCAGGCTTTGGTCTATCAATAGGTTTAGCAAGCTGGCGCAAACATTCTTGAGTGTGATAAGGGAATCTTATACATAACAAGGAGATCTTGACTTAATGAATGTGGGTGTGCGAAGAGCTCACTCTGCATTCAGCCTGTCGATAGAGCGATAAAGCTCCTGCATCTGCTCGTCCGTGAGGACCCCGTCACTGAAGTAGGACTGGAACTCCTCCAAGGACAGCTTCCCGTCATCTAAAAGGCAGCCCAGCACACAAAAAGGCATGCAGAGCAATCATGAAAACATCAGTTGCAATTAATATGGAGTGAAAAGGAAAACACAGTGGGAATATGTAGGAGTTAACAAAGCAGCTCAAAGAGATGAGAACCTCTGGGCAAGTAGAACTGTCTAATTACTAACACAAAAAGATATTGCTGTTGTTTTTCTGGTCTTAGAGGATATTTATATATATATATATATATATATATATATATATATATATATATATATATATATATATATATATATATATATATATATATATAACAATAAAGACAATTCTAATTTTAATTTTAATTCTAAATCAAATTCTAATCCTAAAATAATTTTCGTAATTACACACAACCTCTCAGAATAACAGGTCCATCATCCGACTAGCAAACAATAGTCCAGGATATCACTCATCCAGTAAACCAATACGTCATCCCCCTACCATCAGTAGAATAATATTAAGGAGGGCCCGCCTCGGGAAAAACCTGATTCACTCATTACCTTTCTAGACAACAGATCCTGCTGACCAATGGAATTAGTCTGCCCTCTTGGCCCACTGTCATGTATGTATGTGTTTGTCATTCAGCTTTTTTCGTGTAATGAAATGCAATGTCTGTTCTTTCCCTTAATACAGTCAGTGTAAGTGAATTTCCCCAAGGAGATGAATAAATCAAATCTAAAATCTAAATATATGTCAAGTTGTTTGTAAATCTGACTGTGCCTCACCAGACACAAACCTCAGTGCACGTGATTGATTTCCTCCCAACATTAACCGTAAGCATCTGCTCTGTATTTAATGCCTGAACCCGTAGGAGTAAAATCAATGTGACTCATTTCTCCAGCTTCTGTTTTTCACAAAATGTTACTATAGAATTGAGGATGCTCGTGTGGGACATTATGCAATTGCTTGTCAAGAGAAGATAAATCCTGACTTTAATCTGTTCAATTTGCATCCCTCAAGATACGGCATTGTAACAATCGCTTAATGAATGCAATGTTATGAATCATTTGTCAAACGATTCTTTTAAATAATCTCATGCATATTGCAAGATCCAGTAATACAATATGCGCATGATACGCACTTGACAGAGCTATAATAAGAGCCCTCATTCTGGAAAATAATACATCAGTACTAACAAGATGTAGGAAGACATCTTGAGCTCCCTTTGCTGCCTAAGGAATATGCTTTTTAAGGGAATTATAAATCATAAGTAGGGGCAATGACATAAAAAATTCTTAAATGCGGGTCTTAAGTTGATTGTAAAACCAATATGGCCGGGCTGTGGACTGGGAGTGAACCATTTTATGAGGGTCATCTCATTAATATTGTTTGAAGATTATGAATTGCACTCACTGTGGATTGTGCGCTGCATAAGGAAACAATTGAGAAATAGATTTAACTGTTGAGCTATATTAATTATTATTTTAATTTTTTGAATCATTTTTACCCGTAAAATAATAAACCTGAGCACAATGACAAGTGAATTTTTATGATTATTTCGTTCTTTTACTACATTTTTAAAAAATGATGTTTGTATCAAACTAAAATGCTAAAATAATATTTCCATATGTTACCAAAAAGTTAGAAAAATGTAGTTAAATGTAGTACAGTGGAACCTCGGTTTTCAAACGCCTCTCAGTTCGAACAAATCGGTTCTCGACCAAAAGTTCTTGCTTCGCTTTTCGTCCATAAAATCGGAGTTCGATAGCCAATACGCTAGGGGCGATGCTGAGCGGCGTACGAGTGTAGATTGCCCCCACCCCTCGTGTAGAACTGTTGTCACGGCAACGCGCACTCCTTCTCTGCTTTCGTTTTTCAAAAGCGGTGAAGGGAGTGTTTTAACTCCTAATTATGCCTCGGAAGAAGGTTGGTGCAAGCAGCAAAGTTGCTACAGGTGAAAAAAGAGGAGTAGTGCGTACAACTATTGCATTTAAGAAAGAAATAATAGCAAAATATGAAGAAGGTGTGCCTTCTTTCAGGAATACAGCATGGCTTCTGGAGACAACCGCCAAGGTAAGTAATCCTACTCATAATTATTTTCTTTATCCTTTAACCGCTCACCACTTGTTGTGGAGACCCGGGTGCTAAATGACGTGTAGACGACCTGATTTTTTTATTTTTACACGTTCATGTTAGCGTAATCTTTCGTAAGATTACGCTAACGCGAACGTACGATTAGCCTGGGTTAGCTTCATGTTTACTTTCGTGGTAAACATTTAGGGTGTTGGAACGGATTAAAACAATTTTACATTACTTTTAATGGGAAAAAACGACTTCGGTGATCGTACAAATCGGTTTTCGTACAAAGAAATGGAACGGATTAGGGTCGAGAACCGAGGTTCCACTGTACTTGAAAAAAGCATTTCATCTTGTTGGAATTTTATTCTAAATTTAGAAAGCAAAAGATACAATAAATGAAGATATAAGATATATGTATAGAAAGATATATGTTTGTATTATTTGATTATTATATGATAGTTTGGCTCAAATAAATGATTTCTTTTGTGGTATAAAAGACTCTGCTTGGGTGATTTAATTATTTATTGATTTACATATTTGACAAGATTTTTACATCCTTTTAACCCGTAACCTAAAAAAAAGATCACTTCATTAAAATAGCATTTTTATTTTAGTCGAAAATTATTTAAAAATATAGCTGGATGATATATTTTTTTTAAATCTTTTTTTTTTTAAAACAGGTTAAAAACTATAGACAATACAAGAAAAGGAAAAAATAATTATTTTGTTTTTAAACTAAATTTTGTTTAACTTTAAATGTTATGACTTTTCCTAGATTGGTCCCAACAGTAGAAAAAAATGAAGTGTTTTTATTTACATTATCAAGTCAAATGTATGTAAAAGTACAAAAATGGTTCTTAAAAATAAGGACAACACGAGGGTTGAATTAAACAGAAATGAGCCAAATGATCTGAGACAAAAGATGTGGTTGAAACTATATTTTGCTGGGCATATAATTGGGAGAAAAATAGAGTTTTACAGGAACTAACCTAGTTTATACCGTTTGCCAGTGTGCACTGAGGGATCTTTGAGCTTAAACAATCTAATTACCAAAAAAGCTAATTTTTTTAATTCACAAGTTGCTGTACCTGTGTTAGCAAGTTGATGCAAACTCCCACGAGGTTACGAAATGTGAATCATGCAAAATAAAAAATTGGATTAATCATGTCAAATAGATGTTAGCTCCATTTGGCATTTCTGATTGTAATAAAACTTCAGTCTGGGACTGGAATGTGATGTTGTGAAGTACAATAATGATAAACAAAGCTAAAAAATTAGAGTTGACATCCTTTGACTGATCCGGCCTGCCCCAGAACAGAATCCAGCCCCAGAGCCAAACTGAGTTTGATGTCCCCAATTTGTTTTTTTCCTCCGACAGTTCTGAATCGAGCGTAAGCCATCATATCCGTCTGCATTGAGACGCTTGGCAGACCTACAAAGATTTTCAGTTTGTGCTTTACATGAAACACGCACATCTCTGGCACAGTGTGAAGATATACCGATCAAAAAAACCCCCTCATTATCTGGAAAATGTGCACTGCTCCCAGCAAATGGTGGAGATCCCACTCAGTTCTGACTCGAGGAAGGGGTACAAGGGGGGATGGTGAATTTCCCTCTCAAATCCTCACAGACTATGAGCACACAAACTGTGAAGACATGCCGCAGAAACAAGACACTGCACTCTCTTCTTGTTTAACCTTCTTTCTGTTCTGCACAGCAGTAAGCCATTAAAGGTGAAATGAGGAAACAAACTCGGATTTTCACCCAAGTATCATGAACTAAGCTACACAAGTAAGGCAAAACTTACTTTCTGAATATTATCTTGTGTTTTGTTAGAACAGGATCCTCCATGTGAAGAGGTGCATATTACTGGATCATCGTAAAGCATTATTTGTATGGAATGGGTATCTAACCGATTAGCAGTGACGAGAATATCTTCAAATCACCACAAGATTGCCAATGACACCGATAACATGTAAACTTCCACTAGATCACAGGCGTCAAACAGGCGGCCCGCGGGCCGGATCAGGCGGCAGTGGCTCAGGAGGTAGAGCGCTCGTCTTGGGATCAAGAGATCGCAGTTCGAATCCCGGCTCCTCCGTGTTACATGTCGAAGGGTCCTTGGGTAAGACACTGAACCCCTAATATCCCCAATAAGCAGGTTAGCTCCTTGCATGGCTGCACGGCCGCTATTGGGAAACGTGAAGCACACTGTAAAGCGCTTTGGGAAGTCTTGACTTGAAAAGCGCTATATAAATGCAGATCATTTCATTTAATTTCATCAGGCCCGCTAAGGGATTGAATCTGCGAGACAACACTCAGAGAGGCGCAAGAGAAAAACAAGCTTCAAGTTGAAACATATCAACTTGATGTTGCCAAAGCCAGGTGCCTCTCACAAAGACACTGTACTTGTATTTATTTCTCTCTCTCTTTATTTTCCACCCGTTTTTCTTTTTTTCTCTTCCTCTGTTGCTCTTTGTCTCTTTCACTCTGTGTGCCTTTTAACCTCTTTTGCTCTAACTTCCTTTTTTCCTTTCCTCTCTTTTCTCTTTTTCTCTTCATACCCTTTGCGTTTTCTTTTCTCTTTTCTCTCCTTCTGTCTTTCTATTTCTCTTTAGATTTCTTTCTTCCTATCCCTTTCTTTTCCCCCTCTCTCACGACTTTTTATCTTTTGTTTCTCACGCTCTCTTCCTCCCTTTCTTTTTATCTCCTTGTCCTGCCCTCTCTCCTTTTCCCTCCCTCTTTCTCTTTTTTCCATCTCTTTTTCTTTCTCTTTTATCTACTACAGAATGTTTGTTCTATCGTGTGGCCCCCGAGTTAAAATGAGTTTGACACCCCTGCACTAGATCATCCCATTATCTCAATATTTTTACTCACAGCGCCAAAACATAATTTGCATAATGCATTCTGATAGGTTAAGCAGTCTCTCCTTGTATAGTATTTTGTTAAAACACTTTTGGTTTTCTCAATTCTATTGTACCTGTTGGAGTGGAGAGACTGTTTAAACTATCAGAATGCACTATGAAAAGCCTAGTTACTGTGGCGCCCAATAGGCCTGGCCCGTCTGGCTCCAGCTGCGGCTCGTTGACTGATTGGCTTCCCTCCTATTTAAGCTCAGTGCTCTCACTCACCCTTTGTCAGTCCGTCAACGAACTTCTGCATCCGCAAGACGTCTGTTTTGACTCTGTCCGGTATCCTGTTTGTGTATCCTGTCCGGTATCGATCCTGCCTATTTTGTCCTGTTTTGATATCGGTCTCCGGTCTCCAGTGTCTGGTATCGTTCCCGTCTATCTCGTCCTGTCTGTTATCTGTCTCCAGTCTCCCATTTCTGTTATCAATCCTGTCAGTCCCGTTCTGTCGGGTATCGACACCATCTGTCCGGTACAGACTCGTGTAACTGGTATCGATCTCGTTGGTCTCTGTCTTCCTGTTGTTCCACACCAGACTGCTGTCTTTCTTCTTCCGCCCAGCGATCGCCAAATCACTGGCGTTTGTGTTAATGTGCATGACTGCCCTATTCCCGTAAAATAAAGCTTGCGTGAGAAATGTTACGCTTATGGGTCCTCCTCGTGTTACGGTTCTTGACAGTTACATGCTATTTGTTCCACTCTTTGTCTCGTGGTAAAGTATTGGCACTTTGACCGCCACCACTTGGGGCTCCCGTTGGACAGAGAGTAAATTTATGCCTGTGGTATCTAACATTTAAAGTGTGTCTACAAAGGCAGAAACAGCTCATGGGTGATTTTCAGAGAAAACCCCTTGCCTTATTCCGAAGACACTCCTAAAGCCTGAAAATAATGCAGCACACCACACCATTTTGAAATTATTGACAAGAGGTGTTAGAAGAAAGACATCCTCCTGGAAGGATTAAATGCACAAAATACCCATTTAGCATTGTGATGTGAGAACACGTGTGAATAGAAGCTGAAAAGAGAAAATATTTGCCTTGTCAGTTGCTGCTGTTTTCTATTAATCCTGCCAAACACTTGCTTTCTTAAAAAAAAGATTTTCTCTCATCGTGTTTCAGGCTTCATCATTTTCAAATCATGCGTAATCAAAGGAAGGAAGATTTTTGAAATTGATTTATATCAAGAACGACTCATTTTCTGCTAAATCATTTTAGAAATGATCTTTGAACAATAACATTGGAACAAAGAAGACACTGAGCAAAAAACAGCACATTTTCTGACTTACCATTTTTGTCAGCCCGACGAAATATCTGCAACAGAGAAAATGTGTTTAATAGATGGTAAAGATAAAAAGTAATGTGTTGAAATATGGAACTGTGAAGATATTGAGGGTCTTGTCTTTCACTGAGGCCTTTTTTCATTAAAATCTCCGAGGTTACAATAAGCAGATCAACCCCAAAGGGTGCAGTAATCAATGATGAAATGCAATCAGTGACAATCATGTAAACACAGATCGCAAATAGAACAACCCTGGCTTTACAAGTATATTCATCGCAAGGGTTGGATGATAATCAAAATAAAACAAACCTGGGATTATAGGCATTCTTCTTTGCAAGCATCCAATAGTCAAAATAAACTAACCCTGGCATAATGAGCATTTTTTTCTTTTCAAGAGCTAAAAGCAGGGTTTGAGGTGTCCCTAAAAAGTTGAGGGTAAAATATTTCCTCTATTAAGTATGTGTTAACAATGCCCAACTCAGTTCAAAGAGCCTTTGTATTTTTTCCCCACTGCGACTATATGATTTGATCTTACTTTTATCATCGCTGTTTCAAAACGAAAGGGTGGGGGAGATATTGAAGAGTGACTTTATGCTTGTCATTGCAGTTTTTGTTTGCATAGCATGAAAATGGTAAAAGTACAGATGGCCTGTTTCAATACAGTCCCAACACCAACCCAAACTCCCCAAAATATTTCCACTCTCCTCTGTTTTGTTTTATTTCACATATTTTCAGATTATTTCACCATTCAAAAAAGCAACTACCATATTGTTAGATAGTGATTAAGAAGATAGTATTTTCTAACATGCCGAAAGAAAAGGCGTATGAGGGCTGAGTCGCCAAAAATGTGAGCCCTATATTTGACAGCACCCGACTCGTGTCATTCGCGAAATGTCCGTATGACTTTTGGAAGTGAACAAAAGGAGCTGGCTCCCGACCAATTAAAAGCTGGTTTCCCCTGGTTTCATCATTTTTCCTGTTTTTCAGTGTTAATGTGTTTACATGCAAATGTAAAGTTTCTTCTTTTTCTTCTATTTTCCTTTTGTTATTGTATTTTTCTTTTATTTCTGTTTTTTTAAGCTTTTTATTTTTTGTTGTCTTTTTTAAATATGTTTTTTCACTTTTCAAGTAAATATTTGCATGATTTTACATAATAATTGGTTAAGTAGGGATTAAGCAACAAAAACAACCTGAAGAGGTGTTTGGGACCCGAAAGAGCAGTCTTTTTTGTTAAGTAGTCGGAATTCCCATCTCTTCAAGTAAACTCTGGTCTAAGACGTCACCATGGTGTTTTGTATTTGCTCTGAAATGTTCAAATTCTTTGACATAAAAGAAATTATTTTTAAAGTAACTGAAATAGCTACTGTCGATGGTAATTAGTTATTTATATAAATGCTATAGAGCTTTTCAATTACTAACTCTGTTACTCTTTAGAAGAAGTAGCCAGTAACTATAAATACTTACTATTTTAAAGTACCGTGCTGCGGACTGTCGATAATATATATTGAATTATTTTCTTTTCACGCCAACATCAATGATGCCCGCAAGGGTGCCAACAGTAAGTTATTCCGTCAAACAAAAAGTAATAAAAATGAGCTCCAGCAGAATCTTTGCACTGCAGGATGCTCTCTTCTTCTTTGTATCTGAATTGACGTAAGTGCTGTACTCCTACTGAGCTTCTAAGGACACGGTTAAAGCCCACAAAATTGAGGGGGAAAAACGCTTCTCAACTGAATTTTATTGAAGACGATAAAACCGCAGAAGCAGGGAGCAGCATCGAGAAGGAACGATTCCTACATTTCTCTCGGATGTACACCGCATAAGCCATGCGCTACTGTGGGTCCATTAAAACCAGCAATGGGGCCTTCAAATAGAATAATTGCAAACACAAAAGACCTGACGGACTCCATTAAAGAGTGTGAAGACTCAGTGAAAAGCACATAGTGTGTAGTTTTAATTAGGAAAGCAGCAGAATGTTATATTGGATTTGTGGTCTAATGCTTAGCCAAGGCCCAATTATCCCAAATTGGTATGCCGTTTTAAATGCAAAGCAGTTACACAAGCACAGATTTTTTCTTTGAAAACTGATGATTTTTTTTGTGTGTATAATTGGCGATTGTCTTTTATTTTAAAATAGTTTGTCCTGATTCAAATCAAACATTTTGCTATCGTCAAAATGAAATTTTGTGTCAGTCTTAAACTTGTTCACCACCAATGACGTGTAAGGACGTAGAATATCTGTTTTGAATTTAGTGCCATTGACGGATTTAAGTAGGCTGGCTAAGAAAGAACTGTGTAGGAAGTCAACGAGTTAAGCAAAGTTTGTTTGTGAAAATCATCAAATGTTTTGACTTGCATTTAATTGATACCATTCACAACTAAATATGTCAAAAATCGCTTCTAAATTCGGTGCCATTGAAAACCTAACTTTCCATTTTAATAGGTTCAATAAAGGCTTTAGTGGCACCATTCCATATATTTCTAACATTTTTCCTCATTAAAGAAAGGAAAAAATGTAAAACTATCGGATATTGCCAAAAAGGTCTTCATTCAACCTATTTAAATGTCAAATGGAGAATTAACGTCTTAAACCGTCAACGGCACTTAAATTAAGAAGTCAAGTCGAGTCATGTTTATTTGTATAGCCCTTAATCACAAAGTCTCAAAGCTTTGCACAGAATACAGATTGTTGCAAACCACAGACTAAAATTACACCATCCCTTTATCTAAAACCTACATGAGGGCAAGGAAGAACTCAAAAACCTCAATATGAGGAAAATGAAGAAACTTTGACAAGGGACCTTCCAAGGATGACCACGCTGTAATGGATGTTGCAATAACAAATAATACACAGCTATTGTCAACATAAAATATAGGTTATTCATATGCTATAGAATAGAAGTGTTTTAAGATTATATTTAAACATTTCCACTGAGGTTGCAGATCGAATTTCAGGGGGAAGAGCATTCTACAGCACCGAGGCCTGAATGGAGAACGCTTTCGAACCTGCGGATCTCTTCTTGGCTCTAGTAGACCAGCATTTTCAGAGCAAAGAACTGATTATCGAAATCTTTAGTCGTCATTGGCAGTGAATGAGTCTATCAAAGTAACCTTTTTCAATGACTGTACAGTATGCTTTTGGTCAGCACAGATGTGGGGGTAATTACAATTATTTTTAAAGGGACAGTGTGTATCATTTGACCACTTGATGTCTCAGTACTGCGTAGTGCAACTGTAATGAGTGCTAATAAGGAGACTCCAAGTGACCCACCCGCACCACTGTTTTTAATATTTTTTTGCCCAGCCTTTCGCAAGGTTTTTGAATCTTTAGATATCCAAAGCAGAAAAATGACAATTTTATTAAATGAGGCTTGTGTTACATAAAATATATACACATTTCCAACTTTTGAGGCATTTTCATATGATAGTTGATGTATTTTCACTTATTATTTGAACATTTTTCTGAAATGAATTTTTTAACACCAGATTGCGCTAAATACTACATACTGTCCCTTTAATAATGAATAGTGGCAAATGTAAATACGCCATATTTATGTTGGAAAAAGGAAGAACTCATTCGGGGTTTAATAAAACTGATTGTTTTAGATCAAGGTCTCAGCGTCACAAATAAAGATATTTTTGGTAACCGAATAGTAATGAATTTATGTTTTCTATACCAATAATTCTTAAAAAAAGTAGCGAGAAGAAGGTTTGAATTTTAGTTTTTTTATATTATTGAATTACCGGTAATCAACAAAATAATTGAAGGGTCAATTGTGTATAAAAATATATAAGTGTTTGATATCATATTTTTTGAGTAATCATTTATATCGATACCATATACCGATACAGTCTTGATTCATGTGTGTGTGTGTGTGTGTGTGTGTGTGTGTGTGTGTGTGTGTGTGTGTGTATGTGACTTATAGTCTCCAAAACAGCTGAACCAAATTCTGGAAAAATTCACACAGTTGTACTTTAGGCCTCTGCGAGTGTCTTTAGCTAGGTTTTGTGTCAAGGCACCCTCAATAAATACCAACAAAATTGCTAAACATTTGCTTTCTGTGGTCTGCTTTTGTGGGGTCTATAGCAACTTTTGGTAGTCAAATTGGGTACTGCAGCTTCCACTCCAAGCAGCCGAATCCAATCTTCTAACGTCCGAGCAACACAAGGCTTGTTAGCTTGTAAATAAATACATAAAGGTTTCTACTTAGCTGGTTTTGACTATTGCAGAACCGTTGGAGACCCTCCCCTCCTTCTCACCCACAAAAACGAGGGATTACTATACATGGTGGTATGCTTGCAAATTTTTCACCGTGTCTAGTCTTGTTGCAGGCAAATTTCCCAATGTTGATATCAACGACAACAAAGACTACTCAATTCAATTAACAAGATCACTTACCACAAATTAATGAAACTAAGATATTTTCTCTAGTTTTGAATCAAAAAGCATATTTTATACAAAATATTGTGAATGTATATTGTACTACCCTCTCTTACATAAAGAGGCTGCTGTGCATCAGCTCCACATGAATGGGGCCAGATTGATTTTTCTTCACCATTTACGATAAGCAGTGCAGACAACATCCTCCCCAGCCCCCACACCAAGACTATGCATCCAATCCCGCCACCCCTTAATGCACTACCCGTAAACGTGACCTCGACATGCTAGGAAACACGCAAAGACACTGGAAATATTAAAAAGTCCACCTACGTCGTGGAAAAGGGACGCGGTGCGGTTGTGGTTGTGAGCACAAACCCGCTGTTTGTTCAGGTTTTGCTGCTTAGCCGATTGAAGACACATTGTGATCATCTCAGTGCACGCCAGCATCTTTGTTCTTGCCTTTTTTCCCGAGATGAATGAGTGAAGGGATGAAGATAATGATGGAGGAGGTTGCTGAGTGCTCGCTGAAGTGGACTGAGGTGCGACGTCAGGGTGAGCTGGACGGAAAGATGCTGAGAGCATGCGCAGTGCGCACTCGACGGACTGCCTTCAGGTCATTTTAACAAGGCGCCCCCTGCTGTTCACAACAGTCTGGACAACATCAAGACAGATATATATGTATATATATATATATATATATATATATATATATATATATATATATATATATATATATATATATATATATATATATATATATATATATATATATATATATATATATATATATATATATATATATATATATATATATATATACATATATATTGGGCGGAGAGAGAAAAATGGTCCTATAGTGACCAAGATAAGTGAGATAATGAGATAAAATTTGTGTCAAGTCATATTTCTTTGTATAGTCCTTTATCAGAAACAGTCTCAAAGGGCTGAGCACAACAACAACAACAAAATAATAAAATAGTAAAATTTAATATCAGCTATATAAAATATTTTGTGGGATTATTTTAAGCAAAATGTGGAAAAAATAAATATGTAGCTTGGTTTACATAGAATCCGAATGCCAAATACGATGATATTGATGATGATATTAATATAATGAAAACTTCGTACTCGGGTAAAAAACGAAAGTAAGCTAGATAGATAGCTAGAATAAAAGCCATCTAAAAAGCCAAACTGAAAGCTCTACTGCCTTTTTGCAAGTCATCTATACCAGTGATCTTACACCTAAGCTGATCTTGGACATGTTGGGGGCACAACAGAGAGTTAATGTTTTATGGACTTTTTCTCTTCTTTTTGTATCTGTGAAGAGCCCGCAGAGCATTTTTTGATTATGTTCTTATTTCATAGCTAGTGTTATTTTTCATTTTCTGACTTTTGTTCTGGAAACAATCCTGAAGGATTATTTGATTGCGGCTTTCTGGAATACAATCATTTTTTTTAATGAGGCACTCTTGCCATCGTCCTCGGCCCTTATCAGGGAAGCGAAAGGTTATGTGGCCCTCACAGGAAAAAGTTTGGGGACCCATGTTGTAATGTGTTGATACTCTTAGATTACATCATCCGAGCAGTTCACCCCCACCCAGTGACAACGTGCAATGGGGGTGGTGATACAGACGCCGACTTTTTGGACCATCCCTCTACTTTTTCTTTTGAAGTTCGTCCTCAGTGCAGGTCAACAGGTGAGTCTTTAGAAAAACATTTTTTTATTGTCAGTGTTATAGTTGTTGTAATCATAAAACCTTATTTTATCTTCTGTGTTATAGGGAAAACAATGTATGTGGAGTTTATGCATTCTTTGCCTTCATATTCAAAGAACATCTTGTTTCTTATGTCTTAAAGTACTAAACTAAGCTTATTTTCATAATAACAGTAATCCTCGCTATAATGCAGTTTACTTTTTACGGTTTCGCTACTTTACGAAATTGCATCGTGGATTGTGTGATGCATTTTGACTGGCTGAACAGTCCCCCCACTTATTATTTGGCACACTGGATATTTGTTAAAAATAAATACAAATAAATTTTAAAAAACGTGTTTGCAGAACTATTATTTGTTAAATAACTATCTGAGCCTTTAACAAGGGTTTTTTGTTTAGTTTTAACGTATTATATACGTACTATATAATTGTAAAAAGATTTTATAATCATGGTTTGTACTTCACGTTTTTATTTTTAGGGGGGGTAACTCCCGCAATAAACGAGGGATTACTGTACAGGGTTAGTGACAAAAATGTTAGGATAATGGACAAGGTGCGTTGAAATAGATTTAAAATCAATAAGAACACATTCATCTATAAGATCTTAATTGTTGCCATTATTTGTAAATTTTAAGCAACGTACATAGCAAAATGAAAGCTTTTTTTGATGTCACACAACAAGATAGATTGAAAACAAGCTCAATTGACAGTCTGATGGAATTAACACCAAAAATGGGTTCTTTGTTTGGTGAAAGGCATTTCTTTGAAAGCCCAAAGTTGAGATAGACATCTGACCACAAGACAAAGCCAAAATATTTAAGAACGACTATCTTTTCACCGCAGGCTATGACAAAATGACCTCAGTGCATTTCAGCCATACAATAAAAGAGCTGCATTAAAACCTTTGCTGACGATAGAGTCTATCAATTATTAATTTCCTGTGGGATTGAAGTTTTTAAAGCTGTGTCTGCTACCTTCATGGCTTCCCCAGACGGGCAAATATACCGTAATTTTTTAACCAACAAAAGCAAATTTGGTTAAATGACCTATTTTGTGCTTATTGGTAATATAGCATATAAAGTTATGGATGAAAAACTGGTGAATCATTTGTGAAAGGAGCCTCTACTGATGACGTCTGACACTCAGCAGCTGCTGTGAGAAGATAAGCCTCACCCCGAAGGGGGCACCTTTACTTCTTAAAATCCTCTTAAGTAGAATTTCTTATCGATGCAACCTGTAGTAAATTGTCACATGTTATTATCCTTAAGTCCAGACAATAAAACACACCTGATTAAAATCTCCGTACCTAATAAGACAAAACTCACACTGGATTTTGCCTCAGGCTTGAAAAGCCATAAAATTAACTCTTTCGCGTTCATTTCATACATTTGAAAAAATTACCAATGGAAAATGTCCAGTACAGAAAAGTAACACATTGTGCCGCGATTCAGACACTTGTTTGCGGATTGTTCTGCAGCTGTCAATCTTAATCAACTAGCACAGAGGTCATAATTAATCAAATTGGAATTAACACATATGCGTGAATGCAACAAAAACATTCTAGAAAAAAAACTTAATATACTGTATTGACAGAAGCCCGATTTGCTATATTTATAGAATGATCAGTCGCATGATTCTAAGATCTCCCGTCCCACATGACAAAGTCATAGAGAACAGGCTAGGTACTGCTACTACGACATAAAAAATCAAATTGGGCTTCTGAATTTTAGTCAGCTCAGTACATTAAGGTTTTTCTAAGAATGTATTGGTCCACTCTTGTTTATGCAACAAATGTCCTAATTACAACACAGCGTCTACTTTTGTGTACTAGACATTTCCCCGCAGAATTTGCCAAAATCGCTATCTCTCTCCATAGGGACAGTGGGAATCTCATTTATCCATTCAGGCCGGTCACTAATTAGATGACGAGGCATTTGGTTACCGAAGAGAGTCATAGTTACTTCCGCTGTTTCCCCATGTTTCATTGAATTTATTCACTTCGACATTCAGAGCATCGAGCAGAAATCAGATCGCGTCATGCTCGCAGGTCCTCGTCATGCTTTGTTTTAATTAGACCGTCCAATTCCCCTGATCCAGACCAGCTCTAAACCATTTTCAGGGTGTTGGCCAAGGCAAACCGCCAGGTAAGTGGCGCACTGAGATCCACAAGAAGGGTCTGAAGTCCCAGCCAACATTAATCGCCTTGTTAAAAATGATTAAAATGGGAAAAAAAGTAGCGGCTTGTAGTCCAGGATTTACGGTATTTAAGAAAGCTATACATTTTCAAAAATTACTTCTACCTTGACACAGAGCAAGAAAAGCGGATTAAACATGGCTGCCCTCCTTCACTGCCCTTTCCTGAAGTCTGCCACCAAACCAGCTCTGAGAAAATCGAGCCCATGGCTATCCTTGGCCAAACAATGCCCAATCATCGCACGTCAGATCAGCGTCTGCAGTTTGGTTGCACTGGAGGACAAACAGGGCTCTTCCCCGGCCGGTTCAGGGGGTCACAAGCTTCCCACAATGCAACAGAAGAGGACATTCGCTCAAACTGCTCCCCAGGTAGCGGAGCAGGCGACCTCCAAGGCTTGCCCTTTCGTCAACTCTCGCATCGGGATGGTCCAGGCCTGCCCTAAAATGCAAGAGGATGTCAAAGATGGTAAGAAGCAGAAAATAAATCTTACAAAGCTAATAAATATTTACCTAAATTTAATCAACTATTTAATATTAAATAAATTGGCATTACATATAGGTTGGAGTGCAAAAAAAACATTCTCAGAAAACGCTTAGCCATGCGACTGAACGTAATCTTTCCCATCCCTTGCACACATGACAAAGAGAAAACCAAGTATGGATACTACTACATTAAAAAATAATTATACATGCCAACACTGACAGTGGGCTGACAGTTGCTGACTTTCAATTGGAAGCTGCCTTGTTGCTATCATGGATTTCTTAAATAATTTTACATATTACCTGTGTTTTTTCATTGATGTTTTGTGTATTGTCACCCAATGCAACATCTTTTGCAGCCTGGTCCTCCTGGAAGGTGTGGCTCCTTCTCAAGTTTTATTTTCCTCATGCTAAGGTTTTTTTATTTTTTCCTGGCTCGCATGCCGTTTTTGGATCAAGAGATAGTGTGGCCTGTGCAGTTAGACATATAACAAATAAATGTGACTTGATGACAGCTTAATATCATATGAAGTCACAGTTTTTGTCTTGATTAGAATAATATACCCGTGATTAGTCCCGTGCTGCCACTCTAAGATATTCAATTAGCCGTCACCCACTTGTTAGAAAGATTTCAAACATTTTTGTAAGTTTTTCTATGTAGTAGTCGCAATACTTAGTCAACACCCTATCACTTTGTCCGGTGCGCAAGGGATGGTAGATCTTAAAACTGAGTCGCATGGCTCGGCATGTGTATGGGCTGTTTTGATTGTACGGGTTTCTAAATTTTAGTTGGTGCAGTAGATTGAGTTTTGTTTTAAGAATGTTTTTGTCGCACTCACGTGTATAAGTTAATGCACATTTACTTAATATTGACTGCTGCGCTAGTCGATTAAAATTTACATCTGCAGACACAGTCTGCAGACTAGTGTCTTAATATGGCACAATGTGTTTTACTTTTCTGTACTAAACCCTTTTCCGCTGACTTCGTTTAAATGTAAGAAATGCTCATGAGTTAGTTCACTTTAATGGCTGTTTAAGCCTGCAGCTTAAAATACGGTGTAGCTTGTACAATTTAAAGTGGAGTTTCTTCCTTAATTGTGGGCATGAGGCTTTTAATCAGCTGCACTTTTTAGTCCGGAATTTACGGCAATGCAAATATAACAAAAAATAATAATAATGATAAATGATGTTGACACGTTTTTATAGGTGTGATGATTTCTCTGCTGGAGGAATTAAAAGATTCCTTTTTCCCCAAATCACGTCAAGACATCACCGTCACTCATCTCAAAGGCAACATGAGTATGTAACAGCCATTTTTACCCAATTATGAATTTTTGCTTTTACTGTAACTGTCCACTGAGACCCGTTTAACACATTACAATCTATGTTTATTAAAGTTAAATATCCTTTTTTAATATAACAAATATAACAATACAAGTACAGAATTTTTCTGTACTCTTTGATACAAAGTTATATTTGTACTTTCAAGGTAAGTTTCCTGTAACACTAGGAGTACCAAAGTCAAGAACACCAGCATTCTTTTAGTATTTGTTCTTGTGTCGATAACAATATTCTGCCAACAAGTAGTCCTTTTAGTACCTAGAACAACAAGTTAAATCAATGATTTGGTCATTGATTTTATCCAATGTTTCCTTTTTTTAATGTATTTTGTGACATCTACTAACATACAAACTAATAGAAAATATTTTTTTGTCTTATCTATTCTATAAAATTGTATTGTATTGTATTGTATTTTATTACATTGTATTGTATTGTATTCTATTCCATTCTATTCTATTCTATTCTGTTCTATTCTATTCTATTCTATTCTATTCTATTCTATTCTTTTTAGGAAGGTCACAAATAATGCAACATTAACAACTAACAGGAACTTCCTTTGGGGATATTCAAATAAAGTGTACAATGTTCACTCAAAAAGGGAATGGGACACAAAATAGGGCTTAACGCAGGAAAGGAATTTGTGTGCAGCAACTAAGCAAAAATACAGAGTTAGGATATACCTATACTATCTTTTCTGTGTAGGGGAATAATCTAATGCACAAGTAGTGTCAGTATCTAATTTTGATATTGCCGACTAGTAAGATGACTATTGTTTTCTGTCTGAAAAACAGTAGTATCATAAATACTAAAAAGCAAGACCTTCATACAGCAAATTTCCTTAAAATTGGAATTTTCAAGTACTTTCCTGTTTTCTTATAAAATACCTAGTTTGTATTGAAAATAATTTTGATGAAAACCTTGCTGACCAGCTGTTTATTACCTGTATTTTAGCAATCAAGGGTACTGATATTCCGAAAGCTGATCGGGTATCGACCCATTACAGATGACTAGAATTAATACTCACTAACCCTTCAAACAACCCAGATTCAAGCAAAGTTGTTGAAAAAAACTTTGTCTATGCCACTCTCATACACTTCCTGTCTGCAGTTGGGCCCAGCTACGACTACGACCGCTTTTTCTCCGAGAAGATTGCGGAGAAGAAGAAGGACCACACTTACAGAGTCTTTAAGACCGTAAACCGGAGCGCCGGCTCATTTCCTTTTGCGGAAGATTACTCCGTGTCTGACAGCGGAGGTTCCCAAGTGTCTGTGTGGTGCAGCAACGACTACTTGGGGATGAGTCGGCACCCCCGCATCCTCAGCGCCATCAGGTAAAATTAAGATCACACAACAAAAACTGTCATTTGGAGCTCAATGTACCCTGTTCATTTCAGCCTCCAGGGATAAACTTAAAGTGCAGTATTACAGTCTATTATATCCTGGACATGGACCATAATTTACGTCTTATCCTATGTTTTTCATTAGCGAGGCCTTGTTCAATCATGGTGCAGGAGCAGGGGGAACCAGAAACATCTCAGGTACCAGTAACTACCATGCGATCTTGGAGAAAGAGTTGGCCCAGCTCCATCAAAAAGACGCCGCACTGGTCTTCTCTTCCTGCTTTGTGGCCAATGACTCCACCCTCTTTACATTGGCCAAAATGCTGCCAGGTATAATAACCCTGACATGCACTTAATTGAATCGGATTAAATAGTCTTTATTGTCATTGATAACAACGAAGTTAACATTGTTTACAACAACATTAGAGATAGCATTGCAGGATAATTAACCTAATAAAGACTTAAAAGAAAATAAAAGATAAATAGAATGTCAGGATAAGTTGGCAGAGGTACTGCTAGAATATTGGCCCAAGTTTTTAGTGCATTGTAATAAAAGTGCAATTAAAATTTGTGCAATAATACTTGGCAGCAACAATATTTCCAATAAGTGGTTAAAGGAAATATGAATATCCTTTTTTATAAGAAAAAAAGTAAATATATATATATATATATATATATATATATATATATATATATATATATATATATATATATATATATATATATATAAAAACATATATAAAAAAAATAATATTATATTATATATATATATGGGGAGCACGGCGGCGCAGTGGTTAGCACATGTGCGGCACAGTTCATGTCATGGGAACCTCCTGCGTGGGTTCAAATCCAGTTCCAGACATCCTGTGCGGAGTTTGTATGTTCTCCCCGTGCTTGCGTGGGTTTCCTCCGGGCACTCCTGTTTCCTCCCACATTCCAAAAATATGCATTTCAGGTGAATTGGCCGGTCCAAATTGTCGCTAGGTGTGAATGAGCGAGTGAGTTGTCTGTCTCTGCGTGTCCTGCTAATGACTGGCAACCAGTTCAAGGGCGTCCCCTGCCCACTGCCCCGATCGCTGCACCCCCGCAACCCTACTGAGGGTAAGCGGTGCAGATAATGGATGGATGAAATGGTAAATGGTCTGTATTTATATAGCCTGGCTGGGATGGGCTCCAGCACCCCCGTGACACTACTGAGGATAAGCGGTGCAGCTGATGAGATGTATATATATATATATATATATATATATATATATATATATATATATATATATATATATATATATATATATATATATATATATATATATATATATATATATATATGCGAGATAAAATCATGTATATATATAAATATATATATATCTCATCTCATTAGCTGCACTGCTTATCCTCAGTAGGGTCGCGGGGGTGCTGGAGCCCATCCCAGCAATCATCGGGCAGTGGGCAGGGGACACCCTGAACTGGTTGCCAGCCAATTGCAGGGCACACAGGGACAGACAACTCGCTCGCTCATTCACAAAGAGACAATTTGGACCGGCCAATCCACCTGAAATTTATGTCTTTGGAATGTGGGAGGAAACCGGAGTGCCCGGAAACCCACGCAAGCACGGGGAGAACATACAAATTCCGCACAGTAAGTCTGGTCGCTGGATTTGAACCCACACAGAAGGTTCCCAAGACCTTAGAACTTATAATTTAGAAGACACTCAAAATACGGAGGGAAGACATCAATGAATATTGAACTGTTAAGGAAAACCGGAGATCACTGCAAAAAAAACCCAGAAGATGAAAAGATTCCAAATTGTTATATTTGACTTGCCTTGAGAACTTCCTTTTTATTCAATCTTCTAAGTTAAAAAAATTTGATCTGCCCTAAAGGTTGTGGAATCAAAGAACAGAACCATTATTGGTCAATAGTAGTACTAATAGTGATCTAGTGTATCATGTTAAAATAATGAACAAACCTGGCGGCCCACGCATTTTCCTTCGCATGTGTTCAATATTAAAAACAGAATCACATTCTTTATCAGAAGTCAGCAGAATAAACATTTAAAAGCCTAAAAATAAAAGCCTCATCTGCGAGATATTGTAAAAATTGCCTCGAACATTTTTAAGTGACAGCGTGTTTTTGCTAACCCGTTCGCAGGGTGCGAGATTTACTCTGATGCCGGCAACCACGCCTCAATGATTCAGGGCATCAGGAACAGCGGATGCAAGCGCTTCATATTTCGGCACAACGACGTACGACACTTGGAAGAGCTTCTCCAGCGTTCCGACCCAAAGACGCCCAAAATAGTCGCGTTTGAGACGGTGCATTCAATGGATGGTGAGACTTGCAAAATGTTCTGTTCTAAAATTGCTGATAGACACCACACTGAACGAATAAGGCTGAGAATTTATACTAATTTCTGGAAATAATTGAATTTCAGGTAAAATGCTATAACATTTTTGTTTAAATTTAATTTGAATATTAAAATATTTATAAATAACCCTCCAAAAATGAAGTACCGTACTTGATTAAAACACATTTGCATTTCAAGTTATATGTATTCGAACTTGTAAGATTAAATATTTGTTGTTATTATAAAATGAATAATAATCAAGTCTTACACAAGCATTGTTTTAATGTCATAATTGGAAATCAATAATTGTAAATGCAAACGTAATAATTCTGAAATGTACAAAAAGTGCAAGTCATGTCTTTCTTAAACATGGGGTGTGTCGTCTGAGGCGTCCCTGGATCCCCTAAATCTTAAAAAAAAAAAAAAATTAAATGAAGGCACTTTCCATTACTAGAACAAATTTCGATTTTCCAAATTATAGGAAACAATGAGCTATTTGTCATATTACTATAACTGCTTCCATTATGTTCTATTATTTAAAATTTGACCTTAAAGGTGGAGTACTTTAATTATTAAGTATTTGTTAACAATCCTCATTTGAGTTTAAAGAACTCTTATGCTATAGTTTCCACCCCACTTTTCTGCTTTTATCGTACATTTAACAGAGTTGTTTGGGACGCAACACTTAACGCTCATCCTCGCTGCCTTTTTTTGTTTGGATTTGTTAGTGTTGCATGAATATTGTGTAAGTAAGAAAAGACCTGACTCACGTAAAGTACAAACACCAACCTAAACCCCCAGAAATATAAAAAACAAAGACTCTATTCAAGCACATCTAGAAATGCACGTACTTGCACGCGCATCTTGAATGAGCTGACTGCTGCCGCAATGATGACACAAGCTGGGAGATGGCGGCAGAGAGTAACAAAGTTCCAAATTCCGTACAGCTCCTTTGAAGTATCCAATTTCATGTTTTGAAGACAAAACTTGATTTCTGATTTCAGGTGGCATATGTCCCTTAGAGGAGCTTTGCGATGTATCTCATCGTTACGGAGCTCTGACATTCGTCGATGAAGTCCACGCCGTGGGCCTGTATGGGGCCCAAGGAGCCGGAGTGGGGGAGAGGGACAATGTCATGCACAAGATTGATATAGTCTCTGGGACTCTGGGTGAGCAGACTCCTTTCTGTTTTCTTCACTATTTGAAGACATTTTCATGAAACACTCTTGACTTTTTGCTAAGGTCATGCTCACGCCCACTAACTGACACTGACATCATGCCAACTTTGCAATGATAACTCACAACATAGAGCATGGAGAGGAGAAGATGGCCTATTTGGAAAGAGTTGTCAAAGAGTTGTCACGGCAACACCCTCCAACTGTGACTCTCGCTGCGGTGTATTGATTAAAAAAAAAAAACGATAAATATTTTTCTCACTATGAGGCGTACCAAAAAACCCACTTTGGCCAGTGCACCGAATAATCAGGTGTGCCTTATATCCTGAAAAACACTGTGGAAAAGATTGGAAATTGTTACAATTAAATGATACTGCATGTGATAACTGTTCTGCCTTTGAGAAACATATAGACTGGTCAACAAGTTAATTCTTAAAACATTCTCGTTAAATTTCAAACAATGATGAGGGTTTTTTATAATAACAAAAATGCAACAAAAGTATTTGTCTTTTTCTCTTTTTTTTCTTCCTTTCTTTCTTTTTGTCTTTCTTTGCAAAACATTGGACCCCCCCAAAAATAGTGCCATTTGGTCACTTTGTGTCTCCATAATTCGTTATCCTCTCATTTGTTTTTGCTTGCATGACATAATACAGTCAAATATTCCTCATTGTCCCTTTAAAGGTGGAGTGTGTCGTTTGAGGTTTCCTTAAAAAGTTGAAGTATCTGCTTTTGTCTTACTTTTAGCAAAGCTGTTTGGCACACATTAGGAAGGAGAATAGTCAGGGGGACGGAAACTTTATGCTTGTCATCACAGTTTCTTGTTATTATAGCCTAAAAATTGTGAAAGTAAGAAAAATAATCTTTTACTTTCAGGCCAGATGACAACCCAAATTAAAAAAAGATGAAAAAAAATGAAAGGCTAATCGAGCCCAGCTAAGAAATGCACGTACTTGCATGTTTAAAAATAAGGTGCTAGAAACAGGCTGCAATGATGACACAAGCTAGAAGACTTTTTGAGTGAGTAGAAAAGTTTCAAATTTCATACAGTACATTAAAACATGAAGTGTTCATTTCAAACATAACACTACAAAATAAGCTGGGAAACACCAGACATAAATAAGAGTGGATATTTCAAACCCATAAAAAAAAGTTGCAATAAAGAAATAGTAATATAATTCTCTAATTACAATGTCCAACAGTTACTCTATGAAATGAATGATAAGGTGTCTCCTGATCTCCAGGCAAAGCCTACGGCTGTGTGGGAGGCTACATCGCTAGCAGCGCCGCCCTGGTGGACACAGTGCGATCCTACGCGGCCGGCTTCATTTTCACCACTGCTCTGCCTCCCATGGTTCTGGCCGGGGCCCTGGAATCCGTTCGGGTCCTTCAAGGTCCGGAGGGGCAGTCCCTGCGCAGGGCCCACCAGAGGAACGTCAAACACATGAGGCAATTGCTCATGGATAAAGGCCTCCCTGTTGTCCACTGCCCCAGTCATATTATCCCAATACGGGTATGGAGATTTATTAAAATAATCCAAAAAATGAAAACAGTAGAACATGCAGTGTTGGGCGCGTAACGAAAATAAGTAATTAGCTACCATTAATAATTACTTATTTCAAGAAGTAATTCCGTTACCCCCGGATTGCTGACACTCCAAAGAAGCATGTTGCTTTAAAAGTAATTACTTACAAATTACATTGAAGTCGACCTGTAATTGCTTAAGACTAGCCACATAATAAAAGAAATATGAAATGAAATGATATGCATTTATATAGCGCTTTTCAAGTCAATGACTTCCCAAAGCGCTTTACAATGTGCTCCACATTTCCCAATAGCGGCCTTGCAGCCATGTAAGGCGCTAACCTGCTTATTGAGGGTATTAGGGGTTCAGTGTCTTACCCAAGGACACTTCGACATGTAACACGGACGAGCCGGGATTCGAACTGGGATCCCTTGATCCCAAGACGAGCGCTACCTCCTGACCTACTGCCACCTCTCCGCTAACCTGTGCAGTGACTCCCATGTTTTTAGCCTTGTGTAATCTTGAGAGCTTGAAAATATACACTTATCCGAGACACCCCATAAACCATTTAGTCCATGGGCTTTTAACCACTCGAAGATATCCTCCTCCATACTGAGTGCTGACCAGGGATTTTCTTTTTTTTATCCAGGCATGGTGTTTTGCAAAAATAATTTTACAAATACAAAGATCAAAATTCAGCACTCTTCTACTGTAAATTCTGTACTTACATTTGCCCCGTTAATTATGTTGATCCTATATAAGCCAGCCCCCTCCCCCATGCGCTGCCTATCGTTTGCTACTGGTGACAATATGCGCATATGAACTGACCCCTGATTTCATTATTTTATTTTATAGTTTTAAATAGATGTAAGTATATACGGAAGGGAGAATATCAGTAGGGAGAAATCTTTGAACTCTTTGCTTTAGACTGTGCCACTGTAACTGTATGGAGTTGTACTTTGTAGGGCCATTGAACTATGTCAACTTTGCATCTCCAACATGATTAGCTGTGTGTTGCTGGCAGACCCAGGGTTAGACAATACATCCTGAGCGAAAGCCAGAACAGTTAGCGAATAAACGAAGTCGGAGTTTGTGAACGGTTTTTAATAAGTAACACCATAACACACAATTTTCTAACAAAGTTTGAGTCCAAATTTGTCAACGCAATACAGTACTCGTTACCTAGAAAAGTAATTACGTTCCAGGAATGTATTTCTTTGTAACGCGTTACTCTCAACACTGCGTACATGTAACCGGTTTCAAAATACAGAGGGTGTTTTTTTTATACAAAACTCAATTCCAATGAAGTTGGGAAAGTGTGTTAATTGCAAATAAAAATTGATCCAAGTAAATTGCAAATTCTTTTCAACCCATATTTAAATGAATGCACAGCAAAGACAACATATTTATTGTCTTCACTCATAAACTTTATTGTTTTGGGAGAAAATCATCAACTCTGTAATTTGATGACAGCAACACGTGCCAAAATAGTTGGGACAGGTGTCAATAACTACTCAGAAAGTGGATGAATGGAAATCAACCAACTATTTGCAGGTGAACAGATGAATTAGCAACAGGTGAGAGTTGTTACTGGGTATAAAAAAGGGAGACCCGAACAAGCTAAGTCATTCACATGCAAGGATGGGGCGAGGTTCACCTCTTTGTGAACAACTGCGTGAGCAAATTGTTGAACAGTTTAAAAACAACATTCCTCAAAGTACAATTGCAAGGAATTTAGGGATATCATCATCTACAGTCCATAATATTGTGAAAAGGTTCAGGGAATCTGGAGAAATCACTGTGCGTAAACGGCATGGCCGTAAACCATTATTGAATGCCCGTGACCTCCGAGCCCTCAAGCGGTACTGCATTAAGAACCGACATCAATGTGTAAAGGACATCACCACATGGGCTCAGGAACACTTTGGAAAACCACTGTCAGTCAATACAGTTCGACGCTATATCCGTAAGTGTGGGTTAAAACTTTATGTTGCAAAGCGTAAGCCATTCATCAACAACATCCAGAAACGCCGCAGGGTTCTCTGGGCCCGAGCCCATCTAAAATGGACTGATACAAAGTGGAAAAGTGTTCTGTGGTCTGATGAGTCAGTTTTCCAAATTGTGTTTGGAAATTGTGGACGTCGTGTCCTCCGGTCCAAAGAAGAACAGAACCACCCAGACTGTTATGCACGCAAAGTGCAAAAGCCAGCATCTGTGATGGTATGGGGGTGCATGAGTGGCCAAGGAATGGGTAACCTGCACATCTGTGAAGGCACCATTAATGCAGAAAAGTACATTCAGGTTTTGGAACAAAGTATGTTGCCATCCAAACAGAATCTTTACCATGGGCGCCCTTGCTTCTTCCAGCAGGATAATGCCAAGCCACACACTGCACGTCTCACGACAGCGTGGCTTCGTAGTAAGAGGGTGCGGGTGCTTGACTGGCCTGCCTGCAGTCCTGACCTGTCTCCCATTGAAAATGTGTGGCGCATTATAAAGCGCAGAATAAGACAAAGGAGACCCCGGACTGTTGAACAGCTGAAGCTGTACATAAAGCAAGAATGGGAAAGGATTCCACTATCAACGATTCAACAACTAGTCTCCTCACTTCCTAAACGTTTATTGAGTGTTATTAAAAGGAAAGGTGATGTAACACAATGGTGAAGAAGCCCCTTTCCCAACTACTTTGGCACTTGTTGCAATTATAAAATTCTAAGTTTATCATTATTTGCTTATGGAAATAAAGTTTATGAGTTTGAACATGGATAATCTTGTCTTTGTGGTGTATTCATTTAAATATGGGTTAGAAAAGGTTTGCAAGTCATTCTATTCTAATTTTACTGACATTTTAAACTTTTTCCCAACTTCAATGGAATTGACTTTTGTAGGATCTTGACCGTTTTGTCACTGCAGGTGGGCAATGCCGAGCTAAACAGCAAGGTGTGTGACATCCTGCTGGAAAGACACAACATCTATGTGCAGGCCATTAACTACCCGACGGTGCCTCGCGGAGAGGAACTGCTGCGACTGGCTCCGTCTCCTCATCACCAACCCGCCATGATGGAGTACTTTGTGGGTAAGGGATTCACACCAAAGGCATAACATATCTATAGTTATATTTATTCCATTAGATACTGCATACACGAGTCTTATTTTGAAATAAGAAAAGTACCGTATTTCCCGAACTATAAAGGTGCACCGCATTATAAGGTGCACCCCCAAGAAATAGTCTTTTGTGATACAAGCAGAAAGGCCTGGCGTTTGTTGGGGCCGTGGTTTGTTGAAAAAGCGCCAGGGAGCCACTTGGGAGAGTTAAAGATCCACATGGGTCCATGCATTTCTAGAGCCATTTGTACACGATGTGGGAACCCGGGGAATCAAACGCAGGTTTTACACTTGGAATCAAACAACCAAGAGACAGCTTTCCATATTTGAACAAAAGGTTTATTGACTGCTTCAAAACGCTTTGGGGAAATGGCGGATGAGGTCCAAAAAAAACAAAAGTTCTTCTCCGGTCGGAGGTAGACTTCTTGTGATAGGTGACAGAAAGAGCAAACAGTAAAAAATCAAATCAGGTCTGCTTTTGAGCACTCTCTGAAAGGACAGGGTTCAGTCCAGTCCTGACTTCTCTTCACAATTAACAAAACGGATATCCTATTCTTACTTTTCCAAAAAACATTCCGCCACTGGCCGCGTACCGCACGGTTTTGGAGTCTGGTCCTCACTCTTCCTGCCTTGGTGATCTCCTCTTCCCTGTCGGCAGCTGTCCTTAGATACAGCTCCTTGGATGATTAGCGGATTGGCAAACAAACAAAAAGCGAAAAAAAAAGAAAAAAAAAACCTCTGATGCTTCCCACACCAGTAAGAGCATTTCGGACAACATGTTTAACATGTCGGTGCTCTGTTGATGCCCTTGCAACACCGATTGCAGCCTGGTCATCCTTGGTGAGGCCCCTTTTCAACGTATCGTAATTTCCTCATGCTGATGTTTCTGAGTTTTTCCTTGCCCTGATGTCAGGCGATTGTGTAATAATAGTCTGTTGAGACTTTTGTGATTAAGGGCTTTACAAATAAACATGACTTAACTTGACCAATTGGCCAGCACCTCTTGACTTGGGATCTCTCAAGCCGATTACCCAATTCATATCATCGCGTCACCTGCTCTGCGTTCTCCTGTATGTCAAGTTAGTGTCCCGCTCCTTTCCTCTCGTCGTCCCGCCTAAACCACAAAGAGAGAGATCTCTCTCTCTCTCCCTCTCTCTCCCCCTCTCTCTCTCTCTATCTCTCTCGCTCTCTCTCTCGCTCTCTCTCTCTCTCTCTCCCTCTCTCTCTCTCTCTCTCTCTCTCTCTCTCTCTCTCTCTCTCTCTCGCTCTGTCTCTTGGTAAATCCACTCTAAAGAAGCCCCCCATAAAAAAAGGTGCGACACTATTTCACGTATATTCACTTTTTGTGCTTGGCTCCGGTCCCTATTAACCGTGAAAAACAAGGGATCTATGTATGTGCAAAACAAACACAAAAAAAAGATTTATAAGCAGAAGCCGCATAAAAAAAATATAACAAACTGTCTCTCTATGTTGTCACATTCACAGAGAAATTGGTGGACGTGTGGCAAGAGGTGGGGCTTGAACTCAGCAACCAAGCAGCTGTTTCCTGCACCTTCTGTGACCGCCCGCTGCATTTTGACCTCATGAGTGAATGGGAAAAGTCTTACTTTGGCAACATGGAGCCCCAATACATCACCGTGTCTGCATAGAGGACAGGGACATTTACCAGAAGCATAAGCACGATTTAGAATAAACTTAACAAACACATTTTGTGTTCTGATGAATCGAGAAGATGATTTGTGCTAAGCCTTCTTCATATATTATATTTTTACAACTGGTCTTTGATTTTTCATTAATAAATGCTTGCCTGTTGCCAATGTAGCTTTAATAGAATCGTGCCTCCTCTAATTCTAGAGCGTAAATCCTGCACAGTGGGCACTTTTTAATATAGATGTGATTGTTTGAATTAAATAAAATTAAGGGGCATCCTTCTTGTGTGACTGAATTAATTTGTTTAGTTTTTGTGTCGTGAAATTAAAATGTATAAACACGCTCAAATCAAGCTATCTTTAAAGGGAAACGATGTATTATTTAGCGCCTCAAAGTAGTAAAGAAAACTTCATTAAAATAAAAGCAATATTGATTTGAACTATGAAAAAAAAATACATGAGCTGTTACATGAACGTGCATGTGTAAAGTCTTAGTGTGTTCTATTTGACCACTAAATGGCACTGTTCTCTGATTCGGACAAAAACCAGTACTGTACTGCAGAAAACAAACAACACAGCAGACAAACATAGCAGCGGCTTAAGAAGGGATTCCACTTATGTAAAAAAAAAACAACAACACATTTCTCCACCTAGGATTTTTAATTAAAAAATAACATTAGTATGATAGTTCATGTATTTTTGCCGAGTGTTCAAATCAATGTTTATTTTACTGAATGAAAGTATTTTTTACCGCTAGGAGGCACTAAATATTACACACCTTCCCTTCAAAAAGCGTTCAAGTCTATTTTTTTTTCATTTGCATTTATTTTACTTAACATGAGGCTCACCTAGAGGTATCCGCAAAAACATCGCGAAAGAAAGAAGAAAATTGGTGCCATTTGGTCACTTTGAGTCTCAGTAATTTATATTCCTCCTTGTTATTTGTGGCACTTGTTTTGGGTTGCACTAAACAATTTGTCTAATCGTCAAATGTTACACAGTGTCCCTGTTTGTGGGTGAGTTTACATAAACACAGGTCCATTTTCTTTTGATCTTTTGAAATTGAGTTAGTGTTTCTAGTTCAGGGCAGCACGGCGGAGCAGTGGTTAGCGCGTGTGCTGCACAGTTCTGAGGTCATGAGATCAAACCTTCCTGTGTGGAGTTTGCATGTTCTCCCCGTGCTTGGGTGGGCTTCCTCTGGGCACTCCGGTTTCCTCCCACATTCCAAAAAACATGCATGTCAGGTTAATTGGCCGGTTCAAATTGTCCCTAGGTGTGAACGAGCGAGTTGTCTGTCTCTGTGTGCCCTGCGATTGGTTGGCAACCAGTTTAGGGTGTCCCCTGCCCACTGCCTGAAGATAGCTGGGATGGGCTCCAGCACCCCCGCGACCCTACTGAGGATAATAGATGGATGGATGGATGGATGTATCTAGTTAAGTAAAAAAAAATCATATGCAAAATTAGCTTAATTATTGGTGCTAGAGGCAGATCATTAAGCTCATTTTAGCTTTATTTTCAAAACTTTTACAATGTTTTGGACAACTTTTTTTTACGTTACTGTTCAGAAGTTTGGGGTTGCGTAGAAATTTCTATTCTTTGAGTTTGGTGAGTATACTGTATGTCTTTTTTCAAATAAAAATTATTCTAATCTTATCAATGTCTCAAATAAAATTTCTTTTTATTTTGCAACTTATTTGAAAAATGAAAACGTGTGACTTTTCAGGTAAAACACAAAATTGTCTGGGTGACTTTAATCTTTTGAACAGTGTTTGGCACTTTTTTTTGTAAATTGAGCTAAATTTTTTCCTCTTTTGGTGACAGTAAAACATGTTAAATGGTAAATGGTCTGCATTTATATAGCGCCTTTTCAAGTCAATGAAGACCTCCCAAAGCACTTTACAATGTTCTTCACACTTACCCATTCACACACACAGTCTCACACCAATAGCCATGCAAGGCGCTTACTTGCTTATTGGGGGCATTAGGGATTCATTTTCTTGCCCAAGGACACTTCAACATACGACAGGAAAATAATACCTGCCATGAGCAAAATTGCGAATAGAACAAAAACCTTTTTTTATTTCAGAGTATGAATTGGTCCATATGACAAAACAAGTGCCAGGTAAATCCAATCAATAAGTCATTCTCAAAAATAAGATGACAATGCAATAAAACCATGGCCTTATCCAGTGACGTGTTGTGACGTTCACGTGACGTGGGCAGTAAGATTTATAATTAAATTAACTTATATCGTATTCAGTGAGTGCAAGGAAGCAATATATAAACTGTAGCTTTAAACATGTTTTATTGTTTTACCACAACTTGTAAATGAAGTCCAAGCGCTGCCCCCGTTGAATAAAAGCATCAATACATGGGTAATACTCCATTATGAAAAAAAGTCCATGCAATGAGAAAAACAAATACTGGATGGCTTGATTTGCTGTGAGCCTGCTAATGTTATCACAAATTCTATTCCTTGGGGCTGAGGTGTGCGCCAAATCAGAATGCTTGGTCTCACTATCACTCCCTGACACGAGGAAAGAGAATTTTGTGCCTCACTCTGTATATGCAGACACTTAGCACAGTAATATGTTATGTACTAATATTCATAATCGGATGTTAAAAAAAAAGTAGTTAGATGACAAATAACTTTAACAATAAATAAACGTAACCATTTAATATATCGTTAATTTCATATTTTGGTGATGTGCCTCACCTGCGTCCCCTGACCCATGCTTGAACATTTCACTTCAGGTAGACTGCAAGCTTCCGAGTGATTAATATAATTCCACGGTCACACAAGAAAAGAACGTGACAGCCACAAATCATGGGCAGACGCAGAGCATCAGATTATCGTGAACGTTTTAGTATGGCACTTTAATTTACAGGATAATACACAATTTTTTGAGGGTGAGTTCTAAAAGTCACTGTGCTAAGTGACCAACCGTGTGGACTCCCTAGTTCAGTGGTTGGCAACCACCGGGCAGCACAGAAAGAAGTTTTATTATTTTTAACCTGTTGTTGTTTTACTGACATTGTAACATTTCAGACTGAACTCTAACCAGGGCTTTGAGTGTGATTCGCACGGGCGGGTGCAGCTACCTGCCGGGCGGTGAAACTCTCAGGTTGGAAATGAGTATTCCCGCCCACGGAAGATACAGTGAAGGCTGAATCAAACCAAACTTTTACACTTATACCCAATCAGCGTGGAGAATGTTCAACTACGTGATGCTAGAACGGTCGTAAACACTCTTGCTGCTATGGAAAAACTTTTGTCAATCGAGTTGGAGTATACACAGATCCTCAAGTCAGGAACATGTTCCTGAGATCACATACAACACCGACAAGCTTTTTGCGGGCTTGATTCATTTGGTGAGTTTCTATTTTTAATTACTTGGTACATCGATAGACGTGACATTTTGCGTTAAATGTCAAGACACCGACCAGTATGTTACTATTAGAACTGTGAAAAAACATTTTCCAAGCCGCCCTCCAGCCAAGTCGTGAAAATATTGTCAGACAATGAATCGGTCTGTAGTACAGAAAAGGTTGCCAAACACTGCATTAGTTGACATTACAAGAACCGACCATTTCACGTTTAACCTTTGCCTTTAGTCGACGCAGTTCCGTATTGTCAGTGTCCAAAACAAGACCGCACTCGATCAAGGTCCAAGCTTTACTCAGATGCTTCTCGCCGTATTGCTGCAGCGCACCCCTCAGAAAGCACTCTGCAACACGGACCCTTCCCAGTCCCTGGTCAAAGCACTGGATGCTGCGCTCCCTGTGGAGCTCAAGAGCCTTCCTGTAGTCATCCAGAGCTGGTCCTTCTCTGGAACACAGAAGGAGGCTTTGGCCACGGAGGCATAAATCCTCCGCCCAGAGTTGAGGATTTTCAGATGGACTGGCATCAGAACAGCCGTGCTTCTGAATGACTCCATCCAGGTCGGAAACGGTCCGCTCATGTGACCCCAGTCGTGCGAGGCAGGATGCACGCTGGCGGAGATATTGCAGTTTCTCTTTGTCTGCTGCTTGTACCGCCACCGTCAAAAGAGGAAGGGCCTGATCGCAGTGTCCATCTGAAGACAGGCTGCTGGCTTCCTTTGATGCTGCCTGCCATTGGAATGAGATATACTATAACAAAGCAGCCAAGCGTGAACTAAGACAAACAGTTTAAAGTAATGAAATATGGTAGTCCCTCGTTTTTCGCGGGTTGTGTTCCCAGAAAGACCAGCGGTGGGGAAAAGCTACAAAGTAGAAACCTTTGTTTTTTTACAATTACAGTGGTACCTCTTCCTACAATTTAAATTCCAGGAACGTAGCTCAAATTGCCCAGGTAACCAGCAAATTTTCCCCATATGATAATCAAAAACGAATTGGTTCACTCCCATCCTTCCAAAAGCATCCACGCAAACCCTAATGGCTATAAAGCACATCTTCCTGATCCCCTAAACACATTCAAATAGTGATTATACAATTAAAATACAGTAATACTGACTACATTAAGTTCTGCATGGACAATGTTGTTCCTATAAAGACTGTACGCTGCTATGCCAACAACAAGCCCTGGATCACGAGAGACATCAAGTGCCTTCTGAACCAAAAGAAGAGGGCCTTTAAAAATGGTGATCATCAGGAGCTAAAACGAGTACAGAAGGAGCTCAAAGTCCAGCTCCGGAAAGGGAAGGAGCAGTACAGGAGGAAGTTGGAGAAAAAGCTGCTGAACAACAACATGAAGGAGGTGTGGGAAGGGATGAAAACAATTACTGGCTGCAGCACCAAGCAGGGAGTGGCTGTGGATATAGATGTGGTGCGAGTCAACCAGTTGAACAACTTTTTCAACAGGTTTGACCACTCCGCCTCATCCTCACCCCTGAGTTGTGCAGCTGTCCTTCCCCCTCCCCCTCTGGACACTAGCATGGAAGACATCCCCCCACTAAAAATAACTTCAGCCCAGGTGTGTGGGGAGCTGAGAAGGCTACGAACCAGCAAGGCAGCTGGTCCGGATGGAATATCCCCCCGACTGCTGAAAGCCTGTGCGTCTGAGCTGGGAGACCCTCTACAGCGCATCTTCAACCTGAGCCTTGAACAGGGGAGGGTCCCTCAGCTGTGGAAAACATCCTGCATCATCCCAGTCCCAAAGAAATCAAGACCAGAGGAACTCAACGACTTCAGGCCAGTCGCCCTGACATCACATGTGATGAAGACCATGGAGCGGCTGCTGCTGCACCACCTGAGGCTACAGGTCCGTCACGCCATCGACCCACTGCAATTTGCTTACCAGGAGAAGGTGGGAGTGGAGGATGCTATATTATACATGTTACACCGATCCCTCTCTCACCTGGATAGGGCGAAGGGGGCTGTGAGGATTACATTTTTGGACTTCTCTAGTGCCTTCAATACCATACAGCCTCTGCTACTGAGTAGGAAATTGACAGAGATGGGAGTTAGCTCACACCTTGTAGAATGGATTACTGACTACCTGACAGGCAGACCGCAGTATGTGAAACAGGGGGGCTGTACATCGGACACCGTGGTTAGCAGCACAGGATCTCCGCAGGGGACCGTTCTCTCTCCGTTCCTATTCATTCTATATACATCGGACTTTAAGTACAACTCTGAGTCCTGCCATGTGCAAAAGTTTGCCGATGACACTGCGATCGTGGGATGTATCAGAAACGGGCAGGAGGAGGAGTACAGGAAATTGATTCAGGACTTTGTCCGATGGAGCGACGCAAACCACCTGCACCTAAACACCACCAAGACCAGAGAGATGGTGGTGGACTTCAGGAGAACCAGAACTCACCCGGTTCCTGTAACCATCAAGGGAGAATGTGTAGAATTTGTCCAGACCTACAAATACCTGGGTGTGCAGCTGGACAACAAACTGGACTGGACTGCCAACACAGAAGCTCTATGTAGGAAAGGGCAAAGCCGACTTTACTTCCTCAGAAGGCTGGCCTCCTTCAACATCTTCAAAAAGCTCCTGAAAATATTCTATGAGACAGTAGTGGCAAGCGCCCTCTTCTATGCGGCAGCGTGTTGGGGAGGCAGCGTCAAGAAGAAGGATGCCTCTCGTCTCAATAAACTGGCTAGGAAAGCGAGCTCTGTTGTGGGCAAAGAGCTGGACAGCCTAACAACAGCAGCTGAGAGACAGGCACTGAAAAAGCTGAGGTCAATCATGGACAATCCATCGCATCCGCTTCACAGCATTATCTCCGGACAGAAGAGCAGTTTCAGTGACAGACTGCTGTCACTGTCTTGTACTACGGACAGACTGAAGAGATCTTTTCTTCCTCATGCCATGAGGCTCTTTAACTCCACCCGGCAGAGTAAAGGCCCACATTAAACCACACCACCTACATTGGATCTTACTGCATTATGTGTTCTGTGTAGCACTATTTAGTTAATCTATATAACATGCTAAAGTGGGCATTTGCACGTCACACTGGGTATTTGTATATTGTTTTCTTTTGGCTTTATTATTGTATTGTTCTCAGCTCAGGGATGCTGCTGGAAATGTGAATTTCCCTTAGGGGATGAATAAAGTATCTATCTATCTATCTATCTATCTATCTATCTATCTATCTATCTATAAATAATATTAACTAAGTAAAATGAGAGTTTATTATGAGCATCGTAACGAATGTGTTCACACAACAAATGCGGAGGAAGAAGGGCTGGGGCAGTTGCAAGGAGGAGTGGTTGCATACCTGTCAACTTACACGTTTTCCCATATTTTATTCAATTTTTTTTAGCTTTTCAAACGGTGTATGCCACATATCATTTTTTTTTTCCAAAAGCCCAATCTCGTCTTGGCCATTTCCGCTCTAATGCCAATCATCTCGGTCACTCGTAACAGACAACAACATTAGTGTAGATTGCTAATATTGTCACGCTATACTACATAGTCTGTCTTGCTGGGAGTAGGTGCTGCATTGTGTTTGTAAGGTTTATTATCGCTTAACAAGGAGGCTTTGCAATATTTTACAAGGGGAGCAATTGGCGGAGGGTGACTAGTAAGAGATCGAAATCCGTACTCACCAGCATTGCCGTTTTTTGCGTTAGACTACAACTTTTCTCCCTTTAAAAACCCCTACCGATTTTGTTTAAAAATCGACCATTTTTTAAACTTCAAGAACAACAAAAACATTTTTGACTATAGACGTGCATTTTAGTCTACAGCTACCTTATCTTGAAGTGAGACTATAAACCACTCTAACGGTTGCATTAGATTACCGTTTTCATAAAGGTTTGATGCTTACAGTTTTAAACAAGCACGTTTTTTTTTTTAATATATATTCTGGAGATGGATTGTGTTTTGTGTGTAAAAATAAAGTGCATGATAGAATCTACCACTTATTAATGTCAAAAGTTTGGCATGTATGCACACCAAGTTTTTATTAAGGGGAGATAACTTTTTTTACCAGTAGATAGATAGATAGATACTTAATTCATCCCCGTAGGGAAATTTACACTTCCAGCAGTCTACCCCGTTATTTATTAACAGATTAACATGAGTATCAGACACTGGTATTGGTTGGGTATAGCTCTAAAAAAAAGAGGGGTATCAAACATCCCTAAACCATTTGGTTATTTGTATATTTACATTACAGTGAATTATCTCAACAAATGTGGTAATGGTTATAAATGCTTCCTAGAAAAAAATATTACAACTATATTCTCTTTCTTTCATTTTTATATTTTAATTCCAAAACAACTAAAATGGACAAGGGGAAGCTTATGTGTTACAGTGTAAAAAAGAGCCTAAAGCTTAGACAAACATCTAGAAAAAATTAAAAAAGTTCTGGAAAAGGGTTCCAAAGGTGATCTATAAATATCATTATGATAAAGCAGAAATTGAATTTCACTGCCAAAAAACATCCCTTTAATTCCTGATTTAAAAAAAACAAGTCTTCATCATTCTTGAATCTATTTCTGAAGATTTTGCACGTAAAAACAAGTACCGTATTTTCCGCACAATAAGGCGCACCTAAAAGCCTTTATTTTTTTCAAAAACTGACCATGCGCCTTATAATACTGTGCGCCTTATATATGGATCAATATTAAGTCGCAAAGTCTTGCAACTAAGGCAAGCAGCCGCCGACTAGATTTTCCCCCGAAGGCGAAGTCGTCCGCGGTGTATGCTGGGATACATATGCCAGCGTTTCATGTGTCAATCATCATTTGAATCGATCACTATTGGCTAAAGTTATTTGGAGGTAAAGGAGGCGGATCCTTTTTATCATTTACAGGCTTGCATAGGCTAAAGGGGCAAAATAAAGCCTGCAATTGGCCGAAAAAGATGATTGTGACTAGCATGTTTGGTTGTCTATGGCATAGAGAAAACATGTTTTACTATTCTGTATTTGTAAATATTTTACTCTCCTGGATTTACTACACTCACGGATATAAGAGGACCATGGTTGCACATTATTATTGAACGCAACGACTTCGGTGAGCGACTCCGGCTATATATTTTCCCAGTATCTTGTTTCAGAGTGATCTCGATGTTTCTGTGATGGGTCTTTTTTTAAATCAAACTAAATTCCAAGTGTTTATTGTCATATGCACAGTAAAGTTGCGAGCGAAAAATAAAATAGAAACAAAGGAATGGTTGGCATTTCTTGAATCCTAAGACTTTAACCTTCCGAATGATATTTGGAACGATGCATTTGAGTGACATCGTACAGACACTGTTTCCGTATATGTCTGAGACACGTATTTGCTTCTTTGCAGGCTTTTGGAATGTTAAGGGGGTAATAAGTTTGACTGAACTATCTGACTGTTTTGTCGACGTTCCCATTGTAGCGCCTTATAATCCGGTGCGCCTTATGTATGGAAGATATAGGACCAAAAACTATTTTTTGGGGGTGCGCCCTATAACCCGGTGCGCCCTATAGTGCGGAAAATACGGTATGTACTGTTGACAATTCTGAAAGGTTTTTGCTGATGAAAGAAAAGGACGCACCTTGGCTAAGTGTTTCCTCTGACTGGGTGGGATAAGAGTTAGCAAGAGATTCAAACAAGGCAGCTCTTCCTCAGCAAGTTTGGAGAGTCTACGAGCTGCACTGCAATAATTGTGCTGACAAGCCTCCATTACACCTGCCCTGGCCTGGGCTGCAGCATCTTTCAGCTCCTTGCCGAAAACTTGTCTCAGGTGAACACCTGCTGCTTTCACTTCCCCTGAAGCACATTAAATATCAGCCCAAACCGGTAAAATATTGCCTTGACATATTATTAATAACAATGAAAATACATTTTATTTTAAAGTGCCTTTCAACACCAAAGGTAGCACCTAATATAAAACAGTGACTACAATAAATAAAAAAAATAAAAACATATAACAGTAAAAGATGGAAAGAGAGTACAGTGAGATAGAGTGAATGATAATTGGGCCAGGGAAGTGTGGCAATATGTAGGAGGAGTGGAAAGAAATATTACATTTCTAAAAGATATTGCCTAGGGCAGGGACGTCAAACTCTGTTTGGCTCTGGGGCTGGATGCAGACTTTCTGTTCCCAGGCGGACCGGATCAGTAGCCTACCCGGCATATCATAATCACGGATTAAAAGGGATTTTTCTAAGTACGACACATTCTTTAACAAACAATGGGGGAAAACGGATTATTATTTTGGCAGTGAATGTGTTAACTGGTTAATTTCAAGAATTGTGTTAAGCCAGTTTTACACCTGAACCAGCTCACCACGCTAAGTTTGAGTTTGTAATTTTTGCCTTAAATGTCATACTGGTTGGAAATAAATAAAAAATAGACTGAAAATTAAAGTTAAATAGTGCACGACTTCAGTTTATTTACACATTTACACCCTATAGTTGCTAGAGTGAGCATTTATTTTTAAAATAATATTCATAAAAGTGACTGAATGAGTCGCATATTTTAAATACTTATAAGTGAATGACAAGCCCATTAAAGTCATCCAACGTGCCAAGTCTGTATGTTTGGAACGCCTGGGGAAGGAGGTACGTTATGAAGAGTAGGGGCCCCAGAACAGAGCCCTGGGGCACACTTCTGGTAAGTGGAGAGGGGTCGGAGAAAAAGGACTTGAGTTGTATGAATTGAGGTGTTCTGTGATGTAGGAATGTAACCATTGGAGGGGGGTGTGGGTGAAGTTTAATGAGAAGCGTCTACTGACAAGGATTGGGTGAAGAAATGGTTTTAAAGGCGGTGCTCAGGTCGAGGAGGAAGAGAACGGAAGTGAACCAGAGTCCGCTGCAGTGATGAGATTATTAATGATCAATTCGAAAAGATTCACCTTTGGCTAAAAGTATGTCAATGCAGAGGATGTGCCATTTGGTGGCAGAGCTATCACTCCTGGTCAGATAATCACAGATAACTGAAGCCTCTTTGAGCCGATCCTCGTGGCAGGGGACAGCATTGGCCAAAAGGACGTCTGACAGGATGCCCCTGCATATGTCGTGCATCCAATCACACAGCTGCCTGCGTGATCTGTCTTTGAGTGATAGGAGTTCTTTGGTGACCTCGTCAGGGTTTATCTTCAGTGCCGACAGGATGTCATTTGTGCATTCCTGCAGTAGGAAGAAAGTCGAAGATTAAATTTATAGCCTGGAAGCTACAGTTTAGGGGGAAATCAATTTTTTGTGTTTTATTTATTTAAAAACTATATAATTGACACAAATTTTTCAAAGCACATTTCAGGATTCAACAACGAAAAGATGTAACAGGTTAATATTTTAGTAGGCACTTAAAATATGGAGATGAGACATCAATGCATTTTGAACTTGCAAAGTGAAGACTAAAAAAGTGTCAAGATACAAAATTCCAAATCTGTATGAAACGCCCTCCCCTGATCCTTTTCTTTAGATTAATCTCCCAGGTTACAAAAGCAGATCCACCGTAAAGGTTGTGAAATTCAAAGAACAGCAACATTATTAGCCAATAGTTACAATGATGTAGGCAACATAACAAACAACGGTGAGAAATAATAGTCAAAATAACGAACTGAAAACATATGCAATCTGCTTTGCAGGCGTCCAATATTTAAAAAAGAATCATTTTGTCAAATTGAAATACCAAATTACCAAATACTGTGACTTTTTTCTGGAACTCACCACCAAAAGGGCACTTGTTTACAAATAAAAACTAAGGTGAAAAACACATTCAATTCATTTTTCCCATAAAAATTAAATATTTAAAAATCTTACTAATGAAATAACATGTTTGTCCTGCTTTACACAAACCCCTTAAAATAATAACATAATAATAACACACAGATAATGATTTTGCTGAGTCATTCGACACATACTGGTGGAGAATTTACAAGTCAACTACGCGAAGTTGTAAATCTGCCAACACAGATCGATTGTCATTTCATTGTTAAATATTTTTTTATCAAATTACGTTCATGTAATTATTATTATGGTGGCATGCACCTGGGTGGTTGGCGCAAAGCCCCACAGCTCAGAGGTCCAGGGTTTGATTCCAGCTACCGCGGCCTCCCTGTGTGGAGTTCGCATGTTTTCCCCGTGCCTGCGTGGGTTTCCTCCCACATTCCAAAAACATGCATATCAGGTTAATTGGCCGGTCCAAATTGTCCCTAGGTGTGAATGAGCGAGTGTGTTGTATGTCCTTGTGTGCCCTGCGACTCGCTGGCAACCAGTTCAGGGTGTTCCCTGCCCACTGGCGAAGACGGCCGGGATGGGCTCCAGGACCCCCTGTGACCCTAGTGAGGATAAGCGGTGCAGAAAATGAATGGATGGATGGATAATTATTATTTATGTAATGTGTATTATAGCACGGCGGCGCAGTGGTTAGCGCATGTGGGGCACAGTTCTGAGGTCGTGGGAACCTCCTGCGTGGGTTCAAATCCAGCTACCGGCCTTACTGTGCGGAGTTTGTATGTTCTCCCCATGCTTGCATGGATTTACTCCGGGCACTCCCGTCTCCTCCCACATTCCAAAGACATGCATTTCAGGTGAATTGGCCGGGCCAAATTGTCCCTAGGTGTGACTGAGCGAGTGAGTTGTCTGTCCCCGTGTGCCCTGCAATTGGCTGGCAACCAGTTCAGGGTGTCCCCTGCCCACTGCCCGGAGATGACTGGGATGGGCTCCAGCCCCCCCGCGACCCTGATAAGGATAAGCGGTACAGCTAATGAGATGAGATGAGGTGTATTGTATATGTGACCACCAATAATTTCCTGTTTTAAAATATAAAATAAATATAAATTATGG